>NC_050613.1:28467204-28768976 GCF_014743375.2 Drosophila subpulchrella | reverse complement strand
AAGTTATGGAATCTAGAAGTGCAGTTTTGGTCTCCCATTCAGGACCCCATGGGAAGTACGGAAAAATTTGACATGAAAATGGGTTTAAATTTTAACCACCGTTAAAAAGAAAAATTTTAATACAGAAAGTAAGATAATTCAAGCACAAACTCATAGAGGTATCCCACGTCTAAATCGGGATACAATAACTAAAGTTATGGAATTTAGAAGTACAGTTTTGGTCTTCCATTGAGGGCCTCATGGGAAATACAGAAAAATTTGACATGAAAATGGGTTAAAATTTTGACCATCGTTTAAAAGAAAACAATTAATATAGAATGAAAGATAGTTAAGCACAAACTCATAGAGGTATCGCACTTCTAAATCGGGATACAATAATTAAAGTTATGGCATTTCGAAATACAGTTTTGGTCTCCCATTCTTGATGCAATTGGAAGTACACTTTACACATTTTAAACGTTTACAGCGTAACTGAATAATCCTTTCTATATATATATAAATTCGGTTGGTAACGAATATGTAAAAGTTCACTGGTGGAACTCGAAATGTATTATTAAATGATGTATTGTCGAAGTATTGTCAAAATGGTGTACCATTCTTCTACCGTGGTTAGGTACAGACACTCGTACCTTTCCCAGCACTGATTTTTAGGAGGAGGGATTTTGTCAGAGGATAACTCACCCCATCATCACTTTAAATGTTGATTGTCGGTTTTGTGGCTTCGCTTTTTGGTCCGCCTCCATACTGCAGTGTACGCCAATGTTGCACTGTCGCTGTGTTGCATTGTTGCAAGGTTGCATGTTGCAAATGGTTAAAGTGTCGCGGGTGCTGGCAATTGAAAAGGTCGTCCCCGGTTAAAATCCCGACCAAAAACAACTGAAGCGGTAACAAGTGGGGCGTTTCGAGTTGGGTAATTGGACAACGAAACCATAACAGGGCACTCTGATTTTGCAGTTTAACCATAGCGCCGATTTCAGCTATAAGCATGAAAAATAGAATGTGTTAGAATATCCGTGTCTTTAATATTTCAAATAGTAAATAATGAAAATAGCATATGAATTTAAGGACTAACAGAAACAAAAATAAACAACACTCAGGGAAAAACACCGTGCTAATTTTCAGTCAACGCAGTGAAGGAGAAGTTTCCGACCCCATAAAGTATATATATTCTTTATCAGCATCACTAGACGAGTCGATCTAGTCATGTCCGTCTGTCTGTTTCTACGCAAACTAGTCTCTCTGTTTTAAAGCTATCGGGATGAAACTTTCTATTGCAGGTAGTATATAAGTCGGAATACCCAAAAAATAAATATAATTTTGGTGTTTTTATTAACTTCTATCCTTTGAATATCCTTCTTTTAATATTTCAGAATTTCGAATAAAATTTAACTCAAAACTTCGGGGTGCCGAAGATAGCTTCCTTTCTTGTTTACTTTAAAATAATGTATGCCGTTAATCGTTGCATACTTTTATGAACCTTTACAATCCTAAGTGGTTTTTGAAAGATTAGTGTTTCGTACAGTAAATTGGGCTTTAACTCTGCAGTTGGATGACATCTAACTCCATCTGGAGCAATGAAAAAGGGTGACCGTGTGGGGTCAGCGGGGTGTTTGGGGTCATTATTGATGGGCCTTCCCATCAGAGCGGAACACAAAGGAGGAGCAGTCGTAACGGAAGTAGAGAAAACAACCCTCTGATAGAAGAGGATCTCCGACCAACCCAGTCCCAATACCAGTCCCAGACCCTCTTTTTATTCTAGGGCTTATTTAATGCTTCAGCGCTGATGATGATGCACTGCCCCAGAAATAAAGGAAGAGGGGGAGCAGAAAAGGCGAGCGGAGCAAAGGGTCACGTATTTAAAAATGCACATAATTAAAATTTATGAGCGGGTCTTAAATAAAGACATAACCCACGAACCACCCCTCCTCGATTTGCCGCAACAGGGGGCGAATGCAGAACAATCAAATTAAATACCTGTAAAGCGTGCAACGGAGTGGGGCAGTTCACTGAGCAGGGGTCTTGAACCGAACTGAACTCAAATGAAATGAAATTGTAATGGCAATTCGCCGGCGAAAAAATAAAACAAAATTAAAAGGAAAGAAAGGAAAAAAACAGGGAGAGAAACCTGAAACGCTGCTATGAATAGAAAAGAAATAACTAATTTAACACTGCCACAATGGACGAAAAAGGACGGCTAGGTACATAGATATTTCTAAACCAGTTTTTGGGAAGGACATTTATATAAGAGTATCAAAATTTGTTGTTACCTAACACTTTAATTGACAGACTTGAATATCTATAAGGTATGTTTAAAACTCGGCTTCCCTTACTCCTCATGCTAATCATAACAAACAACATTATACGTTTAATTTGAACATCCACTTTAAAAGGTTTTGGCATGCTGGTGAATCTGCCGCTTTGACCCACTGTACCGAGTCATCTTGACCATCCTCTTGACTCTCGGCCACCTCCAATTTTCCAGGACATCGCTGCACGCCGCACAAGGTCAAAGTAATTACAAGTAAACAAAGTTAGGGGAACGCCAAGGCTCTTGTTGTCCTCCGCCTGTCGGATGGCACGGAAAAAGGCAGAAAAAAGAAACGAAGGAGAAGAAAAACAGTTTGACCAAGGAAAACTCTGAACCAAATGGATGTGGATGGGAAACCTTATTAAGACGTGTATTAAGTGTCGGACAGCTGACAGCCGGAAGGAAAAAGCAAAAAACGAGAGGTGGCAGGTGGAAGGCGATGGTGGAGGATGGCGCTGTGGATGAAACACCTAGTTTGCGGACGGCTCATTGAGACTCTCCAGCCATAGTCGCTCCATCAGTCGCCTGCCTCGCCGGAGCTGCAAGAAGGATTCGACCAAGGATCGGAGGATCAGGTGATCCACCTTCTTCTGTTGCCGATATGCCTCCAATATCTCGGAATACTGAGGAATTTGGTAATCTTGCCGCACCCTTTCATCGGTGAAATCGGGCTTATAACCTTTCGGAATCGGTACGAATAGCAACAGCAAGGCCTGGCGATAAAACTCCACCTTGAGCTGATCCGCGGACTTCTTCTTTGGCTCCTGGCGGTAAATCTCGATATAGTGTATTTCTTTTACTTTCTGTTATAGGCATACCTCTCGTTCCTTGACAAAGAAGCTCTTGAACCACTGCAAAACTGCCTCTATTGTGCTCGAGGCCTTAGCATCTCTGGTCTTCGTCTTCACCTGCTTAATTTTTCTAGCCAAAATCATAGTGAACAAATCGATGAAGTAGTGCAGAAGGTGAATGGTGTCTCCTTCTTTCCCCGAGACCAATTCAGACTCCTTAATGGGCGGCTTAAGTCCCAAGTTCCTCAGGGTTCTCCTCAGCACTCGGTAGTTCCGATGCCAACCCAACTTGTCGGTTTTCAGGGCTGTCAGGTCAATGGAACCGGGATATAGGGCTTCCAGCAGGCGACACCAGACAATACCGCTACGCAGATCCTTCAGAGAATGAAAGTCGCTCTCAATCAGGGCATTCACCCAGTTCATCAGAACTTTGGGATCCGTGGGCAGGCGTGCCGACCTCGGCACATGGTTCATCTCTGATGAGTGTAAGATAAAGGGTTTATATGGAAACTTCGAGGCACGTATGTATAATAATACTTAATCCTTACTTGTATGTTTTCTATTGTTATATTTTGCACAGGAGTTAATTATTTCTTTTGAAGCTAACTGTTCCGAATACTTTTACGATCTAATACAAACAGACTTGAAATCACAGGAAAGCTAAATACCAGGCCTGCTTTTAACGAACTTCTTTAAGTCAAACTCGAACTCGAAGCAATTAGTGATTGAGGTCCAATCAAGAAGGCGTAAGCCAAAAGCCGAGTGATGTAAGGACTCGCAATGCAAAGGAAAATTATCAGCGATGGAGGGGCAGTCTTCCATTTTGCGGCAGTGAAAAATCCGTGATCAATCGAAGAGGATTTCCCATTTTCCGTCCATTTCCCCCACTTCTGTCATAAATAACTGGAGCTTTAAGCATTATAAACCGCATCTGCATTGGGACAATTTCGTCTGAGACCTGCCATTGCATTTCATTGCATTTTTAAGCCAGCGAAATCACTTAAATTTTCTACCTCCTTTTTTGGTTAATTTTTTATCGCTTTTTTGCCCGTTGTTCGTTGGCTCTCGGCAAAAATAAACTCCGAATGAATTTATGCATACGAGTGAGTTTTGCAGTGCGGAAATTTGTTGCAGTTGCCACTGCCGCAAGTTGAGCCATTTTCAGTGCCAGAGAAGTGGAGATAAATGGAGAAAGGAGCGGGTGTAGGTGGCAAAAAAAGGGGAAAACGGCAAACAATGAATGCATTGAAAATTGAAAATCAATGAACTGTTATAATAACTTGCCGCAGAGTCAGAAGCGAACATCCCACACATATCTATCTACCGCACGTATATATTCATATGTGGTGCTGCAAAGGCACTGAATGCATTACCAGCCAAAAGCAGGCTTCAACTGCAAAATATACACTGAAGCAAATTAAAACAAACTATTTTGATTGGCTTTTGGAATTTGGGACAGAAGGATTTCAACCTCGAGTAATTGAATTCAGATTTTGTAAATCACTCAGAGCTGCAAAAACACCGTTGTCGACTACAATCGATTGCTTGATCGATGCTTATCGAAAGTATCGACTTTTTACTATCGGAGATAACACAGAAATCTCTCCAAGTGGAAATTGTACATATCTGGTAATACAGTCGCTACTACTGAACATAAAATCGAAATAATCGAAATGCAACCTTTTGTTTTTTAGCTCTAATTTAAAGCAAAATGTAATATGTGAAATCGCCTTCAGCAACGTTGATTCCCGATTTTCTCTGTCTGTGAAATATCCTTTCCCTGAAAGCCCGTGGAATTGAGGGCCTGCGCTCGAGCAACTCGTGCGTGCGGTTCTCTCTCTTCATTAAACATATGTAACGCGCTGGGTTAACAATTGGGAAGGAAGGCAAAAGGTGGAAGGATGTGTATGTGAATGTGGACGACGACGAGGCCCAGGACCGGGAGGAGTGGTTGAGGATCTGGGACAGCGTCAACTTCGAGTCGGATGCAGCGATTAAAAATTAAATGCCTTCGTATTAACAAACAAGCCGTCTGCCATTGCCGACATTCGTCGTTTCCCTTTTTGTTTTTTGGGGCAGGAACCAAAAACCAAAAAAAAAAAAAAGAGGGGAAAACAGAAATGAAAATGTGGAAAAAACTGAGCAGCCACACGGACAATGGCCGGACGATGGCGATGGAGTTGGAAAATGATTCCTGGGGGGCGCCGGAGAGTGGGGCTGGGAAATCCTTTGGTGCATGTAAAATGCATGAATCGCTGGGCGCCACGTGTGAAATTTATGCACATATGTTGACAGCATTTAAGGGGCAGGGCGACAGCAGGGAGAGCAGCTTGAGTGGTTCTACTTACGCTGCTCCCCGGTTTTTTCCTTTTGGGGTTTCAACCGAAATTCTGGCCAAGATTTTTCTCCTCGAGTAGGTGAATATTTTTCAAAAAATTTCTTATTCCATTTCCATTAAAGTGGTGAGAACGGAGGTCCTACGAATCACGTCCTCTTTAAAATAAAACATAAGAATAGTGACTGCCCATTAAAATGTGTATACTTAGTTAATTTAGCTCGAAACTTCAAGGCCTTTGCCAGACTTCAGTATACAACGTGGAGCCCCTTGCGATTATCACGCCAGCAATTAATTAGCCAACGTCATCCGATCACCCTGACCCAAAGGGCCTGCCAAGTGGTCGTCCATTGAACGATGACTGGACTTTTTGGTTCTCATTAGTCCGATCCTCCGCACAAATGGAGACTCATTGACAGCCATTCGATTGGTGGAACGCAAACAAACAGCCACAAAAGCCAAATAATAATGAATAATTAAGCAGTCGAGGACAGATGACTATGTGGGTCAATAGAAAATGTGGTCGGAATTTTCCTGCCCATTGGTGATTTCCATGGGTCCCCGGCTGTTTTCAGCTTTTTTCGAGCCACTCTGGGGATGGGGGATGGATGAATGGATAGATGGATGGATGTTGTCATCATCGTTTCCACTTAACAAGCATTTCATTAGCCTAATTCCGATGGCTCCTCGTATCTTGATTGTTTGGACAGTGGCACAAGGAGCCTTATTCCCTGAATCCCCATTTTCCATCTCCCAACTCCCATCTCCCCTGATTGATGTTTGCCGTTTGGGAGGAATAGAGGGGGAATAAGTCTCCTCGCCCGACACATGCGGCGTATGGGTGATATTATGGGTGATATTAGTGAATCCTCTTCGGCGGGGCCGCAAATGAGATCAATGCAATTTGCACATACTTTATGGGTTATTTGAATGTGACAAGGGCAGTGAAAAGCTACAGCTTTAGAGGGGATATTGAATTCGAAAGGATTTCCCTGTCTAACACATGAGTAATGTGTGGGTATAGAACTGAATATGAGTTATTTCATTGGTCATGGATGTCACAGTGATGCGATGTCGCAGAAGTACAAGGATTATATATTCCACTTACCTCAATCCACTTTTTCTTCACTGTTGTGCTGATTTCGCAATCGAAAACTGTTAGTCCATCGAAGTGGTAACAAGTGAGACCCGATTGCCTCAACTCTCACAGGGGACTTTTGGCTTTTCATCAGGCTCAATTAGCGGTAGCGATTTGCCCATCCATCGGCTAATTGGCTTCCCTCGGTTGGAAATACTCGGTTTTACCTTCTGGTGTTCCTCGATATACTCTTACACTTATACACTTTATATATAACTCTTCAAAAGTTCAAACTTTTAATTTGATTAATGCAATTTTCTTCACTTACCTAAAAGCTCAAAGTAAACTGCAGTCAAAGCCAACATTTTTTTCCAGCAATGCTTTTCTGAAACTGAATAAAAATAAATCTTGTAAATATATTCAAGGGCATTCGGGGCTTCGGCTTCTCGGAAAAGCGTTTCTATTCGCCTTGTTGCCAATTGCAATCGCTTTGAATCAATCACGAACGATTGCCTGGAATCAGGTTTAGAAGTAAGTGGGGTTTTCCTCCCGCCGGCGGAGGCACCTGGCTGAAATCCCAGGTGGGAAAGACGCCCCCGGAGGATTCTTTGCATTCTGTTTTGCATTTCCTGTGGCAATGTCTGCGGTCATCTGTCCCTCCTGCATACAAATGTCCTTTCATTTAGTCCCCTCCCCCCTGCCCCCCATTCATTACCCATTTTCCATTTTCCCGCTGCTGCAGCTGGCTAGCTTCCTTGTTCGCGCAAATAAAATGCAAACAATGCTTGTTTCATTTGCGTAATAAAATATTTATACAGGTATTTAGTTTGCCACAAAGCAGCAGCGAAAAATTAAGCGAGGCGCCACAAAAAAAAGGCCAGAAAAAAGAGAAAGGTGAAATGGGGGAGCACAGTTGGCCAAAATTCAAGCCGGGTTCCTTTAATGAGCCCCCACAAGGCGCTGTAAAAAAAAAGCAAAAAAAAAAACAGAGAGCGGAGAACAAAAAACGTCTAGACGCCATTTCTCAGTGGGGTTTGCCCATCGGTTTCCCCATTTCTCCTTTTCTCCATTTCTCCATTTCTCCATTTCTCCCTTTCTCCCACCCCCTGGACTTGTTAGATAAATCTGCTCGCGTATTTTTCGCAGCGATTTGCCATAGCTCATACAGAGAGATAGATGGAGAAACAAAGGGAAACTGAAAGACCGAGAGAATAAGAGCCAGAGAAATTGCCTTCATTTATCATGTGGTGGGGCAGCCAACCGGATACCCTGTATTATCAGACAGAAAACACAGAGGTATGCTGCTTCGAAACAATCTAAGCATTTACAAAAAACGTAATAGCTTAATGTGAGATAAGCAAATCTCTTAAAGGGCCAAGTTAAGCAGAAAAAACAGTTGGTGTATCTCAACTGATGGGTATAATTTAGTCGAGTCCCTGCCCTCCTGCACCAAAGACAATTGGCAGCTGACACTCTGCGGTTGATTGGCTGCGGCTGACCACAGAAATTTGTGCACTGGCACCTCAGCCAAAGTTGGGCGACACACAATGGCTATTATTTACCATTAGCTATTTGCCATAGATACATTCAAGGAGACCCGCACGAACTCAAGTGTGAGGCCTAAAAAATTAATCAAAATACTAAACTGCCCCATCAAAACATATGAAAATGTAATGCAATCGAAGAGCAAAGTTTTCAAAATGAAATATTCATGGGGCCTAAGTATTTTGAGAGCACATAATCCGCTTTAATTCAATCTCACCAGGTATTATTTATTAGATTGTGCATCACTTAACGTGATTTTATTTTGCCATGACTTTCATGGAAAGTTTTCTGCTTTATTACTAAAGTCCATCCCTGATTTAACTTCAACATCGTTGCATCGATTTGGGTCCGTCAATTTCCGGTCTGACTTCACCTTTTTTTTTATGCAACTTTTCACCCTCCTCGAAACCCCTTTCAGCCGCACGCCCAATTTTTCTCCACAATTTTCCTTTTTAAGTTGCTCACGTTGCGGTTGCAACTGCGACGTGCTTTATCGCAGTCAGACGCTAATTAATCTGCAACGCCGGCTCATTGCATTGTTGTGGCTGCTGGATCTTCGTGACCCCCGACCCCCGACCACCAACCCCCGCCGCTTAACCATCTTTAGCCCCCGAGTCCCAAGAGATCCCACCCGTTTTGACACGATTTCTCGCCCAGCGAAACGGAAATTCTTTGGCCAAAAAGTGGGTTTTTACATAATTTGATGGGCGCTCGACTGGCTAAACGTAAACAAAAATCCTAACTAGCCGTGGCACACAAAAAGCGCATTTTAATGCGCGGTCAAACAGTCAGGCAATGTCTAAATTCGAAATGTCAGCGTTGTCAACTGCGAACAACGAACACTGAATGGTGAACAGAAAACACAAACACAAACAACCACATCTGTTGTTGACAACAATTAGAGTTGCACACACAAATAATACATAATAATAATTACGAAAAGCTTTCAACTACTTTGTCATTCGCCGCATTTGGGCATTTTCCAACTGAAAACTGAATACGGACTACTGACTACTTGCTACTGAATTTCTGAATGATTTCTAGCTCCGTGGCCAAATCTGAAGCCGAATCGCCGTGACCCGAGACCCTGGGCCCCGAATTGAACCCCAACCCCGGGTCAAGTCAAGAAGGCTTTTTGCGGCATGAGTAGGCTTAAAATATGTCTGCAATATTTGTACTTCTGTGGCCCGAAGGGCCCAAAGTCAGCGACAGATACATATACGTATAGATACAGCCACACTTTGCAAATCGTGACTGGGCAAAGGTATTCGGAACTCACCTTGACCCACCAACTAATGAGGGTTCTGTTTTTAGTTGCCACAACTTCTAAATGGATTTGATGAGCCAGCAAATTCGGTTGGCAAATCAAAAGCCAATAATCGGAAAATAACACTAGGAAAAGATAATCATGGTGGTGACTAATGCTTTTCAACTCCTTTTTTAAGGCGACAAAGGGGGATTTTAGGGATTGTAATAGTCATAATTCTTCAGAGTTAGTGATTAGTTAAGATTTTGTGAATTAGCCAGTTAAGGAGCATATATTGGGCAAATAAGTAAACACATGTTTAAAAGAAAATATGTGCTTTAAATAACACATAACCTTATGTTAAGGCTACCAAGAGGAACACATAAGCTGCTTCCAATTTAGCCATGTATGCCTAATTCCACAGCACTAAGAACCAAGAACCAAAGTGAACTCTACTGAGATAAAGCATTTCGTCTCCGAAGTTCCGACCGGGTTAAAGCTTAAGGAAACGAAGGATATCTCTGCTATGCCAGCTAAACCCGAAAAATTGTCAACGCGAATTACTGGCACATTTTCGCAAAAAGGGGAAGTGGTGGTGCAAAGAAAAAAATAAAAAAAAAGACGACAAAAAATATGGGAGCATTGATAGTAATTGCAAGCAGCATGCACAATTGCAGCTTCTCGCTGGCAGCTTACGAGAAACGAGACGCGTAATAAATCCATAATCCGAGGCGACAATTTGAATCATTGCGCTGTAAATGCGTTGCGCTTTCCGTGGGTGGTGCTAGGGTGGTTCTGGGGTGGTCCTAGGTCGGTTCTAGGTCGGTTCTAGGGTGGTGCTGTGGGTTCAGGGGTCACAGCTGCAGGCATTCGAGCAGCAAAGACAAGACAAGACAGTTGCAGGGATGCCACTCCCTGCCTTGCCTGCTTTCCTCGCTGGCCTTTGTTTTATTGCATTTCACTTTGTCTGGCTTTGGCTCGAAAGCTCGACGCCAAACCCATTTTCGTCCTTCGTCCTTCGTCCCTCGCTACCCTCTACCCTCCCTGGGAAAATTGCATTTTATGCTCCTTCGCCACCCCATCCACCCATCCTCCCTGGGAAAACCCTCTGTGTGTTTGTCTTTGCCTTAGCAGTTAAAATAATCATAATAAAAACAAAATCCAAGCGCACAAGCGAGCTGAAATCCCCAAGAAGAAATGTCAACATTTGCCAGCCAAGTGCACTTGCTCCGGCTTCAGCCTCAACTTCAACTTCAGTTCCAGTTCTAGCTTTAGCAGAAGAAGCAACGGAAGAAGCAGGGGCTGGAAGACTGTCTCCCAGGACTCGTCTGTCGGCTTAGTTGCCAGTTATCTTGATCACAGCTAAACAATCGATTCAATTTGAACTTAATGGAGTCCTGGCCTAAACGAAGGACCCGCAGGTCAGTCGGAATGAAGATGTGGGTGCAAATTACTCAAAGTACCCTGGACATTGCTTTCGATTAAAGGCAGGGAAGGCGAGCACTGAAGATTACAGACAAGGTTGTTAAACTTTACATCTCAAAAAGCTTCAGTTTTATCCTAATTCGTTCCTTAGTATAATTTCAGTTTGCAACGCAGAGAGGGAGACATTTACGATCCTATAAAGTATTTCTATTCTTGATTAGCTTTATATAGCTTCCTATGGAATAATCGGGGGATAGCTTCCAAGCATAATCCAAATACTCACAGCTTCGATATTTCTCATCCTATTTTCTTCTACTCCCAAGTAAAAGCATTTTTTTTAAACTCCAGAGCACCGAAATTTTATTAAAGATGCCCTAGGAACAATCGGAAAATTAATAGAAATATCAAATACCTATATTTAAGTTTCACATGTTCATAATACATAATACATAAATTATTCAAAGAGAGAACAAACTGCCGGCAATACATTTTCCCAAAGTACTTATGATCCAATTAGATATCATGTTTTCCTGTGCCCCATGTTGCCCCAATGCATGCTTTCGATCTCGGCCTGCGGAGATTGACGGAACAACACTAATGAGGTGCCTTGGGCTTGATCCAATATGCACTGGATTATTGGGAGCCACATTTACATATCGAATGGCAGCCGTGCGCCTCGTGCGTGGCCGCATTTAATTAATGCAGCTACAAATTTGTTGCAACAATTTGGCAAACACATTTCCTCCTGCTGTTTGGCCGGCATATTTCCCATTTCCCATTTCCCGTCCATATAAGTGGGGGCCAACGACTGATTGACATATCGTGCAAATGGCCATTGAACCCCCGACCGACCAGAGGTAATCACACCAGCGATATGACTTATTCAGGGCCCATAGCCCAGTAGCCAGTACTCAGTACTCGGAGTCCGGGACCCACACACAATGTTCCGGCATTAGCCATGGCCGTATAATTAGCACAATTTCGGGCCAGCGGGGAGAGCCCCCTACACTGGAAAAAGGTATGTGACTTGGCATATCATAATGACCCGCACAACAAACTATAAATATCACTGGAAACAAATATTATTTGAAAAAAGGAAGAACTTGGGATTTTCGAAAACATGCCCATGGAAACAGAACAGGGGATCATCCATACCCCATCTCCAACATATCTCAAAATTGAAATCGAAGTGCTGCTTTTCTGCCTGTGCATTTGGCCCGGGGAGCCGCTCGAGTATTTCCATATGACATGTTCGCCTTTCGTCCGGATCCGGAACATAAATGTCCTGTCTTGTCCTGGAAAGGCGGGGTGAAAAGAGAGAGGTGGCCGGGTGCCTTTATGGATTATGGATTGTGTATCGGAGCAAGTGTCAGAAGCGGGGCACCTATTTGTCCTGGGCCGACACAACGAGGGGCCTCTTTTCAGCTGGCTGGGTTGTGCATAGGATACGGGCTCTTTAACTTGAGTGAGTACCGGTTTCTTGAGCTTTTCCTATCGCTACTTGGTATCTCCAAAATTAAATTGACTTCAGTTCGGTTCCTTTAATTAATTTAAGCACTGTAATCATTGAAATTTATCTTTATCAACGTATTTTTCAAAATCTAATAAGTCAAAACTCACTTCATTGTCTGCGTTGACCTACGAAATCCCCCATGCAGAGCTCAGACTGAGATCATCCGGGACTTAAGATGATTTGGAATTCTAGCGTGCTCTTCATCCTCGCAGGCTTGTCGTACCTCAACAGCTTTAAGGACCAAAGGAGCGTAGGTTAAAGAGCTCTGTTACCTCTTACCAAAGCTCCCTGGTATCTTCTGGATTTCTTTTTGCCTGTATGTGTGTGTGTGTGCTAACCAAAATCAAGCCGCAGCCGACTATTTTGCATACGCAAATAAAAGTAAATAAATTGAAATTCGTCAGCGCCTTGCTGCCCTTACCCCAGATATATATATCTGTGTATTTCTGTATGTATTTCCCCCTGTGCATACAGCACGCATGTAAATCGACGCTTTACAACACAAATGCCACCTGTGGGGCGGCCCCCTTTGGGCCCTGTAGTTTGGGGTAGTTGGCAGCTTAAAGGTAAATTTGCTTTCCTATCTTTTTCGGTGCGGATTGGAGGGGTTTATTGGCTGCGCAGAGGTGTATGCAACGTTCGGAAGTCAACTTCTATTGGCATCACATCCACCTAAACGGGTTTAAATGTCGGGTATTTATGAAGACTTGTGTGAAAGTAAATACAAGAATTGCAAGTGCTTTTTCCATAGCTTGGCTTGGGAATATATGTAGTTTCTTTTCAACTCGCTGCCTAAAAGAGTGCTACACAAAAATATTTTATAACTAATTTACATTGGTTTACATAGTTTAAATATAAACTGAAATAAAAAGAGTAAGCAATAGTCATGAATGTTTTCCTACATGTTTTATTTATAGGGAAGACGAGTGCCGTGGACTTTTTGGCAATTGTTATCCGTGAAATGTGCGGCGTGGTTCCCCGGCCCTTTTCACTCAGCATATTTACAGATTTTCCGTTTCGTTTTATTGGCAATTCCATTGTTAAACATCGAGCTCATCCGCAAATCCCCTTACCCGTGTTCCTCCCACTTTGAGATCGTGTGCCAAATCGATTACCTTGCTGCTAAAAGGAAAGTGCTTTCTCTTTCCCTTGCCCCTTTCCCACTCCCATTTCCCCATTTTTCCTCTAATGAGTACCCACTATAGTTCGTGGCCATAAAAATCGTTAAAGTGTTTAATCAATGGCTTTGCCCCCTTGGCACAATGGAACGAAATTAAGTGCCATAAATCAATGGGGAAATATAGGTGAGCTCACTTTTATGGCTCGTACTCGGAAAAAGCACCTGGTCCTTGACCTTTTAATGTCAAGTCACCACAACCAGAACCCGAATATTTTGTAAATAGAAAATCTACTGGGCAAAGGGCCAGCGATCAAAGGCTCAAAAGAGAGCTCAGGGAGAAATTAGGAGGAACGAAAATAGTTACAAGGCACAGAAAATACATTAAGCACATAAAACCCAATCGAGTGGAAGTAAAGTGGCCAAGAGCAGCAACAAAAGGAATTGGAACCCACTGCCACGGGAATTCGAATTCACCTGCCTCCACCATTATTTGGCTGCCCCCTATTTGGCCACCCAAAAGCAGTCACAATAAAATGCCAACTGCCAATAAATGTCAATAAATCAAACAATTGAGCGCGGCCAAGTTTTGTGACGGCGTGCGCCAAATAAGTCCAATGTCCAATGTCCAAATGTCCCATGTCCGTCGTCCAATGTCCAACGTCCAATGTCCAATGCCCCATGTCCAATGTGGCCCCCAACAAAAAGCTGGCAGCCCACATCTGAATGCCCCAGTGGTGAGCAGAGCAGCCAGCGAAGCAGACAAAGAACATCAAGTAGACCGACTGCCACTGAGAAATCGAGACACACAATGTTGCATGTTCTTCGATTTTGCAGTGAGAACCGGACCTGGGTGAAAAGTGAGGGAAAGGAAAGCTTGTCGCATCCAGATATGAAGATTACCACTGCTCAAGATGCAGTTCCCCAACGCTCTTGAAATTCCAATCCATATAGGATACAGTATTATCCCCCTCAAGGGGACCTCCATCATATTCTCAATTTCAAATTCTCACGATTTTCAATAGTCTACTGATTAAAGATATATATTGCAAGAGAAATAGGTTGTTATATAATTAAGAAATAATACTTGTTCGGCCTTTTTTTCTTTTCTATAATGGCGTTTGGGATCACTAAAAAAAAGACTTTCTATATCTTTTAGAACTTTGGAAACTAAGACTTTACATTTTCAATATTCTTATTATAATTTCCAAGTAAAAATTGTTTAACTAAGACCAAACACTCATTCGGTTATATACAAGGGTGGTCAAAAGTATTTTCACAAAAAAAAAGTTAAATATATTCATAATTTGAACTCACATCTTGTTAACTTTGGCATCAATGGAAAGGTAATTTAAATGCCGTTTGAATGATACAATACATTTCTTAATACATTCAGTACTTATTGAAAAGGACGAATTTGTGTAAAAATGTCCTTTTTGAACTTTTTTCCTCGACTTGAAAACTTAAATTTTTTGATGCAAAAAGTTTCTTCAAACAAAAATAATAGTAACTGCAAAAAAAATTTTTCAAAAATTATTTTGCTTATATTTTTTATGATTTTTTAAAGGTGACACTGTCGGAAAAAATTTGTATGAAAAAGAGAAAAATATGGCTAAAATGCATGTTTCTAAGCATTTTCAAAAAATCATAAAAAATATAAGCAAAATGATTTTTGAAAAATTCTTTTTGCAGTTACTATTATTTTTGTTTGAAGAAACTTTTTGCATCAAAAAATTTAAGTTTTCAAGTCGAGGAAAAAAGTTCAAAAAGGACATTTTCACACAAATTCGTCCTTTTCAATAAGTACTGAATGTGTTAAGAAATGTATTGTATCATTCAAACGGCATTTAAATTACCTTTCCATTGATGCCAAAGTTAACAAGATGTAAGTTCAAATTATGAATATATTTAACTTTTTTTTTGTGAAAATACTTTTGACCACCCTTGTATTTCTCCTTTTGTGGGAGCAAAGTATAAATTTACATGTACGAATTTAAATACCATACCTTATAAGGTTTCTTATAAAGATAAAATAATTTCCCTCAAGCTTGTAGTAAGAACCTGAGTGCTTGAATTTTTAAACTTTATAAGAGTTTCCTATAGAGATGCGGTATTTTCCCTTAAGATTGTAGCAAGAACTTTTGGAAGCTAGGTAAGACCACACTAAAATGAAAATCAACTTTTTGATGGCTTAACACTCATTCGATTATATATTTCTTCGCTTTGTGAGAGCAACGTTAAAATTTATGTATGTATGTACAACATGTACAAGGAAGACTTGACTGGAGATTTGGCATCCAATCGACATCTGAAAGACGGATAATGGATGGGTTCGAACGGGGGGTTTGTGCCTTGCTAGACGGTTTAGTGTTCCTTGGTGAAAAAATACCGAAAATAAATAAAATGGACCACATGGACCTAATGATGGCTGCGCTGTTCGCTGCTTGATTTTTGATTTTTGGCTGGCATTTCGTTTGAAATCAGGTACTGTTACTGTAGGGTAAATATTGACTTGACAGTAGATCCCTGCTTGACCATGGTGTCCTTGTGCAGCTGGTACTGGAGCACATAGGCGCTATCCATGCGCAGACCCTCGCGCAACTTGCGTCCGATTTCCAAGACAGCTTCCTCCTTCCCCCCGTCAGCGGTCCAAATCGAGATCTTGTTGGTCTTTCCGCGAATGTTCACCACGGCGCCGCACAGTTCCGCCGCGTTGTCACAGGCCTCGCCGATCAGACAGAGCATCGAGTCCATCCAGAAGTTGTCCAGGTCCGTCTTGGTGGTCTTGTTCAGGCTGATGACCCAGCGTCCTCCGTGGACATTGGCCTCGTCCTCCCACATCGGTCGAATGCCCTTCTTGAAGAGACAGTAGTCACAGCCGATCTTTAGCTCCGACGGCGGCTTGATGTGGGTGACCAGGCTCCAAAAGTTCTCCACGGTATCGATGCTGGTGACCTCGTGCAGCATTTCCTCCCAGCTCTTGGTGCGATCGTTCTCCAGATACCACAGAGTCCAGCAGTTGTTGAGTGGATGCTGCGGCTCTTCGGGGCCTTCGGGTTCTTCGGGCTCCTGGGACTCGGGCTCCTGGGATTCGGGCTCCTGGGATTCGGGCTCCTGGGACTCAGGCTCCTGGAACTCGGGCTCCTGGGACTCGGGCTCCTGGGACACGTTCTCCTCGGTCTCGAATGCCAGCTCCTCTACGCTGACATCGCTTGGGGGCTCAATGCGCTCAGTGGAATCAGTGGGCGGTAGATCGGGAATAGTGGGCACCTCAACCGCATCCTCCTCAACTTGAACCTCTGCAATCGGCTGGGAAACCAATTGAGAAACTTTCTCGACAAGTGGGTATGTTATTTCATAAATCCTGGGATCTATAATTCTATCCTTAAGCCTTTGCTGTGACAGCTTCTTTTCGATCTTTAACTCTAACCGCTTTTGTGGGGTAAGCTTCTCCTGAACCTTCTCGGAAATGTTAGCGGCCGACTTCTTCTGCGAAATGTTATCGGCTGACTTCTTCTGCGAAATGTTATCGGCTGACTTCTTCTCCGAAATGTTATCGGCCGACTTTTTCTCCGAAATGTTATCGGTCGACTTCTTCTCCGAAATGTTATCGGCTGTCTTCTCCGAAATCTTATCCGCAGACTTCTCTGAAATCTTAGCGGATTTATTCTCCTGCACTTTTTTCTCCGAAACCTTCGCCGGCACCTTCTTTTCCTGCACTACATTCTTTCGCTCCTGAACTTTTTTCTGTTCCTGCCCTTTCTTCTGCTCCTGCCCTTTCTTCTGCTCCTGTCCTTTCTTCTGCTCCTGCCCTTTCTTCTGCTCCGGCCCTTTCTTCTGCTCCGGCCCCTTCTCTTTCTCTTGGGCTCTCCCCTTCTGTTGGGCCTTCCCTTTCTCTTGAGCCCTATTTTTCTCTGGGGCCTTATTTTTCTCTTGGGCCTTTTCCTTTTCTTGGACCTTTTCCTTTTCTTGGACCTTTTCTTTCTCTTGCGCCTTTTCCTTCTCTTGGGCCTTCACTTTTTCTTGGGCCTTCTTCTTTTCAGGGACCTTCTCTTTCTCTTGGTTCTTCTCTTTCTCTTGGGTCTTCTTCTCTTGGGTCTTTTCTTTCTCTTGTGCATTCTCCTTCCCTTGTCCCTTTGCTTTCTCCTGGACCTCCATCTCCTTTGGCTTAACATCTTTAGCTGGATTTTTCTTGGCAACGGAATCTACGGGGCCTGCACTAATCTTGCTGTTCTGACTAGGAGTTCGAGGCACATTCTTCTGATTCTTTTTGCCCTTCTTGTTCTTGTTCTTTCCCTGCTTCGGGGGCTCTGGCGGGGTCATCTTGCTCTGAGCATTCTTGGGATCCTGAATCTTCGCGGCTGGAGCTAATGCAGTGGACTGAGGAACTGCAGCGGGTTGAGAACCCTCAACTGAATCTGCTCCCTTCTGGGCGGACTGTGTGAGAATATCATCGTGGCTGGAGCAGCTTTTGAACACGTTTTTGGGATTGGCAAAGTTCTTCATCTTGTAAAAATTGTTGGAAGCTTGACTGGGGGTCGGGAATACCTACAGCGTTAGATGGAAAACATGTGGTTAGAAATGGGGCACTTACTTCTACTCTACGCTAGTGTTTCTGATTTTTCAAAACCTCCACTGAGCTCGTGTTGTGTTCCTGGCAAAGTCAAACCATATGTACAGCTCCACAAAACTCACTTAAACATTAAAGTCGACGACGACTATGTGTGTCATTTTAAAAATATTTCTCACCCCTCAAAAACGGTAATTACAAATAACCAAAACCATTATCTAGCTTTGATAACGAACCGAACCACTGCCCAGTGCAACTCTGGTACTCAGCCCCTACGAAATGCATTCTCCACTCTCAACTAATGAGACAATCACGCGAGAATTCTCTCCTTTTCACCGCAGGAGGTGGACTTGGATACTTCGAACGTGAGCTGGAAATGTTTGGCTTTGGAGGGGCGAAAAGAAAAACGGACAAGTTCCACCGACCAAGGAACGTGGTGTACAGAAGTGTACAAGTTTAGAAACAAATATTTACACACCCTCCAGTTGATTCGAGTGGGTGCGACACCCGAAAAAAGGAAGAAAAACTCGGGTGTAGGGTAACACATCACGCATTTCTTATTAGCCTGCAATTCGAAAGAGAGTTTCCCCCGTTCTCCGTTGAAAACTTATTACGGTTCGACTAACCGGAAGCACAACCCGAAACGAAACCAAAAATTGGCTGCTAAAGGGGGGGAGGCGCCAATCAGCACCGAAAAGGGATATACATATGTACAAATACTGCAAATCATAGGTAGTAGTTCATAGGTTGGGGAGCCCTAGTAACTATTTCTACTCACATCTCAGGCCGTAAACTTATAAACAGAAATCCTTATACATATACACCCCAGTATAGCCAGAACTTTAACTAATGGCAACATTTTTTGTTTGCTCGTGCCGAATGTTATTGGGCCAAAGGGAAAACCAAAGCCAAGGCAAGAGAGCAAACATTCATTTGGCTCTGGCTGTCATAAGTTTAAATGGGGCCAAAAGGGAGGGCATTCGATTCCCATCGAGTCGCTCGAATGAATGAATGAAAAATATCACCGTGCGGAGAACTGAAATAAGAATCAAAAACGAGGCAAATATTTGAGCGGGCCTGGACCTTTGACAGGCGTTTGGCCAAGGAATTTATGGCCATTTTCTTTGACCCGATTTTGGCTTAATGGAAAATCTGTGTCTTGGCCTCGGACACGATTTCCAGTTGCCGATCCAGATCCAGATTCAGATCCAGATTTCGCCCGCACACACCTAACACTTGGCGATGGATGCGGACTATACATATAAAGTGTAGCCACTATAACAAATGCTAAGAGAAGAAAAGAAGCATATTGTGCCAGATTTGCCTTTTTAAAAGGCGCTCAGGGATCTCATCCTCCATTTTCAAATGCTCTTTTAACTTAAATGACAGTCCAGGGGGAGGGAAGAGGAGGCAAAGCTGAAACAGTACAAGACGCAAAAGTGCACAGAGAAAAAACGGGGTGAACATGTATAACTTGTTTATAAAAAAATCATTATAAAAATATAAAAATTTTAGATCAGCGGACGGCACGATATGATATGTGTGTTATAATTATGTGACTACAGCTGTTCTACACTGTTCGTGTGCCGGCAGATGCTGAGCAGAGCTATTTTCCGTGACCGCTTAATAAGACGTTGCCGACCGTTTTAGATACAGTTTGGGTCTAAGATTTGACAGTGTGCTGAAATACTTGGACGATTTATGATGCGATTCTTTCCTTCAGTAATTAGTATGATTTTTCTCAGTGCCCTCAAGCTGTTTCGCCCTTCTTAGCTCTTGGCTGAGAGAAACGCATTGCAATTTTTTATTTCGCCCGGCTCTCATCGCCCGATTTGATGTAAATATTGTATTAGACGGGGGGCCAAAGTGTTGGGTAAATTTATTGGCAGCACATAAATCGGGGACCCGCCCTCAATGGGTTGTCGACTGTTGAAAAATGAAATGTTCCAAAGGTAAATAAGTGCACACTCTCCGAAAAGTGGCATTCATTCGGTTGAAAGTTGAAAGCCGAAGGTTTGTGCTACTGCTCTTTCTCTGCTTCCTGTGTGACCTATGACCTGTGCGCTTTCGTCGCCGGTCGAAATGTTCAAATGTTCAAATGTTGGCTGCCCCGAAAAACTGATGAAAATGCAAAAATGTTGTTTCCAGCTCTTGCTCCTCGCCCCTCGGCAGCTATGCCAATTTTAATTAACAAAAAACATGACCAGCTCCCTGTTGCGTTGTGTGTTTTGTTTAGCTCGTTTTGTTTTGTTTTGTTTGACT
Organism: Drosophila subpulchrella; assembly: GCF_014743375.2. Lineage (NCBI taxonomy): Eukaryota > Metazoa > Arthropoda > Insecta > Diptera > Drosophilidae > Drosophila > Drosophila subpulchrella. The sequence continues at coordinate 28,748,786 of NC_050613.1, read as the reverse complement.
AGTTTGGACTTTGTTCCTCTGTATTCTTGCATTTTGGTTGAACAAGATGGGTAGCGGTGGTAGAAAGTGGGTGGGGACTTTGACCCCCAACCTCCTCCGATCCGCTCAATTGCTCTGGCCCAACTTTGTGCATACTTTCGGGGATTCCCTGTAATCGGTGGCAGCCAATGAGAATCAAGCTGATCGACTGACACGACCGAAAGCAGGAGGGGTAGAGCGCGCCCGAAAGAGAGGGGAGATGTTTAATGCTTTACTTAAATGTAACTATTGTTTTTACTTCTTAGATCCCTAAAACGCCATGTAAATCTAGTTTGCAGAACGGATCGGTGGACAATCTTGACGATATTACTTACTCAGGGCACTGCACTTATCCGAGTATCGCGTTATTGAATAAAATTTATGCCAACAAAGAAATCTTTCTGTACAAAATTTGAATGGAACACAATTTTTCTGAGTACGAAAGCGTTCAAAACTGTTGCTAATGTCTAGGCTTACTATGAACTGGTAAAGATGGAGGTAACATTCAACGAAATAATTGGAATCAAATAAAACAGGCTCCCTAGATAAGCATTTATGCTCTTTTTCTATATAGCTTTACTGGGAACATCAAGGTCGATTGGCTGGGTTTTACCATTACGACTGCATTTTCGGTGACAGTTGTGTGAAGCAGCGCCATTGCCTGTCGTTTCCGGTTCCGGTTTCGCTTCCGCTTGGGTTCAGTTCGCTTTTCTCCTTTCGCCTTGCTCTTTTGTTTGCCTTTGAACTTCCCCCGGATCGGATGCTCAAATATTTTGCTTAATCCCGATTCCACCGACACTTCTGCCCGCTGCTGGATTAGTGTTAAAATATTTAATTAAAAAATCGCACCAAACGACGAACTGGGTGCTTTTGTTTTCCTAGCCGCTCGCATAATTTGCATGCCAACAACACTTTGGCCTGTTTGCTCATATCATTAATTCGACATTTGGCCAAATAATAATGAATATTTTCATCTTGTGTCGCTTTTTGCCCTGTTCAGTGCGTGTTTTTGCCCATATTTGAACATGTCTGCCCATTCACATTCACATTTGAATGTTTTGCGTTTTGTGTTCTTGTGCAATGCAATTAATTAGAAGTGGATAAATGGTGCATGAGTGTGTGTGCAGCTTCAGAGCGCAAATTAAATTAAATTCTATGTGCATTTTTGCATTTTCGCTAGGCGAAAGCGAATGGATCGCTTTGAAAAAGTCACTCGAAGCTGAAATGCAAACACGGCATTTCGAATTCATCGAGCATTATGAAAATGCATAAACTGAAATTGAACCATAAACGCAGGCGGGGGGCGGCGGGATTATCAATTAAAAATGCTAAATCATGTCAAATATTTAAAGAGTTGTTAACAGCAGCACGCACAGAAAAGGCCAAATCAAAAAAAAAAGAATTATAAATGCTTTAAATAAATGGAAAAAAGTAAAAACAGAGTGCTTTTAAAGAGCCAGGGGATAGGGGCGTGGCAGTCAGCCCACTTGCAGCCCGTTCAACGGTTCGTGGCCAACTGAAGCCAACTGCCAGGATTTCTTACAACCTGCTCCTCGAACAACAGAAATGCCAACACAACAGAGGCAACTCAAGAAAATTAACAGTGGAATCGAAGAAAAGCCGCTGCTGTTAACCTACCATTAATGGCAAAACTTAAAGTTGTTTTCTAATAAAACACAGAAAGCATTTCGTTTACATTTGCATCAACCAACCAACAACTGTTTGCCCTCGTCACAACACCAACCTCAAAAAAACCCAATAAGCAAACAGCCATTTTTTGCTTAATTATTTGTATACAAAGGTTAAATGTTGTTTTGCGCAATAAGAAAAATATATATAACCCCTTGACGTGCAAATAGTTTCACATATGGCAGTTCCCTTATTTGAGCAACTGCGTGCGTTGGGTTCACGAAACCTTGCGTCACGCACTCAAAAAAACCCAGAGTGAACGCCTTAGTCGATGGTCCCGACTATCAGATACGCGTTAACTAAGTAAAGGAAGTGCGAGGATGAAGGAGACATGCAACGGTAAAGATACTGCTCCCGCGATTGCACACAGCGCTGCTGAATGATTCATAAGTTTGGAAATACGCCTATCAATATAAAAACTTTTGTACACACAACACATAGGCGGCATATACTATTATTTGCTATCTAAAATTTTTGTTTACTTTTGCATTATTTAACATTTCTTCAAAAAGGCAAAAAATGAGATTTGTATTTCTTTGACAAATATTTACATTATATAGGTATAACTAAACAAAAAAAAATAAGTCCCAGCAGATGGTAATACGTAAGGTTTTCTTGTCGGCGAAAAAGGAATTGGGGGTATAGATACGATGAATCAAGGATTCTTAGTCATACATTCCAACTGCATCTGCATTTGCAAGAGTAAGTAAAATTTAGCTATCGAAAACGATAGTACATTTGCCATCTGCCAGGCTATCTATAGGACATAGTCTAAGTAAAATCACACGACTGAAACCTTATGCTCTTCCCACTGCCTCCCTCAATTGCTGTTCATCCAGCCTGCGACGCTTCTCCAGGGTGTCCGCCAGTTGCTGATCGCTGGGAAGGAAGCCCAACCTTCGGTATCGCTCCTCCACCCTAGCCTGCAGCTGGGGCTGGAATCTCCAGATACTGGCGTCCACAATGGGATCGATCAGCTGGGACTTGATATCCGGTTCCCGGTAGTGCTGCATTTGGGCAAACTCGATGGGCACCGACTTGGCGGCACAGGCGGCCTCCTCGGTGCGGAAGAAGGTGAAGTGGTTGTGCAGTCCGATGGCAAATCGGGTGTCGTGCAGACACTTGGCTGCCGCCCCGCGATTGCTATGCTCCCTCACCCGCTCCACATGCTGCAGCATATAGAAGGAGCTGGAGAGATTTCTGTAGACCTTCGGGCGCTCCGGATATCTCGGATAGTAGACATTGCGGAAACAGAAGCTCACCCATTCCGTGCAATCAGCCGGCGTGCGACTCTCGTAGTCCGGAACAATCCGGGCCAGCTTGACCAACTCCGGCCAGGTGGTGTGATTTCCGAGGGGCATTATCACCTCGTCGATATCGAACACACCCACATAGTCGTACTTGTACATGTTGCGGTAGAAGCAGTCGTTGTACGGTATCATCTCGTTCAGGATCCGATTAAAACCATCCGCCATCATTGCGTAGTGATGGAAATGGGGTGGAACATGCGGTTCACCTCTGCCCAGGGACATTGGACGCAGCTCCACAAAGCCGGGACTAGTGATCAGATAGTCCCTGACCACCCGCGTCATGTTCGCATGCATCGGGGCATCATAGAGTACCACTTTCTGGGCGCCCAACAAGCGCATCAGTTCCAACCACTCGATCAAACGCCAGGATTTATCTTCATACGGAAAATCCATGGCCTTTACACATACCACAAATTTGGGATCACTGGATGACGCCGACGAAGAAGAGGAGGTGGTGATGTTCCCCAGGGGCCCACCCGTACTTTCAGGTTCGTCAACTTCGTACACCACCCTCAGGAGATTCCTTGCCATATCGCATTTCTTGGCCACCAGGGAAACCATCTTCGGCACCTCCTGCCGATGCTCTTCCCCCGGCAGAGGACAGCTCAATAACGTTGGGTAGTAACGTCGGGGGGCGTGACCAAAGGGCCACATCACCCTGTGCTCAGAAACGGGAACAATCACCGGGTTGGCCCTGCCCTCAAACCAAAATTGGCAGAAGATTTCGGGGTACTTGAAGGAATTGTCCTTGTGCTGGTTCACCATGGCCAAAAGACGAACCAGTGGCGCGTCCGGCACCGCCTCCCTTTCATCGTAGTAGGCTGCAAATAGGAAGTATGTGAGGTTGCCGTTAATGGCCCTCTGCCAATAGGTGTTGTGGAAGTCAATGTTCATCATATCGGGGGCAGGTCCACAGGTCACCGGGGGCAGAGCCCGTTTTTCCCTGGCCAGGAGCTCTTCCAGCGGAAACGAGGGCATCTCTTCGCGAATCCATTCCAAACGCTTCTCCAAAGAGGGCACTAAAATAGAAATTGGTCACTTAGCTCCCCAAAGGACAAATGGTGTTGTTATCCCTAGAACTGAAGACTGTACAAAAAATCCTTTTATCCTACCAGCAGCAGGATTTTACTAGAAAAGGATCCACTCTTACTCTCCCTTCGATCTACCAGCAGCTCATCAAATATATCCACTTGCTGGCGCCTCCGGAATCTAGTAACACCATCGTAACTGTGCAGATATAGGACCAAAAGAAAGAACAACTTCAGGAAGATGATCACGAACAGGACGCGGAATAGGCGCGTGTAGCTCGACGACATTTCGGCTCCCGAATGTTCCGGAACTGGCCTACAGATTCCAGATACCAGAACTGTGAACCCAGGCCAAGAGCCGAATATATTTCCACGAACAACATGCAGACTGCGCTGCGACTTCGACGCCGTCTGTTCTGAACTTATGCCGAATTATTTGATAAGCTGGTTTCTTTATGAGCCGACTTGGAGCGGTGACCTTATGGATGGTCGGAAGAATTGCGAAATAATACAAATAAAAACAAGAAAGGAAGTTAGCTTCGGCAAGCCGAAGCTTATATACCCTTGCAGCTATAATTATTAAATTTAAAAACACAAAAAATGATATTCCCAATAGTATAAGATAATATGTCAAAAAACACCGAAGCTATAATTTGTTTCATATTATTTTCCTACCAATTTTCCGATCGTTCCTATGGCAGCTATATGATATAGTCGTCCGATTTTGATAAAATTAAATTCGAAACTCAGAACTAATTAAAAAATGTTATTTCCAAGCGTAGGAGGTTATATGTTAAAAAACACCGAAGCTATAATTTGTTTCATATTATTTTCCTACCAATTTTGCGATCGTTCCTATGGCAGCTATATGACATAGTCGTCCGATTTTGATAAAATTTAATTCGAAATTCAGAACTAATTAAAAAATGTTATTTCCAAGCGTTGGAGGTTATATGTTGAAAAACACCGAAGCTAAAATTTTTTTCATATTATTTTTCCACAAATTTTCCGATCGTTCCTATGGCAGCTATATGATATAGTCGTCCGATTTCGATAAAATTTAATTCAAAATTCAAAATTATTTAAAAATTGTTATTTCCAAGCTTAGGAGTTTATATGCTAAAAAACACCAAAGATATAATTTTTTTTCATTTTTTTGTCCGATTATTCCTATGGGAGCTATAAGATATAGTTGTCCGATCCGGCTGGTTCCGACTTATATACTACCTGCAAAAGATATAAGACTTTTGGGAAAGTTTCAGCCCGATAGCTTTAAAACTGAGAGACTAGTTTGCGTAGAAACGGACGGACAGACGGACAGACGGACAGACGGACAGACGGACAGACGGACAGACGGACAGACGGACATGGCTAGATCGACTCGTCTAGTCATGCTGATCAAGAATATATATACTTTATGGGGTCGGAAACGTCTCCTTCACTGCGTTGCAAACTTCTGACTGAAATCAATATACCCTCTGCAAGGGTATAACAATAAAACAAAACAAAACTCAGTACACCATCTGTTACTTAGCAAATAATCGAGTAAAGCAGGCCCTTATTGGTACTTCGGTTGTGTAACATCGAAATTTTCTATAATTGCTATATTTGTTTCTTACCATTAAAAAGATCTTGGATTAAGCCAGACTTCGGCCAGATAAAGCCCCCAAAAACAGGCGACAGAAACGGAAACCAAAACCGAAAGGCAGACAGCACCAGAAACTCGAGCAGACACACAAAACCAGCCGAGCGGAATCAGGCGCAAGTTCTAAGAATAACAAACAAGAAGGGGGCGCCTCACGTGTGGCATCGTTGCAAGGATCCGCAGAAAGTTGCCGCAAGGTGTGCAACAGACACCGGGAATGAAAACCCAAGACCGAGCCCAAACCCAGACCCAAATACGAGTACAACTAAGCGGGGAAGTACTGAGTGCACACGAAAACGCACCTGGGCGCAAATGAATGATGATGATGTTGCCACAACAGCCGCAGGCAAAAGCAGCAGCAGCAGCAGCAACTTCTTTCGCAGAGTCCTGAACAGTGTCAAGAAATGGGAAAACCGAGGATTAAAATTACAAAATCGTACATAGTTTGGTAGCCTTATACGATTTTTGGATTAAGAAATATAATAATATTTCTAAATATTTCCAAATACTGTTTACTCTGAACCTATTTATTTTTAGCCCCCTTCTATGCGAATCTCAAAAATGTGTAATGGCTAATGTACCTATATTGCAACGAGTTAATACTGTTTTTCTTTTGAACAATGCCTACGACCCACTGTCGTCGTGCTCCTTGGCTCATATGTGGCAACCTTTCGCTTAAGCAAATTGCCAGCCTGAGCAGGGCACGCCTCCACTTTGCCGACCACCACGCCCAGACCCCGAACCAGACCTCCTGAAGCTCCTTCTTTTGTCTACAGCTTGCGGCCAGTGAAAGTCGACTGCAACAACTCCGCGCTCGTGTCTCCGCCCTGTTGCATTTCACTTAGAATGCTTTTAACCAAAACATTAAGCAGCTGGTGTCACATTATATCAGCGAGGCGGAGGCGAAGCTTAGTTGTGCTGGGAGTAGCAGCCGCAGCAACATGCAACCAGCAACCAACAACCAGCAGCAGCAGCAAATTTATGGCCCGAATTAGCCCCGCCCGAACTGGAACCCCACACCCTTAACATCAGAAATGCTGTGGCTGACTAAAAACAAGCCACTCAGAAGCCCGAAGTTGACTGGGAAGATGATAAGGAAGCCCCACTAATGAGCTGAATTATTTTACGTGGGAAAAGCTTCCAAGGAGTTGGCTTAGGTAGATGATTTTTGGATATGAAATATCTTTGATACCCCCCATTTATGCAAATTATAAGGCTCTACATTATCAGCACTCTTCTACGCGCTTTTCAAAAAGCTTAGGTAGTTTATGTATACTTCAAAACAACCAAAGAAGAATTTACCTAATCTGCTCCTTGCTCCCCACAAATATTAACTATTTGTCCACACATGTTACAAGTTTCCATTTATTACTCCTTAAAGTACTTTCATGTACAAACAAGAACTCTCTTGTGATTAGCGCAACTATACACCAATTCCAATTACTTAGAATGCCAACAATGACTTTTGTACATGTATGTGCCATGGCATTAAGCTCTGGGAAAACAAGAACACAGCTCAATCTAATTGAAAACCGCAAATGGAAATAATAAGGTAATTTAACAGGGCCATGGCAGAAGTAATCCTACTGGCTTTGGAGCAAACAGTCAATCAATCATTTGAACTGAAAGGCACTGCCAAACAAGCATTCCAATGCATTTGGTCATTTTGACCTGGCTCCAACAACGACTATGCCAGCTGCACCTTCATTTGCCCTATTTGTTTATTAAAATTAAATTTTGCATAATAAACTATACGAAAAATTGCCACAGACTTTGTTCTGGCTGTGTTTCTGTTTTTAGCAGTCTGTTGCCGCCAGGCAATAATTTACTTTTACTTAGAGCAGCAGTTCGGATTTGAATAATTGATGAAATCGTCCATGAAAAGGCCATTCGTGCACTTTAAGCTGATTTACTCGGGTATCGAATTAAAATGCCCGCACACACAGAGTGCACTGACTGGCAAGGCAACTCGACCCGCCTCGCACTCCATAAATCACGGTCCCCAGACAGGATGCCACATGCGGACCGAGAGGCCAGGACACACGGGAGTCCGAGGAGCTTGGCCAGGGAGTCAGTAAGGCCAAGGCCAACTGCGGAGTGGGCCAGCTTTAAGGGCTTAAACTACATTATAGTACACTGAAACTTAAGAATTTTAATTCAAATCGACCTGTTAGTTGGACTCAAGGAAATAGACCAGAAGTCCAATTATATAGATTAGAAACTAGCTGCGCGATACATTTTTAATAATTTAAATGGCACTTCATCTTGAACACAGGCACATTTAGTTACTTCTAATTAGAATAATTAACAGGATAAGTAGACGTCTAATTTTCTTTAACCTCAAACTCAATGTATTAAATTAGGCGTTTTCGGCCAGACACGCCTAAGCTGTTATTTATGCTGATTAATCTATTTATATGCCTCAAGTGCAAACCTTTAAGTCGGGCTCACCAGACTGAAAGAGTCCCTTGATTCATCTTCCATTTGCAATAAAGACAGTTGGGGAGCGCCCTCCACATTCCACATTCCACCTTGACCCCTAACCCCTAGCCCACCTTTATTTTGCACTAATTTATCAGGTTTGTGGTTCATAACTCAGGCCTCAATCTTTTGTTCAAGGGAAAGGAGTCGCAGTTTAGGACTTTAGGTCGAATTCTGGATAACGGACACGGGACAATGGACAACGGACAACGGACAACGGACAGTGGAAACGATGCGTTAGTGTTGTCTAGCTGCAGCAGCATCATCAGCATGATTAATTGATGAAAATCCTTTTTGCCATGCAGGATAATAAATTACAATACCAGGCCAAGCGGACGGACGGCGGGCAGGTGGCATGGTAGCCAAAAGTAGGGGGAATCACAGACGTGTAGCATGTGTTGCAAATGGCTAACACAGACAACTTTGATTTAGCACGCCGAAAGGGGGTTTGCATATGCATGAGCTTGTGCTCGTGCCAGTGTGTGTGTTGGCCTCCCTCTGCATTGAATTAAACTCCACGGCGAGAATGAGTTCCGTTGCCGTTTCCAACGTATCCATTCCCTTGGCCAGGACGACGATGACGCGCTGCCTGTTTCCCAAATTAGCTTAATTTCATTTAAAAGGATACAGCGCTGCAAGCGGAGCACGGCATGCCACGTTTGATTCCGGGGCAAGGGGGCACAGGTGTGTGGCAGCAGCTAACGAAGAGGAAAGTTAACTGGTTCCGTATGGAATCTGAAATATTTAACTAGTTGGCAGAAAGGAAAGCTGTGCATTGGCAAGTGTATTTATGCTGGATAGCTTTCGTTGAACCTTTCAGAAGCCCGTCGCAAAAGCTGATAAATCTAAGCCTTTCTATGCGCTTCTCATTATCTTTAGGATCTGAACGCCGACTACTCGTCGAAATTTTTGTATAGATAAAATGGATTCCGATTTCATGAAAGTTTCAGAAGAAAACCCATTATGTAGAACACATGAGTAGAAACTACATAGATAGTTTTGCCAGAGTTGCAGACTTCTGATCTGGAGGAGGGCATCTAAAGGTCGGAAGGTCCTGTTCCTATTCTGCCACATTCCAGATTTTTGACGGGATTTTCCACGTCCGTGTGCAGAGGCTGCTGGCCTGTGTGTGTGTTTATAATTCATTAGTTTGCTAAATGTATTTCCTAGCTTAATTGGGTAGTAAAGCACACGGACTAAGCTCATAAAGCAGCCAGCAAGGCAAACAGCCAGCTTTCCTTCCCCAGTGAGTCCTTGACGATGCCTGATTAGGCAGTCGGAAAGAAAAGCAGCTGGCGAACAGGGATGTGGGCGGATCCATACACTTGGGTTCATTTCGGCTGTGCAGTTACCACGAATTGTTAACCGGATTGGTAGAGGAACACAATTCCGGTCAGCTCATTTGTTGGGCTTCAAAAGCAGCTCATCCGCTGAGTCTTGAGTGCAACGTGGCGTATGCTGATTATGATTATGCACTACTCCAACTCCTCTCCTCAGTAAGCATTCGATCTATTAACGTGCTTTCCATATGCATATGTACATCCACAACGTTTCGCGTCTGCCCTATTCCATAAACCACTAATGTCTTATATCCATTTCCTTATAACCATTTGTTTACTTTTTTTCATAGCTTTTAGTTTGCATTCTGAAAAGTATGCATTACTATCGTAATTTCTTTCCATCAACGATTGTCAGATATCTTAGCATACTTTAAGGACTTTTCGGTCGATTAGTAGAAATGCCCTTTTATCATTTTCAGATTTTATGAGAAATCACTTGCAGGCTGCGATTTTAAATCTCTGATTTCTCCTGGTACTTGAAAAATCATGGGATGGATCCGTAGTGTGCTCAAAAAAAATATACGCACTTGAATTTCATTCATGATCTGGATCGTTAAGAGCTTATCGGCCCCATACGTCGCCAGTTTGCTGAACTTTGCCCACTTTGCTCGGGGGAAATCGTTATGCGAACCGGTTTTATGTTCGCACTATGATAGTCAAAGTTGAATTGCCCAAGCAGCATTGAAGCAAGTGAGCAATTAAAATTAGTCTAGTCGCAAGCCCGGTCCAAGATCGTGTGGAGAATCTTCCACAGCACAGAGATTATGCTCTTTTTTTCGCTCTCCGATTCTTTGTTGGCATTGGGAAAGCGTGGGTTTCGACACAAGACCATATCGTTAAGTGCACTCAATGTGGAATTATTAAGAAACAGAAACCCATTGCCTAAACAATAAAGAGAGACGTAAACAAAGAGCCACCTGAAACCGGCGACAACTGACGAGCTAAGAAGCATTCGAAACGTAACAATCGATCGGGGAATTGCTTAATCCCAGGTCCCCCGATCACCGACGCTTTGTTCTTAATTTTCAATCAGCTTGTTGTTGCCGTGCGGTGACAGATTGCCGACTCAACTGGAAATGCAAACATGTATGCAGAGTTTCCAACTAACCGATACCTGGCAGTAGGTTCTGTGAATACACTATATAATATTTCAAATAAAAGAAAAACTAAGGTAATTTGATTTTTGTATGCAGATGGGCTGCTGGTTTATTCATAGCACTGTCACACATTAACAAACATGTTTCTAGGGTAATAACAAAGCCATACACAATATTTCATTTCACTGGTACTTGCAGAACCAAATGAATAAATAAACCAGGCGCTTTCGGCAGATTTCGGTAAACAATATACCCCACTCTTGGCAAATACCGGGTAAAATCCAAAAGAAACAGAGACCGCCGGCAATTGAGATAGAAAGTACATAAATTTTAGCCATATGTCGATAAGATATACGTACGAGGACACAAGCCAAACAGCCGTGTATCGAGGTGGCAAATTTTGGCAAGTTTACAATTCGGCGACATCGTCTACGACTCTCGATTCTCGATTCGACCTTAACTTCATGATAATGGGTACTGTCGATGGATCGGCCAACCGTCCGCTGAGTAATCATTCACGTTTATCTGAGATTTGTAATTGCCGGAAAAAGATTCAGACCTAGGAAAAACTTTGTACTTTGTCCACAGAGCCCGAAGTAAATGATGTCACTGTCGTTTGATTGAACAAAGCCGAAACGCAATCGCACAGTGGGCCTACGACCGTCTAACGGCTGCAGTTCATCGTCAACTTTATAAATAAAATAAAAATATGTTTTGCTTGTTAGATTTCTTAAGCATATCCATCGAAGATATTAAAAAAAAACGAATTAAAACGATTTAAAAAATTCAAAGTCATTTTCCTACTACCTACAACTGAGATATAACTTTTTTTAGTCCCAAATAATTACGTAAGCCATTGCAAGTGAACAGTTATGTATATATTGATTAATCAGCTCGAAATCCAAGAAAATATACATATGATTATTCAGAGAAGCCAGTACGAAGCAAACTTAGTTACTTTCGATAAGATAGTCGATATCGCGCTTTGGAAGAGATTAGCAATGCGAAACATGAGGTGACCCCGATATTTTTGGCGTTTTTTTTATGAATTCTTGACCACTTCGGCCCACTGTGCGGCGTCATCGCCGCTTGGCTTCGCTTCGCCCTGGAGCTTCGTGTCCGGAGAAGCCGCTTTCATTCAGTCACGGGCACCACTCAACCACAGTCGGATCTCTACAGACGGATCGGACGGGCACCACTGCACCACCACCACCACCACCACCTCGACTTCCTCATCCACTAGACACAGCCATCATGAACAAGTACGGCATGTTGGCCATCTGCCTGCTTGCCGCCTTGGGCGCCCTGCTCTTGGAGGTTAGGGCCAGTCCGGCGGCCACCGGCTCCTCCACCACCAAGCTGGATCCCAGCCAGCTGGGTGGACTTTCGGCCCAGTTCTTACCGCCCGAGTACCGCAATACGAACGTCAGCACGGGTGAGTTCTTGTGGGTGTGACATAACCGCCAGCTAACCGTATTTACACCCTTTTAGAATAGATTCTATAAAAAAGTGGAAAAGCAAATATATGGCTTCTTGCCGAGGTCAAAAGCTTAGCAAATGAAGAATTCAATTTTTTATGAGATTAGTTCAGTTCTTATCAATTCTTCATCATAAACTTGTCATTGCGTTCTGATTCTCTTTACCGGTCTTATGTACTGTCGAAATTTACTCTTTGTAAGCAAATATTTTTTATTTTAACACCCTCAAAGTTAATTCGAATTTGTGATACCAGGAAAGCTGAATTGAATAAAAAATGCTTTGCTGATAAAATATGTATTACTCATAAATAAGCAAATATTTTTTATTTTAACACCCTCAAAGTTAATTCGAATTTGTGATATCAGGAAAGCTGAATTGAATCAAAAATGCTTTGCTGATAAAATATGAATTACTCATAAATCTTAAAACTCGTCGCCTTGTGTTTACGCACTTTATTGCTGATTACAACTTGCTCCTAAATAAATATATATGGAAACTTCAAGCAATGCAATCCTAACATATAATTTTGCTGATCTAACAAATTAATGGTTCTGTAGGAATTATTGCTTTAAAATCAAATATTTAGTTTCTTTATGAAGATAAGGGCTTACACATAAATAACTCAGTCGTGTATGGCTAACAATAATGTGGTTTTCAAAATCGCATAGTTTATGTCATACATATGATGATATGATATTTTGAGTTCAGCAAGGATATCCAATTAATTTTCATCAATAAATCCCTATATCATCCTTTCCTTACAGAGGACATCAAACGGATGTACCGAGAGAAGTGTAAGAAGGTGAACGGAGCGGACAACGCAACCTTTTACGAAGAGATCGAGAAGGCGGCGACCAAGATGAGCACATGCATCAGCGGGGTGGCCAACCTGACCGCCCTGCAGGAGGAGATGGATCTGGCGAAACCGAAGGGCGACTTGGACACCGTGTTCCACAAGTACTGCCTGAAGGCCCCCGAGGCCGAGGTCTGTGTCAAGGAGTTCAACGAGAAGGCCCAGCACTGTTTGACGGCCGAGGAGAAGCGCCACCAGGAGATGGTGACCCGTATCGGAGCGGCTCTTCTGCAGTTCGCCTGCTCTCGTGGTGGCGACCAGATGGCCCTTTTCATCGCCGAACAGGGCCCCGAATGCCTGGATGCCAACAAGGAGGCCATCAGCAACTGCCTCAACCAATCCTTCCACCAGTACATTCCCAAGGATGGTCAAGTTCCGGACCTAATGAGCAGCCCCGAGCTCCTCTTCTCGCCCACCCACTGCGTGGACTTGCAGCGCTTCGAGTCCTGTGTCATCCATCACTTGGAGCAGTGCACCGAGATCACACCCGCCAACATAGTTCAGTCCATTTTCCGCTTTGTGAAGAACGAGACCGACTGTCAGGCCTGGATGCAGGCCCGTGCCAACGAGAAGCCCGTCCTGCTGGCGGCCTCCACCAACAACACCGCTCCTGGACTCGCCTACTCCCTGGCCGGCCCTCTGCTGGGCGCCACAATGCTCCTGATGCGCCCCTGAATGCCAAAGCTCTTAAGGTCTTATTTTTTTTTGCGATAACAAACGCCTCTGTATATTACTGACTTTTTTTTTGTGTGTGTAGAGTTGGTACTGAGTATCGGTACCATATAATTTAATGTCTCCTAAGGAATTGCTTATAATAAACAAGATTACGTCGAACACAACACCTAAATGGAATGTCCGGCAGTCAAGACCCAACAAAAAGCATATCAACTGTCCAGCCGGAATTGGAAGGTAATATTTTTATGATACATGATAAAGGTGATGTTTAAAATCAAGCGATGCGGTTGGATAAAAGTGAAACTTGACTAGAACCCTCCGTATTTTGTTTTAGAGAATTACTTCTTCTGTCGATTAAAAAATATGCAATTCCTGTTCCTACAACTTAGTGATGAGTCCAAAAGTCCATATATATTTTTGGATTGGCAATTTATTAATGGAAGTAAAATTAGTGATAAGACATTATGCAAATACTTGCTACTATTCGAAATTGTCAACAGAAGTGACTCAGTCAGAAGACGCAGTTCCCTGGGACTTTGATCAATGACTGTCGAGCAGATAAGGTCGAAGCTCCTGGCCTTGTCTCTTTTTCAAATACAGCATAAACCTCGATCCGTTGATTGTGGCATACTCTTGGGCTAAACTTCTAAACCCCACTGGTGTTTGAATGATGCAGCACTAATCAACAAAAGCACTAAAACTAGCTCCGATACGAGCTACGATAAGAAATATAAAAAAAGAAAACAGAAACATAAACGTCGGGCTTATCATGGGTAATGACTGGGTTTACCTGGCGAAATTGGGCAATTCTACGGCCACTGTATCTGGAATATTTTTCACTGGTTCTGCCTTGAAAGGGGTATTATCTTTATCGTAGTATCTGCAATACCATCGGTGCTTTAATTGCTTTTGCACTGGATATGCCGAATTTGTGCGTCAACTATTGCCAAATTTCGTTGATAAGCTTCGATTGGGCGGGCCATATATCAATCGCCATTCTTATATAACAGAGAGGGATCTGATCTACGTACAAACACATTATCTCACCGTTTCCTCTATAGAATTCCTAATTATAAAGAAATAATCATCGAACATTAAAGAGCGTGTGAGTGCTAAGAGATAAGGGTATAATCTATCTTCATTTTTTTTCTTATTCATATCGATCAAGTCTGACCCAATACATTTATCTGAAATCACATTAACCAAATAGACATAAATTTTTTGGTGGACTTTTTTCGGAATGAAATTTTTCCGATAAACGCACACTGACTGCACCGGCATTTTCCGCTTGTATGACTGGTGTTCGGGAGTTAATGAGGTTCCCATGCTCGGAAAAGGTTGTGAAAAAACTATCGAACCAATCGGGGAAGTGAGTGACGCGCGGATGTGACGACTTCGACTCCACTCCCCTGGCGATAAGTTTTGTTTTCCATTTGGCCCCAGTCCGGGAACATTCAATCAGTGTGAATTCCGTTCTTATCACTGCAGCGAAACCAGGAGAACAACTACTTTTTAGCTTCAGGTTGATGATGGATGGATCTCCGCAGTTCTAATTCCAAGCGATAAGTCTTCACACTTAATAACATACTGAGTATATTTAACACAAGATTAAAATATAATAAATACAAAAAAAAAATCTTATATTAGGTGTATAATCGGTTCTTCGATTATCAGATGCCAAGTACTTTGCCGGTTCGGTTAATTATTAGTTAATTAACAGGAGATTAGAAAAGTAATTAAAATTCTTCCAAATAGACAGTAACCAAAAATATATATAGTCTGAGTAAGTTGACCCTCAAATGACCCCAAAGTACGAGCGAAGAAGCTATAACAAACCTTAGCTAACTAAACACCAACTTAGGATACCGGCTGCGGAGGAGCCATCGGGAATTGCTGGAGGGGCTGTTGCTCCAGGTCGTCGCCCTCCTGGTCGAGCGACTCCTCCAGTTGCTCCTCGGGATCGCTGCTTTGGGACAGCACATCGTCCAGATGGAGCCACACATATTCCACGGCGGCGCGCAGTTCGCTTGCGAATCGCCATATACTGCGGTCCTCCACCAGATCGGTGAGGTTGTACTTGGTGTCGGGCTCCCGGTAGTGCTGCATCTGGGCCATCGAGGTGTTCAGGGTGCGGGGATTGCAGCCGCCGGGCAGCCACTTGAGGGTGAAGTGGTTGTGCAGCGTCAGCGACAGACGGGCATTGTGGAAGCACTTGGTGGCCCTGCCCGGCATGGAGTAGTTCCTCAGCCGCTGCGTGTGCTGCAGGACGAACAGCTCGCCGGCGATGGCCTGCTCCTCGTGGTTGCTCAGCTCGGAGAGCACCTTGGTGAAGTACGAGTTGATAAAGCACAGCGCAGGAAAGCGCCCCGCGCACGTGCCACCCTTCTCGACCTCCAGGGCGTGGGTCTTCTGCACCAGCTGATGCCAGTTGCGGTGCTCGCCCAGCGGCATGATCACCTCATCCACATCGACGTTCACCATATAGTCGTGCCTATACAGATTCCTGTAGAAGCAATCGTTGTAGGGTATTAGCTCGTTCAGTCGCTTCTCCTGCTTCCTTTGCTGCAGGAGCATGTGCTGGTAGTGCCTCAGCCGGGGCATTCCATTGGCCAGGGTCAGGGGTCGCAGCTCCAGGTAGCCCGTTCGCTGATAGTAGTCCAGAACCCTCTGGACCGCCGGATGCACATCGTACATATAGGCATAGATCCGCGAGGCGCCCAGGATGCGCTGCAGCTCGAACCACTCGATCAGGCGCTCCGATAGATCCACATACGGAAAGTCAAAGCCCTTGAGGCAAACGCCAAAGTTCAAGTGTGCTTCGGAGACATTCAGGCCCTTGGTGGTGGCATTTTGGGAGGGTGAGGTAACCACCGGCTGCTCCTGGTTGACGTTCACCCGCAGGGAATTGCTGGCCCTATCGCAGCGCCGCGCAACGAGTGACACCGTTTTGGGCAGTGACTGCAGCGCTGCCGGTGGCAATTCCCTGGGAATCGGACAGCTCAGCAGGTGCGGATAGTTGAGATACCGCTTGCTGCCCCACGCCTTGACCCACACACTAAGGAACTCCGACACGGGCACGAACACCGGCTCCCGATAACCCTCGAACCACAGTTGGCAGTGGGTGGGCGGAAACTCGTCTCCGATCTGATTGGCAGTCACCAAAATCCTCACCGTGGGCAGCTTCACCGCCTTCCGCCTGTCCAGATAGGCGGCGTACAGGCGAAAGGTCACATTGGCGTTCACAAAGGTCTGCCAGTAGATGTTGTGCAGCTGCAGGTCCAGGGGATCGGGATAGGGGGCACATGTGGCGTTCTTCTTGTAGCGCAATGGCTTGGCCCAATGGTACCAGAAACCGTAGTCCACCTCGGGCAGCTCCTGCTCCAGCTGACGCACCAGCTCCTCTCGGATGGGCTCCTCCAGGTGGCGAACCGGCGGTGGGGTCACCTTCACCATCCCCCCGTCTCCTCCATTCCGTCCCAGAGTAGTGGGACTCAGCTCATCCGAGCGCTGCAGTGCGCCCAGGAGGAGGAGGATCGCGAAGAGGGCCGCCGTCACCAGAACCGTGAACCGAACGAAGCCACCTCTTGTTGACATTATGCTCGACTGCGTACTGAGCACCAAAGCACTGCCGCACTGGGAATGGATTCCCGGCACCTGGGAACGCAATCTAATCAAAGCGAGAGTGGCTGTGGCTATGATAACCGCCCTCATGCTGAGTTATCTACGACCGCGAGCAGCCGGGCTTTATCAATTAACCGAATTTAGTTGGCCCAATCCAATCGCATAATAAATATAAATCAATTGGGGTTTCTTCAATTTTGAGCAAGTGCTAGTTTGTAAAACGCCATGTTTATCAGGATTTAATTTGTGTGAAACAAAACGATAAAAAGAAATATTAAGATATTGGTCACGATTCAAGTTTGAATAAACTTGAAAGTATTATTCATGACGCACGCAAAACACCAAAATCTTCATTTCTTTTTCACCATGGATTACTTTTGCTTAAGAGTTATTAGAAATTATCTTCTAATCTGCTTTTCTGAAACATAATATTTTTACCATTATATATGTTTTAGGTAAGGCGGATAAAGTGGTCTTGAAAATACCCTCACAAAAAACCAAAAAGGTCGTTGTTACTGGGGTGTGGCTATACAAATTTGAACCTAAATTCTAAGATATTCTAACCACTATTTCATAGAGGTATCCCACTTTAAAATCGGGATCCAATTACTTAAGTTATGGGATCTAAAAGTGCCGTTGTTGGTTTCCATTTTGGACCCAATGGACTCAAGTTATGGAATCTAGAAGTGCAGTTTTGGTCTTCCATTCAGGACCCCATGGGAAATTACGGAAAAATTTGACATGAAAATGGGTTAAAATTTAGACCACCGTTAAAAAGAAAAATTTTAATACAAAAATTAAGATAATTCAAGCACAAACTCATAGAGGTATCCCACGTCTAAATCGGAATATAATAACTAAAGTTATGGAATATAGAAGTGCAGTTTATGTCTCGCATTTAGGACCCCATGGGAAGTACGGAAAAATTTGACATGAAAATGGGTTAAAATTTAGACCACCGTTAAAAAGAAAAATTTTAATACAGAAATTAAGATAATTCAAGCACAAACTCATAGAGGTATCCCACGTCTAAATCGGAATATAATAACTAAAGTTATGGAATATAGAAGTGCAGTTTATGTCTCGCATTTAGGACCCCATGGGAAGTACGGAAAAATTTGACATGAAAATGGGTTAAAATTTAGACCACCGTTAAAAAGAACAATTTTAATACAGAAAGTAAGATAATTCAAGCACAAACTCATAGAGGTATCCCAGGTCTAAATCGGAATACAATAACTAAAGTTATGGAATCTAGAAGTGCAGTTTTGGTCTCCCATTCAGGACCCCATGGGAAGTACGTAAAAATTTGACATGAAATGGGTTAAAATTTAGACCACCGTTAAAAAGAAAAATGTTAATACAGAAAGTAAGATAATTCAAGCATAAACTCATAGAGGTATCCCACGACATGAAAATGGGTTGAAATTTAGACCATCGTTAAAAAGTAAAATTTTGATACAGAAAGTAAGATAATACAAGCACAAACTCATAGAGGTATCCCACGTCTAAATCGGGATACAATAACTAAAGTTATGGAATCTAGAAGTGCAGTTTTGGTCTCCCATTCAGGACCCCATAGGAAATACAGAAAAATTTGACATGAAAATGGGTTAAAATTTAGACCACCGTTAAAAAGAAAAATTTTAATACAGAAAGTAAGATAATTCAAGCCCAAACTCATAGAAATATCCCACGTCTAAATCGGAATACAATAACTAAAGTTATGAAATCTAGAATTGCAGTTTTAGTCTCCCATTCAGGACCCCATGGGAAGTACTGAAAAATTTGACATGAAAATGGATTGAAATTTTGACGATCGTTTAAAAGAAAAATTGTAATATAGATAGTAAGATAATTCAAGCACAAACTCATAGAGGTATCCCACGTCTACATCGGGATACAATAACTAAAGCTATGAAATCTAGAAGTGCAGTTTTGGTCTCCCATTCAGGGCCCCATGGAAAATACGAAAAAAAGCATAGACTAATCTCTCAAAGCTCTTTGTTGGGAACACCTAATTATTATCCCAGATACAAACGATATTTCACATTTGGAGGGAGAGCACTAGCTAATATCTGGGGATTCTGCTAATGAAACGCTTAAATATGCATGAGGTTGGTGTGGGTCACAAAATCCTACTCTTTTAGTCGGAGGAGAAAGACTTGTGAAAGCATAATTTCTGTGTAAATTGTTTCCGCCAAACTATGCAACAATAATTCCGACTTTTTTCCTCCCCTGAGCATCGTAAATGCTTTTGTTTTGTTTCCCTTCCCGCTCGCTATTATTTTTGTATTCCCTATTATTTTAACTTTTTGCGTTTCCTTGCGCTGCTGCTGTTATTTTTACAAGTAATTTAAAAATAATTTTAAGAGGGGGTGCCACAGGGCTTTTGGCCGGGTGCGAAGTTTGCTTTATTGACATTGTCACCCCGGTTGAGCTCAGCTCGTGACAATGAACCAACCTGGAGGACGACAGCGAGGATGGCTATGGACTACGGACTACGGACTACGGACTACAACTACCTCGGCAACGACAGGATAATAAAATTGTGAAACAACTTTTTAATGAGAAACACTTTTTGCACATTGCAGTGGCCAGGGGGATTCCCGGTAGTCGGTAAATTGTTGCCCCCGAACGATGATGATAGCCACATAATGATGATGAAGATGGAAATGCTTGCTGATGGCAGTCGGGAAAGTTCAGGGCAGGACGTTACAGGACGCTCACCTGTTGCCGTATCACACGCACACAAACCATAAAGTACAAAATATAAACTATAACTATGCCCTCCATTTCACGATCGATTCTACGGCCACGTAGTGGAAACTTTTTTACCAGTCTATCGGGTCTTCAATTAACAATGAACATTTTACGCCGCACTACTGCAAAACTGCAAACTTTCCGCCGTAATTGCCCAGAAAAGTAACACAAATGAAACGCATTGACGCTTAATTACTTTTGCTAAATGGCACGAGCCCGGCAGCCATCTACCATTCCCCATCCCGCATCCTCCAACCTCCATCCTCGTCCTGAAAAAGTCCTCTTCGAATGGGCGAGGCAAACAGGAGGAAAAATGGGAAGGATGGTCTGAAGGTGGAGCTCCATTTGGCATGCGGGTGTTTGGCTTTGGTTTCGCTTCTTTCTCGGCAATGCTTTGAATTTTACCAGAGTCGTTGCAATTTACGGCACTCACTTGCTGACTGAACCGTCTGGAATTGTTCCTGCCATGAGGAAGTACCTATTTTGAATCAATGGGTTTTTAATTTTAAAAAGGTTTTTTACTCTTATGTATTTAATTAATAAACCTAATAGATCAAGGGAGTTAAATGCATTTCATCTATAGGACTCATCGTTATTACAGGGATAGCTCATTATAAATACTAGTTGTCTCATTCTCTAAAGTAATAGACCTATTGGTTTTAAAGCATATAACCTACTTTTTCTTAATGGCTCATTAAAAACATCAGCTTTATCACTCCATGAAGTAATAAACCTTTTGGTTCTTAAGCATACAACCTACTTCTTATCGCCAGAACGATTTAAGAACTCTTCCAACTAGTACACCATTTCGTACGGTACCTTTGTATTCTAAACCCCAAAACGTATTACCCTGATTGCAATCGTGTAGCGTAGTGAACATGTGAGGCCTTTAGGGTGCTGCGAGTCGGCACGATTTGACTTTTGTCGACGTCACAATTTGGAGAAGTTTACCCACTTCTGGCGCCGCACAAAACTTGGCCCAAAAAGTTGCCCTGCCACTTGGCAAATGCAAGTTTTTGATTAAAAGCCACCGCCGCCTCCTGCTCCCAGTTTTGCAGTAGCAGTTCCAGCAGCCAGCAAAGTTTTATGCCAGGGCTAGAGCCGGAGAAATTGTTAATTGAATGCATTTGGGGTCCTTGCAATGTTTGCCTGTGCGTGATATGGGGCACTTTGCCAAGAGGCAATGGCAAATGAAGGAGCTGGCTGGCTGGAGGAGGAGGGGGGACTCCGGTGGAGAAAAACGGTGCCCAGGAGCAGCTGCTTCAATGTGCGCTCCCACTTACCCAAAGTGCCGCACAAACGCTTTGCCAACACTTGGCATCGACGCCATGGCCTGTCCAACACTGACTGAGAAAGAGAGAGTACTGGTCAAGCAGTGTTGATCAAGGGTAAAGCTGCGATCACTCAAAGGTTATGCTAACAGTGTAACAAAATAGTATTAATTAGCTGTGATTTTCCTTCTAACAAGTTTCACTGCAGTTAAAAGGATTCATTAAAGTTCAAACCTCTAAGGGTTGGCCAGCGTAGTGATACCAATGTTGGTTAATTCGTATTAACTAGCCACGTTGGGCCAAGGAGTGTTGGTCAACGGACTTTCTTAGATAGAAGTTGGTCTGTGGTTACACCTATTGATAAATTAAATAACATGTAAACACTAAGATAGTGTTGGCCAACGCAGAGCTGATATGAGAAAAGTGTTGTAAGAGGCACGAAAAACGCTCCTTAACCAGCAAACTTACAATGCTTGTAATTTTTATGAGGCAAGCGAACCTGGATAACAGAATAACGCTCACCTCAATCTCCGATGTATCCAAGTATACAAGTGGTTGGGTGGTGGTGGCATTAAAAATGCATTGGCCAGCTCGTTTATTGTAGTTCCCTGGCAGGGATTTGGTTTAGTTTCGTTTAGGCAGGCAGCTCACTTGGAGGGTCTGCTGCAGCTGCAAGGATTCCACTCCATTGCAGGAGACACACACTTTTCATTAGCTCAAAGGAAAGGAGGACTGAACGGAGGAGATCAGCTCAGGTGGGGAATGGAAAGCCCTTAAAGTTAAGCGCATGAGACCGGAGCAAAAGTTGCCTTAAAGACTTTGCCAGTCAATAATGACAGAGGAGATGGGATACCGTTGCCACTGCCATTGCCGTGCCGTGTGCGTTTGGAAATGGAAAAATGGATGCGGATGTGGATGCGAATCTGTGCTGTGGCCACGCCCTCTCAGTGTCTGTGGGCGTGGCAGCTGAATGCGAGGAGAGCAGCCCCCAAAAGCCCGAAAAGAAAAGCAGAAGCAAAAGCAGCTGCAGATTTTCTATAAAAGCCGAGGCTAACGAGATTTGATGAATTGCAAGTCTTTGTGAATGAAGCTACAAGAAAGCTGCAGCATGAATAGCCCCTAGGCACCACTCCCCCACTCTCCGCCCCCTTTTGCCGACCACCCTTTTTGCGCTTTTCCAACTAAGCCAGGTCCGCATAAAAAAACCCATTAAGTGGTTTAAAGCAGTGAAAAAGCGCACACAACAAGCAACACAGCAAAAGAAAAATGCAGTTGACATGAAAGCCAGCCAAAGGGGGTGGTTGGTGGGCTGTGGGTGGCGGAGACAGACAGTTGAACAGCTAAGAGGGGCTGGAGCTGCAGATGGAGCAGCCATGCTCACCCAGAAGATGAGATAAGGAACGCAGCCGCTGGAGGAGGACAAAGCAGCTTGACGAATTACTTGGCAGCTGCTCCTAGTGAAAACTGCAGGAAAAGCGGGGAAAAGCGGGGAAAAGCCGGGGAAATGCCGGGGAAAGGCGAGGCGCAAGAAATTTAATTTGACCAACATTTTGATGTATCAAGTTCAGTCGGAGCCGAAGATTTATGACTTGCTGACAGAGCAAGCGGAGCAGGAACACCAGGATTGGGACGTCATGTCGGCAGAAAGCAGAGAGGAGCAAGTGCATCCAGGGCTTATGGGATCATTTGCAGCTCAGAGTTGGTTCCTTGAAGTATGCCAAAGAAAAAAGCGAAGACGATTGTGTTGCATCTTTGGCGGGTGTTTAAAAAGCTCCAACAGCTTTCGTGGCTTTAATTGAATGCGAGTTTTTAAAATCATGATGAACTAAATACCAGGCCTTGGGGCTTTGATTATTTTAGTAGTGAAATGGAAAGTTTTATATTAAATCTTTCGTTTAAAACTTATCTATCTAGACCTTTAAGCCTCCAGATCTGGAATAACTTTAACTTAAGCTCCGCTCTGATCAAGTTACAACTCCAAAAGCTTGCAGAGGAAAGCTCTTAAAGAAAAATGAAAGTAATCTGACGACTATTGAGCGCATTTCCCATTTCCACTTGCCTCACGTAATGAGCCCACTGGAAATGAGGAAAACAAGGCCTTGACATCGAAGCCAGTTTGACTTGTGGCGATAATTGCCGCGATGTCTGTGATTCCAACCGTGACGCGGACAGTGACTGTGACTACACGAGGAGAAAAACTATTTTGAATGTGGGTGGAGATGCATAAATTACTAGGGTTTTGAGATCGCTTTTAAAGGTGTCTAAAAGTATGCAGTGAAAAAGAAAACCATCTTTTGGAGTGCATACTTTTAGACAACCTTAGAAGTGAATTCAAAGCCCTAGTGATCCCCATCGATGGATACTATTTCTCCAAAATATATAATACAAATATATCTATCATCCGTTTTCAAAAACGTGCAGAAAAGTAGTAAATCAAACTTTATAAGTCAGTTGACAACTTCAGTTTAGTTTCAGAGCTCCAAAAGCCTTTCGGCCCCATTCGACTCTCGTAGAACTAGAAGGAAGGCTAAGATTGAGATCCTCTCGAGATGGCTCGACTTACGGCTCTGAGCATAGCGGTGGTGCTTCACTCCGTGCTGGGCATCTCGTACTACTACTACTTCCGCGGATCACCCGGCTCCGCTGCTCCTCTTCTGGGCGCCTGGCTCTTCTCGGCCTGTGTGGTGGCCCTGCTCCAGGCCACGAGGATCTTCCCCAGCGCCCTGCCCACCGATCACGGGCGCTTCAGAGGCAGGCATCATCGGGGCAATCAGACATCCTGGGCAGCGCTCCTCCTGGAAACGGGCATCTGTTGCCTGGTGCTGGATGTGACCCTGACCAAGCTGTGGCACCGCATAGAGTCCCTCTGCCAGTGCGCCATTGTGGGCGTCCTTCAGGCCTTGGCCGTCGAGGAGCATACCTTCCTGGCCTGCGAGTACTGGACTTTGGGCCTGACCACCGGCCTGATCGGAGCCTGTCTATTGTGGCTCACCCTCTGGGCCACCGCGCTGCCCCGGAAGATCCATTGTGGCCTGCTCGACTGGCGCCGCTCCCTGCATCACCATTGTTCCTCGATGATCTTCGGGCCGCTAGAGCCGGGCACTCCCATTCCGCCCCAGATGCAGGAAAGCGCCCAGAGCTTCGCCACCTAAATCGGAAGCGGGAGCTGATCATCCTGGGCCCATAACAGCTTATCAGTTCAACTTGAGTCAATAGCTAAATTTTTGGGTTAAGTAATGCTTAAAGTGTTTTAATGGGCACAGTGAGGCGATCGAATGGTTTGGTGGTGACCCAAAATACATAAATAGTTCAATAACTTCGTCAATTAGATGCCAATTTAAAAATACCTCTAGGAATGTTAAATTTTGTTCTTTAAAAATCTTTCTAATGTTGGTTATTTTATCTGTTCTAAATTGTAAATCGCTTGCAGAACGGTGACCCAAGAATATTCTTTCAGATCCATAGCTTGGCAAATTAGATTCCAATTTCACACGTCACACCTCTAGAAATTTGTGAATGAAATCTCACTGTAGTGCTTTAAGATTGTACATAAAAATGTTTGAAAAATTGATCCATTGAATTAGCAAAACCACTGTGTCTCCGCCTAATCGAACCAGTAAAACAAATTGCAAACGGACAACTACCGACTACTTGCGACTGGTGGCTGGAAAAAAGCTGACATCCCCACGAAAAGATGTGGAAACCCGTTTAACCATATCCACATGGCCAAATGGCAATGCGGAAGAGGACGGGACGCTGCCTCCGATCCGAGATCCAGAGGCGACACGCCCCCAAAACCACGGATTTGGAAGACGGAACCAGCGGATGGATCAAAACAAAACAAGTCAAGTCGATCGACAACGAAAACGAAAACGTTAGCGATAACGAAACCAAAGCTGTGATGCGCGATCGATGGCTGTAAACTTGAACTTGAAGCGTGGCCAAAAGCGATGGGCACGGCGGCGACTGGCAACTAGCAACTAGCAACTAGCAACCAGCAACTTGCAACTAGCCAGCAGCAACATGCACAGCCCGACACACGCAACAATGCCGCTGAAATGCTTCCAGAGAAGTGCCAGCCAAATGTTGTTGATGTTGTTTGTTGTTTGCTGATGCTGGCGTGTTTTGCACTGGCTAAAAGTGCAGTCGGAGCTGCAGCCAGTTGCCAATTGCCAACTGCGGAAAATTGGCCGTCAAGCGATATATAAAAGCCAAGCTTGCAATGCAGCCGAGTTAATCAAAGCGCGTCGCTCGCCAGGAAAAGTGCAAGTGTTTTCCACGCTCCCAAAAAATATTGAAATCGCAGGCGAAAATCAGTCGAGGTGAAAAATTCCATTCCTTTTTTTTCTGTGTTTATACGAGATTCAATGATAAGTGAAAAATAATAAATTCTACATAGAAGATACTTTGTGCTGAAGATCTAGTTACAATTCCTTAAGGGAGAACCATTAAATGGCATCAAAGAAATTAAGTTGATAGTTAAAAAAATGGTATTGCCAAATAAGTTAAATGTAACTTTAGAAGTATAACAAATAACGAATTAGCAGGTTGAGTTATTGATTTGTATGTTATCAAAACGTCTCTTTAAAGTTTCAGACTTTGTTAAATGCAAACTAACATGGTTCTTTGCCTAGAAAACAAATTTAAATTAGTACTTTTGTTTGAATTTAGCAAGCCTGTTAATTTTCGTACTATATATTTTCCCGCCTCGCGTAGATGCTGTGCCACCGACACTTCCACATCCACTGCCACCTCTTCCTGCTGCAGCTCCTGGCGGTGCCCCTCCTGCAGGGATCCCCCGTTTCGAGTCCGGAAATATCCAATAAGGGCTCCAAGTCGCCGAACAGCGTGCAGCAGCAGGTGCAACAGCAACAGCAACAGCAACTACAACAGCAGCAGCAGCAGCAGCAGGAGGCCCACCTGAATTCGCTGAGTGCCTATGCCAGTGGCTATGACATGGCCCAGAACCAGGTTCAGACGCAGGTCCTGTCGCCCACGGATCCTGCGTTCAAGCCCTCGTACAAGATGCCCGAAATGGAGACCAACTTCACGCCCATGCAAACGGCGGGAACTCCCAGCGTGGCCAGCCTGCCGTCGACTCCCATGCTCATGCAATACCTGCCGGCCCAGTCGATCCAAGATGGTACCGGAAACACCGTCCAGTATCTCCAGCTGATCCCCACCCGACCAATTATAGTGCCCATCTCGCCGTATCTTTCGGCTGCTGCCGCTGCGGCTGCTGGACCTCCGGCCATCTCCGCCGGTGGACAGCCGGACTTTGGGGGACGGACAGCAGCTGTGTTGAGTGCACTGCCGCCAAACTACGCAGCCCTCCAGGGATACGCCGCCGGGTCCATCAATCCGGCCGCTGCCTTCCGCAACACCTACAGGATCAATCGCGAGGCCAAGGACAAGCACTTCCCGCCCTCGTTTTCGCTCAACCTCAACGAGTATCTGCCGGCCTCCTCGATGGGACTGGCTGGTGGCCACGACACCTCCGCCAATGGCCCACATTTGTACCTGAGGGCCAGACCTTAGGATATAAGCTACCTCCAAAGTCTCACCACGTCTTAGCCTTTAGAACTGTTATTTTTTGTTGTTAACCATACGAAAGTCCCGAATAAAGATTTATAAACCAGTCATCGAGCAAAGAGTTAAGAGTTAAGTAATACAAGTTACTTTTTTTAGGCTATATAACACACAACTCTGTAATAGTACAATCTGCATGGCTCAAATTACTTTTCTCAGAATTCAACACCCACGACAACGATTATAATTTGAACCCAAGACATCATATAGCATATATGGCAAAACCCTAAATCCATTTTGCTTTCCTTTTAATTTACATAACTCCACTTCGGCTGAGTCACTGGTGTCGTTCTTCAGCGGGCTTCCACCTTTCGTTTTCACACCACAACACCATCCGTAGCTGGTAGATGACCCAACCTAACGAGTCCCAAATAAACCCAAATGGAATCCAGACGTTACGGTTTCCAGACTGTTTATTTGCACAGCAACAAATGGGGGACAGTGAGCAAACAAAAACAAACCCCAGATGGAGGAGTACCTTTGGAGCTGAAGCTAAGAAAAACGAAGGTCGTCTTGGACAGAATGCACAGCCACTGTTTTTTGTTTCTCTTTCATTTGCGTGAAAGTGACCAAAGACCCCATTTCACGCCCGACCGGAACAGAGACGGTTAGTATGTACATAGTATGTTCATGCCACAGAAACCTTGAGGTTGCATCACATGCCGCCTAGCCATTTCATCTGTCTACTCCTAATTGTCACAATTTGACAAATTCATTTGGCATTAACTGGCCCAAATCGAAACAAAGCTTTCATTGCCTCCATTCCACGTCGTGGCGTCTCTTTGGAGGGGGTAAGTAAAGGGGCTGAGCCCAA
The DNA here is from genome assembly GCF_014743375.2 of Drosophila subpulchrella. Classification (NCBI taxonomy): domain Eukaryota; kingdom Metazoa; phylum Arthropoda; class Insecta; order Diptera; family Drosophilidae; genus Drosophila; species Drosophila subpulchrella. The sequence goes on along the minus strand of NC_050613.1, from coordinate 28,721,113 downwards.
AGCATCTTTCACTTGCCGCATTAAGTGGAGCAAATGCCCAACGGCCTTTCATTTTTTGGCGGCCAAACACTGACTGTGCAATATACCCTGTGCTTGGAAAATTTCTTAGTCACGATGATGTTGTTATACAGAATGCATTTGGCAAAACGCATGTTTCAAATATTAGTGAACTTAAAAACTATTTTTGTTTTAAATATTTTACAAAACTCCACGATCTCTCAAGAATCTGTTATACTCGTTTAAAAATGCTGCTACATAAGGCTTAAGAAATCTTGAGCTTTTAAATTGGAGACTTCTTAAATCTTAAGCTGAAGAATTCGCGCTTGATTACTTATGTGTTACAATAAAACATTTTACTCATTCTAAGTCTTTAAAATCTTTTTTACTCATGCAAATCATTTTAGCTTTAAAATTTCAGTAAGTTCGCTCCAAAAAATTGAATTTCTAATGCAATTACTGGGAAGGTGTTACAATTTTTGCCATACCCCTCTGGAGTTAGGGTATCAAACGCAATTCGGGGGGCATTCCCTGGCGCACTGAGTGCCACAATTCACTTTCAATCACCGACCATTCCACATGTCGTCGATGCACCGACGATGACGGTGATATATCCACGATGATGTGGAGGACGCCCCGTGGCGGTGAATCCCTAGTAATGGGATTTAGATGATGGCTCGGACGGCCACTTGCCGCTGAGATTTGGCTGCGGAAATGAGAGGTTATCGATGCTCGGACTTTGGCTTTGAATTCGTAGCTCGATCTCGATTAATCGCCGTGTTTTCCTGTAGATGACTTACATAGTTGTTTCGAAGGGGTGTGCGCTTCACTTGTCCGACTTTGGTATAAACTTTAAAGCGCGTAAAGTAGCCTTTGTTGTTGCTGGGCGGTGCTCGCTTTGTTGTAGCTGATTGAGTTTGAAATGGTTTCAATTTGAGTTGCCGAGTGGCTGAGTGGCTGGGTTGCCGAGCTTGCAGCTATTCACTTTCCTTTTCAATTAATTGCCGCAGCTCTAAACGGATTCAATCCGCCTTTGTGATCCAAGCATCCAAGCATCCAACCACCCATCCATCCTTCGCTCATCTGCATCTCTAGGTGGTCAATGAATGGCGACTATTTGGTTCCGATATGCGAGATTTGAAACCCGAGATTCGAGGTCCGAGATTCGAGACCAGAGACCTGAGAGAATAAGGCGGCACACTATAAAACGTCGTGTCAGAGCTTCGCGCCGTTGCAGTCGCCTCAGCGCTCGTCTAACGCTCGGTTCGGTTTTAGTTTGTGGTCTTTGGTTTTGGTTCCCATTTTTCTGCTGTCGGACTTGGCTCAAGTTTGGACTTTTGCTTAAATTCTTTTTTTTTTTGGTGCACCGAAGTGTAATCCGTGCGAACTGGTGAATGTTGTCTGTGCTGGTTCGCTCAAAGGAGTGATCATCGTCATTTAGTCGGATCAAGGCGGTCAAGCAGCCCCATCATCATCATCTTTGGCGCAAGTTATTATCATCATCAGCGGAGGCGACCATAAACGGGATACTGTAATCATGGTGCGTATGTAACCGACCAGAAAGGAATGACATCTCAAATGGATAAATCACGAGCAGAAAAATGATATGATAAGAGTGGTCACCGCATAATCAAAAAACAAGAGAAAACGCTATAGTCGATAGCCTCGATGATTAGATACCCGATGTGTATTGATAATAAGAACAAAATCTCATATAAATTAAATATTACAAAGTGTGGGAGCTAGACAGTTTTTAGTGTAATAGTCGTTTGTGGACGCTATAGTGGGCGTGGCACCCTGCTGAAACAAACTTGCGCTGCGCAAGAAGCCCAAGAATCTGCATACCAAGTCCCAACATTCTAGCTATAGTTTCCGAGATCTCAGCATGCATACGGACAGACAGACTTTCCGACGAATCTAGTACACCCATTTACTCTCTATTTACCAAAATGTATAATAATGCCGAAAAAAGAACATGTATTATGGAGAGAAAGGCATGTAGAGCCGCTATTAGGCGTTTATATAGGTGTCCCAAAAAACGAAACACAAAGATAGCTTAAGGACTAAACAATATATAATCATTAATTTAAAGATAAAATATTTTGAAAACACTATTATAAATATATTAACAGATAGAAAATGCAAAGAAAAGAAAAACAATAATCATATATCGATTTTTACATAAGCTCTTATTTAGACAGCGAAAATAGAGAGAATGTGTGATTGAGTTGTTCGAAAACAAAATAACTCTAATGAGCCCGACTGAGACAATTTCATGGTCCGCGAATTGATTAATGATATGATATGTCACCAGGGGTATTATTTTGGCCGGACAAAAGGGGGAAAGTTGGGTGCGGTAGTCGGTCGGATGAAGAAAGATATAGTAATAGGGGAATATGGGCGAGTCAAGTTCCCTTTCGTTGGAAAACTAAAGCGGAGAGGCCAACGAACTCTCCGATTTGCAACGTTTAAGAAAAGAAAACTTATTCAGTATTTTAAGTGTCTGACATTGCCCTAGAACCTCGTTAGACTTGAACTGCAATTAGCCGATCTAATCGAAGTTTATTCGCTGGCCCTGTGCAAAGTTCGTGTCTTGAGTCTTTGGTTTTTGTTCGATATTTTTCGTTTTTCCATTGTTTGTTTTGCGCTTGTGTTTACACTATGTGTGGTCAGTTTTTGCTTCGCGAATGTTTCGCTGGTGAGGGGGGCGCAAATTACGCGTGTTAACGATGCGCAGTCCATTAGCTCCTTTGGGCCATCAATCAAGCTGCGTTTGCATCTCATGTCTTATGTCATTTGACCTGGTTGGAATCATTAGCCGCCAAAATAGCCAAAATAACTTCGAAAAGCTCTGGATCTGGGGCACGCATGCGACTCACTGACTGCAACTAGTTTTGCAGAGTGTGCAGCATTTGGCGGCAAGTATTTCAACATCCACTGGAATGCTTCTTCATCGCGTGACAAATAGTCGTAAGTTGCTTGGTCAGAGCTTGCGGTCTCGAATCGAATCGAAGATTTTTGTTTTAGAAAGGCCGCTCTGCAAGTGGCTTATCAGTTGGTGTGGCCTTCGCCAGCAGGTGCAATTGCGAAAATAGGATGGAAATCGGAAGGTTATGGGTGTGGGTTTGGGGATTTGCCACCCACTTGGGGCTTGGCCTGCGTAGATTCCACACCGCATTTGTCTCAAACCACAATCTATTCATCTTTCCACTCCATTGCCAAAAGCTGCAAACAAAAACTTGGGGGAGATCCCGTTCCCGCCCTTTTCCAATCTTTAGCCAAATTAAATGTGGTCAAACTCAATTAAACGCATCAGTGGGCGTGGCCGGTTCGCTGCTCGGCGAAAGGCGCCAAAACTAAACCTTTCACCAACCAAAATTAACAAAGAGACACAATTAATTCAAGTTGCGAATACACTTGCTGCTAAAATGCTCCAAGGTCAGCTTTAAAGTTGCGCGAATTGGAATTAAATGTATGGGATTGCGTGAAATAATATTACAAATACAAAAGATTTATATATTTTGTGGTTAGCAGATGACAAATCATTGCAGTATTACATTACATTTATATACTTTTATATCGGAAACATGTGTTAAACACAGTTGACTACCAATAAAGCGTCTGACAATTGCACTTTAACAAAAATTGACCTGACCTTATGTTGATCTTCTTCAATTCACAATGAATTTTTATGTTTCTTTGGAATTACGTTTTAATAATCGTTTTGAAACGGGTTTCTTTCCAAAATATTAAAGCCAAAACATCATCACGTATGAAATATGAAAATATTTGAAAAGGTTGAAACGTGGGAGTTATTTATGTTTAAAGATTTAATTATCGTATAGCTTAGATGTCCTTCTATTTATTTCCTCCATTCAGATGTTGCTTCACCTGCTCCTCCTATCCATCGTCGTGGTAAGTGGCGTCCAAGGTGTCCTTTCACCACCTCCTGGATACGATGACGACACCTCCCCTCTACCACTTCGCTTGGAGGACCTGGAGCGGGATCAGGAACAGCTCCAGCACCTGGATCTCAATCGACCGCCACTCCTGCCCAATCACTACGAATGGCGACCGGATGTGGCCGCCAGTCTACCGCCCAGCTACATTCAGGATGCCGCTCAACGGGAGCGGGAACTCGAGCGGCTGCAGCGGTTGGAGGAGCTGCGTCAGCTGCAGCGGCAGCATCAGCAGCTCAGTTCGGGCTACGCCTTTCCCGCCCACCTGCCGGGTTTGCTCTATGTGTGAGTATTGACTTGGTTTTGCGGAGGGCTTTAAAGCCTCCTCAAGTTCAAGCCGCCGATCTGGGGGTTTAAAACCAGCTCCGGAAAAGCTTAAGCTTTAGCTAAGACCCAATGAAAGTTCGGTCGTTGTAAACGGCACGGGTAAAAGCTTAAATTTGTGCTTCGACCGCCTAAACTCAAAGCTCAAAGCTCTTAAGTCCTTAAAAAGACGTTTAAAAATTGAAAACCAAAAACGAAAAGTGGTTACCTTCGTAATGGAAACATTAAACTTTATAATTTGGCCATTAAAAACATGCTGTAATTTTTTTGAGAACGCCAAAAATCGTTATAGAAATCTTATGATTACGCCCTTCACTCTTTTAAGAACACAAGTTCTTGAAATAAGAACTAAGTAAGTTCAACGTTGCTTAAATCGAGAACAATTCACTTTCATCTCAAATCACAAATACTTATTTTCTAAAAAAAAGCTTTTAAACCAATAACATTTAATATGTCCTTTGAAATTGACAATTTTCAAAAAAAGATCGCTGGGAAAAGCCGTGTTATACAAGATTAAAACTTAAGCACTTAAGCACACATAAACTGTAAGTAAGTTTAGTAGGCTTAGGTTTAACCTAGTACAGAATACTTAAATCATTGAAAATCTGTTAAAACACCTTTAATTAAACAGGGAATTCATTTTCAACCAGAAGGAGCTTTATAGTGATACAATAAGTACTTACTTAAACTGCTAATCAATAACAAAGTTCACTTAACCCTCAACCACAGATCAGAACGGTTAACTCTTTAATGGCTCACTGATTGAGGGCTAGTTGGGCCGTTGATGGACGTGTAAATTGCTGCTTGGGGATTGGGAATTGGAAATGGAAATGCTAATGGTGTGGGCAATTGAAAGGAGCTGTGATTTTGGCCGAAAACTATCGTTTTCAGCCAATTTGGGATGGTTAAATTGGTTGGTTAGTGGCTGAAAGTGTTGAAATGCCAGCATTTCACTTACAATGGCATCGGCTTCCGACAAATGGAGCAAACGATTGGGGTAATTTCAAGAGATTAAGCCGTTGGTTAATCAGCTTCTTTTTACCTCATTTCAGTGGACCCACGGCAGCCACGCCCACTCCCACGCCCTCGGCAGCCACGACCACAGTGTCCTCCTCTTCAGCACGATTCACAAAGCCCATAGTTCCCTACGATTTGGACTTGGGCCCAAACGGTATTCAATATGTGACCAATAATGCATTGCCCCTGCCAGTGCCACGCCCCCTTGGAAGACCTCCTTTCATCTATGGATTTACCCAGGGCAACAGACCCACCAGCAACCATCTGGTAGTTCAACCCCTGGTGGTTCAGCAGTCCAAGCAGTTTGCCTACGCCCCTGCATCGCCACCACAGCGACATTATGCTAATGGACCTCGAGTTCCACTGCCATATCCCCCGAGTTTTGTGAGCATTACTACTCGAAGGCCCGGATCGGAGAGGTTCAGACCATTCCGGCCATCGCAGCCAGATCCCACGCCCGACTTGTTTGCCGGACGTTCTTCGAAATCGCTGCTAGACTCGTATATCCCCAGCTGGGAGGTTCTGCGCCTGATCAGGGAACACAGTCCTTCTCCGCAGCAACAGGGAGGATTCTCACCCATCCAACGGCAGACGCTTGCTTATCCAGCTCCGGCGCATTTGCGACTCTATAAGCGAGATTCCCAGGAGAACCGAGGTGCCAGAATCGTGAAGAAGTCGCTGGGACAGCCCGGCAAACTCAAAGAAAACTAAGAGCACTAAGCTTTTTAGTTCGGGTCTAGCCTAACGATTTTAGTTTTTTGTTTTTTAGAATACCTATAAATACGAATATTTATTGCAGCGAAAATGAAATGTGTTTTATTTGGAGGAGGGTTCCCAAGTACATTTATTTTTGCAGTGAAAGCATTAAAGAGCATATTTTAAGTCTACACTACTACGCTCTGAATTTTTCTGAAAACTGAGATTGAATGCTCACGATTTTAGTATTTGGTCCTCTTACTTACTATCGAGAACCAATGTTCTTGAAAACGAAGAAAGTACTCTTGATTTTTTAGATCGAAAACTACATTTCACCGTTAACCAAGTTAACAGACTTGTTTAAAAAACAAAAACTTCATCTTCATTAATATAGGTTTTTGTTTTTTCATTGATTGCTATTTTGTTATTTTAAATACTGATCCTGAAGTCAAAACAAATTTGAAAGAGTTGAAGTTTATGATGGCCTGAGGATGGATGGCTGTTTATGGGTTCAAGGAGTAATAAAAAACGAAGAGGTGAGCCTCGTGACTTGCGACTCCCAAAAGGAGTTGGTTCCCGCTGCCCCAAAAGCCGATCGATCGGCGATCACATAACAGCAAATGCGGCATGTACCATGCAGCATCTTCAGCTCCCCATTTAGAGCCAGGCTAGGCCATCGCGGGCCAAAAGCGAAGCCAAAGCCAATCGAATCAAATGTGCAATATGTGACTTTGTCAATGAGCCAGTTGAGCCCCAGAGCCACCGATTCCAGCGATTTCATCGATTCCTTGGACTCGGATTCGGATTCGGAATCGGACTTGGACTCTCCCCTCGATGCTTTGCTCACGTAATCGCGGGCATACAGCAAACAGCCCGCAATAACAAACAATTACGGTGCGATGCCACTCTGAGTGGCCACAAAATTATGATTTGTGTGGCAGTGTGCCGGGGTGCAGAGATGCGGCTTCGAAATCCAGCAGACAGAAGACAGAAGACTGAAAGACGGACAGGTGGAGATTTATGCAAGTAGGAAGCGAAGATGCTGCAGTTGCGAGTTGCAAGTTTCGAGTTGTGGCAGTTGTTTGCGTTGCCGTTTCGTTTCGTTTCGGCCATCTCATGGCTGTTAATGAAGCAGCCAGTGGCACAAAATTGCTGCATTGTTTGTCACCCATTAAATATGCAGACGGCAAATGAGGATGAGGATGATGATGATGGTGACGAGCAGCCCTGCCCTGTTTTTAAGGGTGTGATGGCAATGTATTTCCTGAATGCAGTTGATTCCGGTGATGACGTGCACCACACTGAACAAAAAAGCATCAAATTAGCATTTAGAAAAAATAAACAGCTGCAACTAGCAATCCCCATCTTCAGCTTTTCATCTTTTATGAATAATGCTCGACCAACAAAAATTATACAGTTTTTCTAATTCAATGATATTTCATTAAACCTAAAAGACTTTGAGATTTATAAAAAAGACTTGTAATATTTTTATGGTAAGAACAAGGTGGTTTATTTCTTGGTCAAAAGCCAAGAAAAATTCCACACAAAAACAAAATTTTAATAAAAATAAAATAAAAAAAAATGTAATAAGCACCTTTAATATATTATCTTCACTTTTATAATCGATACCACTGCTAATTTTCGCTCAGTGCAAGGCCAGTGACCTTCTTGTGGAATCAAATCTCCAGCTCCAGTTTGTGCCATTCAAAATACATCTTAGGCCTGATCGCAAGTCTGCATTCCAAAGGGTCATTCAGAAAGGTTTGCCCTTTGTGGAAGATGAAGCCCACGGTTAACCTTCTCGATCTCTGCTTTATATGAGATCCGAACGGTAGGCCTCTTTATCTGTCTGGGTCAGCACAATAAATATAAATAATAATAATAATCATGCCGCTCTATGACGGCTGACTAAGTGACATTGTTGCACCTTTAAACAATGAACTAAGGTTGAGGTTTTGGTTTTGGACGCTCGATTGTGCAATGTTGGCTTAGCCGAGGCTTCGATTCGCTCCGGTCATTCATTGTTGGCAACGAAATGGGAATCGGCATCGAACTTGTGCGGAGATCCAAGAGTTAGGAGGAGCACAAAAGAGTGGCCAACTTGTGAGCTGACCAACATTTCAATTGCTTTTCTCGCTTATCGATGCACGTCCATCAAGGCGAGCCTGAAGAAAAAGCAAACTGAAAGGCGAATCGTAGGTGGTACGAATTGTTGATGCCGCGAATGGGGCTAGTCCATCTCCATAAGTTGAATCTGCTTATTCAAACAGGAATAGCTGTACACCGTTAAAAAAAATGATTATAGTTAGCTTTTCTCGCCCTATTTTAGACTACTTTTAGTTGCCGTCTTGACTTTGTATTTCAGTATAAATTCGAAGAGCAGGGACGAAACTACTTTCGACAGAGCAACCATGTGATTGCGAATGAAGTTTTAAGTTTTTAGTTTACAGCAGTGTTCAGTTATCTGCGGCTTTTTATCGTTATCTCGCTTCGCTTAGTGTCGTGTCTGGTGTCTTTTGACAAAACGGATTACCAAATCCCACCGGCGACGAGCCAAACAACAAATCCCCACTCTTGTTATGCCATTTCTTCTTTGGCGCTGGCTCAATCCCAATCCCAATCCCAAACCCAAAAGCCAACTCCAAATCCCAGGCCAAACCCAAGCAAAGACAACTTAATGCGCCAATTAAAGTGCCACTACACGCGGACCTCTGGCACTCTCTATTTTTTTTCTCATCTGGATGCTCTGCAATTGTTTTCATGCAAATTTCTGTTTCTGTTTCGATTGGTTTGTGGCTTTGTGTGGGGCTCTGAAATACAGAAAATTATTATAATGAACCCAAAACGTATTCACTCAAAATGAAAGGCCCCGGAATCGGACCTTAGTGAAGTCAAGTCCATCCATGCCTTTGTCACAAGCTAAAGTTACGACAATATTTTTATGACTTTGAACTTGAACTGGAAAAGCGGAGACAAAAGCGCCGCTCTTTTGTCCCCAAAGAAATTGGAAAGGTCTCTCGGCTTCCCCCGATCTTTGGGTGGGTAGGTATACATAAGTTGGGCCCTTTGTGAAAGGTTGCTCTCCCATGGCGAGGCAAGGTCGTTCATGTGATGATTCTCAGCATAGGAAATGTGGCCTTAGAAATATCTGGATACCAAGGGAAACAATTCAGAAAAAGTACAGAATGAAGCTTCGATAATAACATGCATATGCGTTTTGCCATAGATTAATGTAGGAAAATATACTGATACCTGATAAAACATGTAAAGGAGTATACAAATTTATCTTGTCTGGGGAAAATAATAAACTAAAATCGTATACAGTTTTTTTAAATAATTTCATGCATGCTACTAATAAACACCAAGTCTAGATGGAATAAAATATAATCATTTTTGGCCAAAACAGGGATTTCTATTGGATGCGCTAACATTTGAATACAATGGAAATGAGTGAAGACCCTATTTTATTACAGAAAACATTATAAATTGGGAAACTAACTATTGAATCTCCGCCTATTCCTGCGCCGTAAGCTTAATTTCGCCGATTCCGCAACACTTTTTCCGTGCCTTTCTTCTACTTATCTGCCAGGTATCTAAAGCACTTTGTTTACAGTTGGGGCAATCCCAGGCAACCTACACCTTCAGTCACTCAACGATACAGATACAGATACAGATACAGATGTATGGGTATATATGGAGAGACGTGCGGTGTCATTGGTGCTGAACTTCGGTACGCTTGGCTTCTTCTTTTCCCGTTCCACGAACAGCGATCCACGATCCACCTTCGCCTTTGGCTTTAGCTGTAGCTTAAAAAATTCAACTTCAACTCCAACTCCGGAGCCGATATTCCAGCTTGATGCAACCCGAAGACCAAGTGGTTTCTGCTGTGGTTGCGATATAAAAACAGCGAGCATCGCCGCGCCATCCGCAGTAAGAGGCGCGACTTTTGAACGCTAGCATCGCTCCGAATACCAATCTGAATCCAAAACCAAAACCGTATAGAAAACCAACGGACCCGGTCGTGTTACCCATAGTATCCGATATATATCTCACATTTTTTTTATTTGTGGTGCCGCAAAGACAAGAATTTTCAAAAGTGCATATCCATATAATCAATATCGGATTGTGTGAAAAAGTCGCTGCGAAAGCGCATTGTTATCTGGATTCGCCATGAGATTAGCATTGATATTGGTAAGAGTAACGCCAAGCGTAAGATTATACAATCTCCTTTAGAAAACCCGGAAATCGGACCCACCCACCAATCGAATTGTGCAATTTGTGCGGAGTAAAAACTAGTCGGCGGCTGACAAATTAATTTGCATTCAAGTGGTGCAGTGGCACCAAAGCCGGCTTGGTCAGCTGGTGGTTGGTGGTTGGAAAGTGGTTTCAGTTCAACCAACTCGACCAGGCGAAGATGCAATGAACTCCAAGCTCCCGCAACATGATTTATCGCAATCTTGACCTTTCGCTCGCTCGGCTGACCACTGGCCACTAAATACTGACTACCGGCTGCCCTTCTGACACTGCCCTTGTCCAGTCTGTGTCCGCACTTCGATGTCCATTCATTTCCATGTCCGTCGTCATCTTGTCCATCAATCAACGCGCTGAGGGAGCTGGTTTGTGTTGGGATAATCGTCTACTAATTGGACGCAAAATTCCGCGGTAGAATGCCAGACGATTGGTCAAGTGGCCCCAAGAAATCCGTTTACGCAAATGCGCACACAGAGCGAAAAAAGGATGACGTTAATTGATATTAAATGCATTCAAAAGATTTGACAATGATCACACTTTCTGCCTTTCGTTTCACCTATATAAATTCTTTACACAAGAATTTCTTTTATATTTGACACTACAATATATTAAACAAAAAACGATCTCCTAGCTCTCTTTAAACATAAATAAATACATTTTTATTGACTTTTTATGAAATTTAATTTTGTTTGTTGCTATTGAATTTTAAAAAATTATTAAAAATGATAATCAATTCAAAACAAAAGTTATATATATACTATTAGGCAAACCTTATTTTTAATCAATTATTATAAAACTAGCTTTTATTAACTATCAAAAACGCAAATTATTTGAAAAAGTTTTAGGTGTGGACAATATCGATACAATTTTTAATGTTTTATCACCATTTTAAGCACAGAGCAACAAATTCGTCAATTAGATATCGTTTGGAGCATAATGTTTTCTAGATTGTATGGTTTTTTTTGAAAAAGATTCTTAGATATCATCAGTGGTATTTTCCCAGTGCTGGAAAATCTCGAGCGGCGTAAACAGAACTCGTTTTCTGCAGTCGCCACTCGTGTGGTTACATAAAGTTATTACACACCATCGGAAGGGGAAAGGGGGACCTCTCAGCCACTGGCAGGATAATCTGTAGTTGTCTAATTTACATTTTATTGTTGGCTTGGCTTTGACGTTGCTGCTGCTGCTGGGGATGATGCAACAACGAAAGCGAAACAATAACCAAGACGCCACACCACAAAAACTGAGCAAAATCCGAGTCCGACTAATTTGCACGCGTTGCGTGACGATCGTTTGCCCCGAGTCGCTGTTGCTTTTAGTTTTTAGTTAGTAGTGAGTAGTTTGTGATTTGCAATGTTCGAAATGGCAATGGAAATCCCATCTCTGCCACGCAAAAAAATCACCCACAAAATCAGCTACTCGGTTCGATTCGATTCTTTTTTCCAGGCAAGTGAAAGGTGACTCCAGAGCTCCGATGCAATTAAATTAAATTATTACAGCAAATAATTGGCAAAGATAAATCAATGCGAAAGACAGATCTAACGAGTTGCTGCTGCTCCTTCTGTTTGGGAGCTCGGCGGCTTTGGCATCTTATATAAAGCTCGTTGCTTTCTGCTCTTTGGCTCCCACAGCTCAGGCCAGCGTTTGACAAAAATTCGCAGCTGCTTTGTGGCAAGTCTGCCGAAAAAGCGAAAAAGTCTTCCTGCTTAACGGCTAAATAACAACTGCTACATAACGACAACAACGAACGACTATTAAAATGACTTGACACACTGTCCCAGTTTCGGGTAACACACACTTGCAACTTACACTCACCTACCTACCGACTGGCTGGCTAGATAATGGAGTGACAAATTGCAATTAAAACTTAACTACCAGCCAGATAGCCGAATTTATTGCTGGACATGGAAAACCGGGAGAGGCGCGGGCTTCAATTGCGTCCCAGTGCAAGTCATTTGGCTGTAGTCCATAAAATGGCAGATGATTTGGCCATGTTATTGCAAATTTAATGGTCACTCATTTGCCATTACATATAGTGACATCTGACATTTAAGAGTTATGGTCAGCAGAGGCAACTATCGAGAATGCCCGCACTGAACTAGCTTGATTAACATATTCTCGGACTAATAACCCATAACTCGCGTGTATCAACAGCAGTTATCGACCGTAACTCATAATAGTCACCCAGATAATCGATTCATTAGCCTAACTGTCACCATCTACGAATCAAATGACTGAAGGCACAAACTGCGAACTGCGAACGAGCGCTGAAATCAAAAGACTCAAGACACGAACTCGGCAACAACGAGATTCAATTACAACACCAGTTCGCTTGATGAAATGCCAAATGTGAAACCTCTTCTCAGCATGTGTTGTACGTTGACTTGGTTTAACGATCGATATTGAGAGCGAAATCAAGACGATGGATGGTAGATGGTGGATGGCCCACAGCCTTTGTCTCCAAGTCCCCTTTTGTCGCCCTTCATTGTCTTCGCCCAGAAACCTTGAGCCCAAACCGAAACAAAAACCGCCGTTTTGCACAATCCAAGTTGGGTTCACAGCTAAACAAAACATTGGTTAAATTGCAACAATGAACTTGATGGTAAATCCATATGGAAATTAAGTGCCAGAGTGCGTGTTAAATCGGTTCCAAGAACTATCCACTTCTTTCCTTTTAAGTGAATAACATTTCAATTTGAATTTTAAGTCAATCAAGCCTTTTTTTTTATTTTCCAGGGCACTCTTAGTGCTTTCCTGTGCCTGGCCAGCGGTTTGAGTCAGTCAGAGGCGAGTGGGTCAAAAGGCAATGGCTTTCCCAAAAAGGTCACCACCCTGAAGAAGCGGCCGACCAAAACGCCAACCACGGCGCCAATCTCCACCAGCAGAGGAACCACTCTGAAGCCCAGTAAGCCCCGTGTGAAGATTGCCAAGTCTGCGGCCACCAGAAACCCCACCAAAGCACCAGCTGTTGCCGAGACATTTGCCAATCTGCCCGCTGATGACCTGGAGTTCATCAAGGAGCTGGACAAGCAGTTCAAGCTCCACGGAGACAAGATCAAGATCAAGGTGGAGAGGGACAATTCCACGGGCAGCGGTGGCAAGAACAGCAAGCGGACCATCGAGGGCGACTTAGGGTGAGATACCACCAAACACCATTCAACTACTTTACTTTACATGACTTTCCTATTTTATAGATACGGCTACTCGCATCCTGGCTATGATTACACGCCACCCAAGTTCATGTTCTATCCGTACTCACAGCACGATATCCCCACGGGCTTTGCCCATCGCCAGCCACTGCCGGAGGAGCAGGAGCCGGAGCCGGAGCAGGCGGAGCCGCAGCAGCCAGCGGTGCATCACCACAGCCACAACCACGAGCAGGTGACCAGCGTGACTATCGAGCCCTCGTACTCCTACGAGCTGAAGCCCCAGACGAGCTACGAGACCCAGCCCCAGCACACGGCCCCTGAGCAGCCGCAGATTGATCTGCCCCAGGAGGAGGCGGAGGGTGCTTCGCATGCCTCTGCTGGCTACCAGGAGCCGGTCATTGTGTTGCGCATTCCCGGTCCCGCCAAGTACGCCGCCCACTTGCAGACCCTTCTCCAGCAGTATCTCGAGATCAGGGCGGCCCAGTACCTCAGTTTGCTCCAGGAGGCAGAGCAGAACCAGCAACAGCAGCACCAGCACCAGCATCAGCACCAGCAGCAACATGCGGATCCCCCGCAGCAATATGGGCCACCAGAACCGGCCACGTACCACCAGGAAGTGACCTATGCCCACCAACTGGCACCAACTCCGGCGCCCGTGCAGTATGCACCCATCGACGATGTCTACCAGAGCTACAAGGGTCGCCACCAGCAGCAGTTGCAGCTGCAGCAGCAACAGTACGAGCCGCAGCAGTACTACGCGCCCATGGACTACCAGCAGCCCACTCAGTTCTACTATGCTCAGCCGCAATCTCATTTGCAGCAGCAACCTCAGCTCTACCTAATAGCAATGACCCAGCCGGAACCGGAAGCGGAACCGCAGCAGCATCAGCACATCCACCAACACCAACAGCAACAGCAACAGCAACACCACCATCATCAGCAGCAACATCAGCAGCCAATCTATGTGCCAGAATCTGATCCACCCACAGCTCCTGGTGTTCCGGAACAGGAACCGGAACCTGAGCACAGCCTGCCCATCACGGAGAACAACCCGCGACCCACCCACACCAAGGTCATCTTTAATCCCTATCCCTACCAACAGCAACATGAGCAGCACCAGCAACAGCAGGCTGACGACGAGGAGCAACATTCAGAGGGTGAAAGGCCGTTCAACTACCATGCCCACAGTCTAAAGATGCGCCAGGGAAAGAGGGCGGCCAAGCCGGAGCCAGCGGCTGAGGACGGGGCTTCCGGATCGGGATCCGGTGACCATCGACTGCAGCAGATCAGGGAGTATGTGAGGGAGAAGCTGGGCGCTGAAATGGGTTCGGCCGTGGAGTACAAGACGACGCAGCTGCTCGAGGGTTGAGGTTCTGATCCATGTTCGCCGGGGGGATGGGAGATTCACTTAAAATTTAGCCAATTTCTTGTGTCAAAATTTATGACGAGTGAAAATAGGTCATCGCAAGTGCCACGAAAAGCGTTAGAAGTCTAAAATCATGTCTAAAGGTTATCTATAGAATTGCTGCATTTCGTAGCATCCTTATAGACACCTCCACAAGCGATTTCAAACCTCTAGAGAGTTCTGTAGGTAAAGATTTCCCAAGATTTTGGAGATCCAAACTATTAAGAGTAACGTAAAAGTATGCCCTATACACATTTAAAACGTTAAAAGATATTCAATTAATACTACTTGAATTACCTTTCAATATACTGCTGCATACTTTTAGGAGCTTGAAACATGGTTTGCAAAAGTCTATAGAGATTTGAAAAATATGCCTGCCTTTTGGAACCCGAAAACAAATCCAGCAAGACAGTAAACTTAAAGTGAGTGCCATCCCCCCAATTAACTCGTATTGTTAACACACTTTGTGGTTGCTTCTTGTGCCTGATATCCGTTCATTAGTATTTATTCCAAGCTAGGGGAGTAGGAAGATCCCGAGGGTGATCCTCCAGCTCCACCACCACCACCACTCATTTCAATCCTGTCCACGATCCCCAAGCTGCAAGGCCAAGGCATACTTTTGGGCGAAACTCATGGGGGAAGCCCAAAGGTGGGCTTACTTTCTCCCCTTTTCTTCGTGGAGAGGTGCGGGACCAGGGGGTTCACTCCACACATTCGCTTTTCATTATTTTGTACGACGTTTTTTTTATGTTGTTTATATGTTGTTAACCAAGAAAATGTGCTGCTGATCATCTGTGCAATATTTAGTCTGTAATTAAACGTGCTTCTTGAATTTACTTTTATGTACTTGTATCTTTGTATTATTAAACCGAAAAAGAAAATGAAACTAATTTGAAAAAAAACCAAGCCCAGAGCCTTTTTATTTTATTCGTACTTGGCAGTAGTTGGCCTATTCACGGAAGTCACGCACGAAACCCATAAAAATAGCATCGATACCCGCGTAACTTCAGTATTAAGAGCTCAATGATTTCGCCATGAGCGTTACGATATATTTTTGGAAAAAATAAAGGACCTAATTGATGGCTGACACGCAACTGAAAAAGGCGGTAAATGCCGCTGGAAAATTCCAGAGAAATTTGGCGCCGAAGGGGAAGTGGCACTCGAGAGTTCACTGTTTTTATATAGATTTAATTTAGCGAATAATCTGTATCTGCGATTTTTGTCCATGGATCACCAGATATTGGGATCGACAAGCTTATAATGCTTTCAAGAAATAATGATTGCAAAAGGAAGGAAATTCAGTTTAGGACCTTTTTAGGCTTCTTTCAGACGCAAATACCCGGCCTTATATTGTCCTCTTTTAATCTGAGGGAAAACCATGAGTTACATTTATAAATAATGATAAATGAGGAAGGAGTTCCCTTTAGAAAGACACCAATGGCATTGTTTCGCCGTAAGTCCCATTAACGTATTTCACCCCTGTTGCGTCCACTGCTCCAGTGATCTAATGCAATCCGATGCAATTTGCCGCCACTCCCAGCGATGGCCAGCACTTTCACATGGCAGTCTCTTCCTTTTTGCCACATCGCTCGCTTGCCACACGTCGTCATTTTTTACGTAAAGATCCGAGACTCTGCGGCCAAACAATTAGCATAATCAGCTGCCGCAATGGCTGGTAAATTGTGCCAATTTCTATAATTTTCAAATGCGGCAGCGTCTGTCGACTTTCCACTCGAATTAAAAAGTGGTCGGCGACTTCCGCACTTTCTGGGAGATTCGCATTTTCATTCGCAATTCGCATTCCCACTGCCATTTGCATGATCCTTAAATCGAGATGGAGATCTCTATGCTGTCCGCTTCTCCGAGGAGCCCTGCCCGATATCATTTTGCAGAGGAAATGAAATCGAAAGTCCGCCGCCTATGGTTTGCCATTGTTGTCACGGTTTTGCATCTCTGGGAAGTCTGCCAAGTTTCTTTCGCCAACTTGATCCAAGTACATCGGACTCTTCCCCGTCCGGAATCTTATCAATCACCCAGCATTTCCCTTTTCAGTATGTTCGAAAAAAAGTACCTGCTGAAAACTGTCTGCATTATGATCTAAACGATTATTTCGCCCCAACAATGGACCCATAAAACACCAGCTGTAACTGAAACAGCTCCGGCAACAAATTAATAACTTAAGCGATGGGCGGTAAGAAGGGGGTCTCTGTGAGCAGTCCGATCTACAAACATAACAATTTCCAGCATTGTCGAAGCGTTGCAGATGCCACAGTGAAGCAGAAACAAATGGAATTTCTATGAAAAAAATAACACAAATATATTAAAATGCTAGAAAAGTTAAGGGCTCTTGAAAAGGGGTTTGGGACACCTCCTTATATATAGATCCTAAACATAACCAACACTTAGAAAAAAGTAAAACATAAATAACGCAAGCTCATCAGATAGGTCAAAACTTATATATATATATATATAGTACATCTACAAATCCGAAATTAAGAACTATATACTCCTATAAATGACATAAAATTATGATTCTCAACAAGTTACGCCAGTTTTAGTCTAATAAACTTCGTTTGAACCACTGTGCTGCCACAGCTGTTTTTTGGTAGCTGGCAGTGTATTTGGTGGGGTTTCTGCAGTCTCTGCACTTTTTGGCCACATAACGGAGCATGGATATATAGCTAAATCGCTCTGGCAATCGCATTCGGCTGATGGCAAGGTTGTTGATCTTCACATATGAACACATGTATGTGGATGGGGCCGAAACGCTTTGCCAGCTTTGTGTTGCTTTTGTTTTTGCCGCTGCGAAATGGTTTCGCTTTTATTATTACGGCTATTATCGTTAGTGTTAAGTGTGGCAAGTGTTTCAGTATCAGTTTCAGTTTCAGTTTCGTTTTTCGCTTCTCTTGCAGAATATTAAAATATAAATCATACGCCCTGTGGGCCAGCCAATAGCCAATTGAAAGGAAATACTCGGCCAGCAGCAGCAGCACGTAAGGGAAATTAATCGAAATGGCCAGTCGCATTGGTAAGTTATTTCAAGGGGATACTCCCACTCATCACTAGACCCGTTTATCGAAATTGAAATCAACTGTGTTTTCGGCAAATAGAAACTCTTCGGAGCTCTGGCCAAAATCATCATAAATCAGCAAACACTTTTATTTTCGTTTGTCTTGGCTCCTTGTTAATTACTATGCACTGAATCAGTGACCATGAAGCCAACCACTGACTGGAGAGCTGCTGCACCGCCAAAACCACCACTCTCATCTTTGTGCCACGGTTTCCACTTGTCTGCCTCAAACGGGAATACCCCGAACTGCAAAGCGAATGGTCAAGATCGGATCAAATGAGATAAAGTCTCATGTTTCCTTCAGGAGTTTATAATAATAGGTCTTACAAAATTTTAAGTTTAGAAGGTATCGAATCAACTTGTAATCCCTAAAATGTAACTCTATTAAATCCTTTCTATAAATTTTGAGCCTATTTAATTTTATAGAAATCACCCAATAAAAAACAAGGAAGAACGCTATAGTCGAGTACCTCGACTATCAGATACCCGTTACTCAGCTAAAGGGACCAAAGGAAAATGGAGATATGCAAGCAGCAAATGCGCCACCTACCGGCGGTAGACAGATTTAAGCGTTGTGGGCATTTGAGTGGGCGTGGCAAAGTTTTTTTTAAATCAATCGATAGGTATTGACGAGACCAATACATTTAAGTTAAAATTTTTTATCTAGCACGAAAATTGTGGGCGCCACAGGCTTGGGCGGTTTGTGGGCGTTAGAGTGGGCGTGGCAAACTTTTTTTTAAATCAATCGATAGGTATTGACGAGACCAATACATTTCAGTTTAAATTTTTTATCTACCATGAAAATTGTGGGCGCCACAGACTTGGGCGGTTTGTGGGCGTTGGAGTGGGCGTGGCATATTCGCGTAATAAACTTGCGCTGCGCTCAAGCCTACGGAATCTAAATCTGAAAACTCGTTTCTCTATCTTTGATATTTTCCGAGATATCCGCGTTCATATTTACGATTTTTTGAAGTTTGTGGGCGGTTTGTGGGCGTTAAAGTGGGCGTGGCAAACTTTTTTTTAAGTCAGTCGGTAGGTATTGATGAGAACAATACATTTCAGTTAAAATTTTTGTTCTAGCATCAAAACTGTAGGAGCCACAGTTTTGGGCGGTTTGTGGGCGTTAGAGTGGGCGTGGCACTCTTTTGAAACAAACTTGCGCTGCGCAGGAATCTCAGGAATCTGCATGCCTAATCCCAGTATTGTAGCTCTTATAGTTTCCAAGATCTCAGCGTTCATACGGACAGACGGACAGACGGACAGACGGACAGACGGACAGACGGACATGGCTAGATCGACTCGGCTAGTGATCCTGATCAAGAATATATATACTTTATGGGGTCGGAAACGCTTCCTTCTGCCTGTTACATACTTTCCGACGAATCTAGTATACCCTTTTACTCTACGAGTAACGGGTATAATTATGATACTTTCTTGTAACCAATTGTAACCAAAGTCCTTGGGCTAATAAAACTGCCTTGGACTTGCCCGATTATTGCATACTATATATTCATAGCTCCGCATTCCAGTTGGCAACCCCATCATATCCAATTTAACCCAATCCAAGCCAATCCAATCACCCGTCGGATTCTCCTCCTGCTTTCCGGGCTCCAAGTGGAGTGGGTTAGTCACTGCTCCCCGTTGTCCATTATTTGTCGTTTAGCCCAATAAATGCCTCTGGTCGCGAGGATTTTACAAGTCAATTACGGGTATTACCCCTCTATGCTCGCCGGCAAACATTTCATTGAACTGTTTGTGGTATGGGGTTTGTTTGGCTTAGCTTATGGCTTAATTGGCCATCAAAGTGGCAGCTGAAACGGAGACGGAGGCCGAAACTGAAGCCAAGAAACTAAAAACCAAAGACTGCAAGCGAAAAACCAGTTGTCCCGTTTTCCTCTCTCTTTCCCGCTGCCATATGGCCATCTCTATCGCACTTTATCGCCTCTATAATGGGCGAACTTATCACGCATACGCCGAGTTGTGCGTCGATGGCTTATTACGATTCGAATTGTCATCGAAAGTGAAGCGATCTTTCTCCCTATCTCTCTCTCTCTCTCTCACTCTTTCTATTGCACTTGCACTTTTCTCGCTTTTCTTTGGCGCGCACATTCGCATAAATTTTCCGCTGCAGCGGTCCGCATCATTATAAAAGCCTCGCCTCGCCAGCTGGCCGCCAACAATCCCAGCTGAGACTCCGGCGCGCCACGATGTCAGCGCCACGATCACTGTCCCGTCTGCATCACCATCATAATCAGGAGTCCCACCCGATCCATACGATACACAGGGTCCACCGGATCCACCCCCTTGAAATGGGATCGAGCATCCTCAGCCGGCGGCAGTGGTGCCTCTGCCTGCTGATCATCGTAAGTAATCCATCCGCTCGCGCCCAAGGATCCTGGACCCAGCGAAACCATGAGGAGTACTTTTTTTTTGGTGACCAGTGATCCAAAGTGAAGTGAACATTTGTTAAAAGTGAAAAGCATTCCTAAGGATTCTTAAGTTATTAACTATTGTTTACCAATTACCAGTCGTAAGTTTAGAGGAGTGTAAATTACTATAGACGAGAATAACATTTTGTTCCCCTCGAAAGTACAGCTTTTTTCCATATTCCCAGTATTTAATGAAATAAGTGTCAAATTCGGAATATTCTTGGATATTCAAAAATTCACTGTGCGAATTAATATCAACACAAAATTCTTTAAAAAAATGTTGCTTCGCAATATGGACATAGAAAGGGCGATTTGTCTATATCATGTTAAGGTTCTACATTTAAATCCTCCAGAGAAGGTTAACATAAAACAAAATTCTTCGAAAACTAAAACTTTCTTTTCCAATAGATCATAATATTTCAAACGACTAAAACATTGTCCCACAAAAACATTTTATAACAATACCTCCAGGTACAAGTTTTTAGTCAGAACTTAGTACATTGGGAAATTGGTTATAACATAATTTCAACTCGGAATATATGGCAAGCATAAAATTTGAAAAAAAATATTAGAAGGTAGTACAACTTAGAACATATTGAATATTATCCCCAAAAGAAACACAAACTGTTACAATCCAGCTTCGCATTAGGTTTTTGACAGATGATCTCTCAGGATTCATTGCCATTACCCTTAAACGGGATCCACTTTGCGATCGGCAGTTGCGTGCTGCAAGTATTTCATGCCGATGTTTCATTGCCCTCTCCTCTGGCCAACTGGCCATTGAACTTGGCCAACTAAGCGCCAACTTAATCATACAAAAATTGAGCTGTCGGCCGCCTCCTCCTCCTCCTTTTCTCTCTCTCTTGGCCTCCTCGAAAGCGAAAGTGAATTGGCTGAGTTTAATTAGTTTAATTGCGAGGCGGGCACAAACAAATCGGCCCAAAACGAAGTGGCCAAGTGGAGTCAAGGCGAGTAATTAGCATCAGTTGACAAGCCACGACATCCTTTATACAATGGATAGATTAATATATGAATCAGGCCATTTCTCAGATCAACCATCAATTGTTATCCTTACAGATGTCGACACTTTGCAGTGCTGTTTCAGTGACCTCGGGCACATCGGGCAACAGTCGCCGCCGATCGGGAGGACCAGGAGCAGGTGCATCCTCTCTGGAGGACACTGGTGAGAAGACGATTCCCGATCAGCTGGCTTTGGCAGCCAGTCGTCGCGGGTCGGATGAGCGTGGCTACTCCAGGAGGGGATCGGTGATACACAGCAGGTCAAAGGAGGCGCCCAGCAAAGGTAATATAACTTGGGATCGTATTTGAGCATATAACATAACTTAGGATCATATTTACGATCAATTCGTTTTGCTTGGGCTGGCAGAAAAAGAATCATATATATTTTAGAATATGTCCTTGGGACAATCACTAAAGTTGATCATTTACATTGGCTAGTGTAAAGGACTTACAAAAGAAAAGGCTTTCTTTTATAAGACTGAATTATACTCGAACACAAAGAAATTATAAATAAATTATGCCCAAGAGTATGCAACAATTAAGAGATTGCAGTTTGCAGTTTAACAAAAAATGCATTCCTTGTATATCCCCCAGATTACAGCTATGGTCAGGTGGAACTGAATCTCGTGCGTCCAGAGCAGGATTCGCATCCGAAACTCATTCTGACCACCACGACCACAGCATCCGGATCCGGATCCGCCGTCAATCTAGAGGATTCCCCATCGGCAGCTGAGTACGTGGCCAATGCCATCAAGTTGGCCTACAAACAGCCAACGCTTCAGATTCCGCACAAGAATCCAAGCCAGATTCAGAATCAGAATCAGAACCAGAATCCTAATCAACACCACATCCAGGCGCATAAGGATCTGCAAGCATCCACCCAGAGGAGTTATCAGGAGCAGAGGAGGGACAGGGAAAGAGAGCTCCTAGAACTGCAAATGCAGAAGGAGCTGCAACAGCAGGCATTGATCCTGTCTTCGGGACCCTCATCGCCATCCTCCTCGGGACTGGGATTGGGATCGGGGTCCTCCTCCTCGTCGTCACCACCCTCCCCTGATTTAGCACCTGCTCCCGTCTACGAAAAGGAACCTGTCACACGGAGCTATGAACTCTACCAACCGTCCACCGAGGGGGAATCCCATGTCCAGGGCCAAGGCCAAGACCAAGACATCGAACGTCACTACCGTCCCAAGTATAACAACAACTACAGCAGCCACAACGCCCCCTATCAGCCACAGCAAATCTACAGAAATCTCGAAGCCGAGGCCGAGGAAAAGGTCCGTGTCTCAGCCTCTACCGAGATTCCGAAATCGGAGATAATGAAGCAGATTGAAAAGAGCGTGATTAAGTACATGAAGGAACTGGAGGCAGAGGGCAAGATCCTGAGTACGCCCCAAGAGGCGGCCGCGCCTCCGCCACCACCGCCGCCGCCCCCGATCACCAAGACCTACTACAAGTCGCAGCCACTGCTTTCATCTGGTATCCATTCCGGATCCATATCCTCCTCGCACTCGGAGGAGAAGCGCTACAGCAGCAGTACAGTGAGGCCCAAGTATACGGCACCACCGCCAACGAAACAACAACAGCTGCACCACCACCAACACCAGGTGCACCATCCACAGCAGCAGCAGCAGGTGCACCACACACATCAAATTGCGGGGAAATTAAGGAGCTCCTCCTCGCTGACGAATTCGAAACCCATTCAGCACTTTCAGTCCGAAACGGAAACCGCCTATCAGGCACCCGATTTACCCGTCGACGAACTGAGTCCAAATGTGGAGTTCATCTACAAGATCAAGACCCGGGCGCCCCTGCAAACGGCCACGGTGAAGACCGTCTCCAAACCCTACACTCTGCCCCTAAAGAGTGCCGAGCACTTTGATCATGGTGCGGCTCTGAAGAATATCGAAGAGTTCGATCTATCTCACGTAGTGCCCACTCCAGATCGGGTAGAAAGAGAAAGGGAAAGGGAGCGAGAGCGAGAGCGTGAACGCGATTCCCGGGAAGATCAGGAAAGGCTTATCAACTCGGGTAAGCCCCACAAGTTGTACTTCAATTCGGAAATCTACCACGACATCAATGCCTTGCCCTACAAAAGCAAAGAGGCCGCTCTGCAGGAGTATCGTCACAAGCTCAAGGCAACCGGTTCATCGGGGGAACTGCATCCGGATTACAAGGGCTACTCCTCTGGATACTTTGCCGAACCGGAGCCCGAGGTGGAAAATGAGTCCAAGCTGATCCTGAACGAAGAGGGTTATCCCTATCATTATGTGCTCAAGAAGGAAGCCCTGCTGGACGACCATGATCCCTGGTTGGACCAGCAGCCTCTACGCCTCGCCCACGCCCACGCCCACACGCACGGCCACCAGCACGCCCATGGCCACGCCCACAATAATAACAACAAACATCCCAGTCTCGAATACGACAGCTACAGTCCGAAATACAATAACAATCCCGAGGGCTATGGCTATCAGCACACCTACAAGGTCAGAGGTCAGGCGGGAGGAGGCGGCGGTGGTTCGGGAGGCGTGGTCGTTTCAGGGGGCGCCACAGGGGCGGGGGCTGGAAAGCGTGGCAAACGGGGGGGTGGTGCCCATCCCAGACAAGAAGCGATTAAGAAGCAACTGCGTGCATCGGAGGTTAAGGACTTGGAAGCCAGTTTGGCACTGAGACCACCTCCCAAATAGTTATCCCTCACTTTATCGGTTAAACCCCAATTTCCACCACCCTCGTAGCTGATTTTATGCCAGAGTTTCGTGCATGGTTGATTGTATATGCTATTTTTTTTTTTAGAATCTAAGATTAAGTATGATTATTTATTGTATGGCCAACTGCTAATCGAGTAGAAATGCGATAACAAATAACGCAAATAAACGAATTAATAAAATAATGAAAAACGAAAAAACCATAATTTTAAAGTTCACCAACCATTATAAGCTTAGTAGAATTTTACCCACTACCTTTCTAGTGGTAAAACACCTAAGAAAATCGTAAATTCATCAACTTAACGTTTTTCATAACCGATAAATAAACTTCGAGTCTGCAAAAAAAAGTCAAAGTACCGCAGCTTTTTTCCATCTCTATCGATAGAAAAAATAAAAGTGCTGCCCATGCCTTTACCTTTTCTTTTCTTTATTCGGCTATTTGTTTTGCTTGGCGCTTCGCTTTTATTGAAATACCGAGGGGTATAAGTGTGCGTGTGATATAATTAATATTTTTGAGCACAATTATAAGGCAGCCGCCTACAACCCCCAAAAATCCAAACTGATTGAAAGATCCAAAGATTCAGCCTCGGATTGTGTAAGTCAAAGTAAAAGTGCCGCCACCTCTGGTTTGCATTTTAAATCTCAACTAAATGTAAGTACATCCGCCGCATTTGTGTTGTTCTGGTTTTAGTTTTACATAGGAACACTAGATATGCGGGTGAGAATCTGTTGTAGATGGCACAAGAGTGTCAAATGTGTGGTTACGTGAGAATTTGCCGATTTATTGCCGGCCCAGGGGCAACTTTGTATCTATTTTTTTTGGTTCAAGTTCGGCCCCCGCTCACGCACAGATTTTTATTCAAGATCATACAGTTTGTACAGCGTCGACCGTTGGTGGGTATAAAAAGTATTTTCACTGGCTGTAGCTAGTCATTGCTCACTCAGCACTCAAGCCCCGAAATCAGCCGCAAAGATGAAGCTCAAAGCTGTCAGAGTGAGTCCAGTGAATCCTTTTCGGTTATCCCACATTAATTGAATATTTTCTGCAGATTCTCTTGCTCTTTGCCCTTTTGAGTGTTTCCTATATCCAGGCCGTTGTGGTCGGCCCCCAGCAATTGCACAATAACAACAAGAATGGCTATCGCTATAACGGCCCCGCCCACAAATATCTGCCATCTGAGGAGTCGCCCTCGCACGGCAGCAACTTGGATTCGGCCTCGGATTTGGGCCACGGCCACCGTCAGCAGGCCTTCAACGGTCCCTATAGCTCACAGTATTACCAAGGACAGCAGCAACAAGGCCAGGAACATCAGCAACATGGCCAGGGACAACAGCAACATGGCCAGGGACAACAGCAACATCGCCCTCAGCAGGAGGAGGATGACTCCTGGCAATCGGTTTTCTCCCAGCAGCAGCAGCAGCATCAAAGCTTGGGAAACAACCAGCAACATCATCAAATATCTGGACACCAGGCATATAATGAGGGAGCTGCCTATCAGCAACATCAAGGATTGGGCAACGGGCCACATCGTCAACAGGCTTCCAACCAGCAGAATCAGGGCCATCAACTCAACCAACACTCGTACGAACCATCTAATTCCCAGCAGCAGCAACATCATCAAGGTCTGGGTCACCAGCAACATCAGCAGCAGCGACAGGAGTCCTGGAACTCAATTCAAGGGCAGCAGGAAGCCGAGTCCTGGCTATCTTCACAGGGTCATGGCTTCCAGCAGCAGCAACACCAACAACTCAATCAACAGCAACACCAGCAGCAGCAGCAGCAGCACAATCGCTTTGGGCAACAACAGCTGCCTCTGCGCGGTGACCTTTGGCAACCCATCCGTGAACTGGACCTCGAGAAACTCCCTTCGGCTGAGGCCATTGCCAATAGCCACAAGACGATCGCTGCTCCCGGACGAGATGTGAAGCTAGTGCCAAGTTATACGCTTTCCAGCGATTTCGAGCACGATCGGTTTATTGGATTGGATGCTCAGGACACTCGACTGCTGACCCAATCTCTGCCAGATGCCTACCGGAAGCAGCTTTTTTCCTCGCCCTCGGGACCTTCCTCTTTGGGCCAGCGACAGCATGAGCAGCAGCTGAATGGATCCCCAGCTTACGGTGTTTCCCATGGGGGTTCCCTTGGTGGTTCCTACGGAGGTTCCCTTGGTGGTTCCCTTGGTGGTTCCCACGGAGCTTCCCTTGGTGGATCCTCCTCCGACTTTCTGCAGATGCAGTCCCACTCGTATCAGCTGCCTTCTACCCACAGCACACACAGGGAATGGCCTCAAGAGAAGGAGCAGCAGCAGCAGCAGCATGGATCTCAGCAACTAATCTCCGGCAATCGTCAGTACTCGGCGAGTGCCTATGCCGTCGCCCCATCTGATCTGCACTCCTCTCAGCCCTCTCAACCGTCCAAAAATAGCCTGACCCATCCCAGCCGGGACTTCCAGCCACCCTACTACTAAATCCATTTCCATTTCATGATGGATCCTCCACCGTAAGGTTCTGAACCCTATTCTCAAATACCCTATTCAACACTCGCCTTTCTCAGGAAAAGCAATTGGTCTGAAAATCAAATCATTTTAGTAAGAATTGTACAGATAAATACATTTTCAAAATTTTTTTTTGTTTAATAAAGCATGCATTGATTAACATATCGTTTTGGTAGTTTTATATGGTAATAACTATTTTCTGACCAAGAGATTCGGACTTTGAAAATTTCAGCACCCAAAGAACTAAACTACGAATGAAATTACATACCTATGAGAACTTCGTATTCTTATGATGGGCATATGTACAATCCAAAGTATAATCCAATGCTTACTATTGTTACTTTTTGTATCTGTAACAATTAAAGTGGGTTTCTGGCGCTCAAGTGATATCATCCCAAACGGGAAGCAGCCACGACCTTCGCAGATGGCTAAAAGCGAGCGTGGCTAATTTGATTACGATTTTCGCAGATAATTACGAGAATTTTGTAATTTTCTCATACTTGAGTTGCTGCTTGTTTATGTTTGTTGCTGCTGGCAAATTAGACGCCAACAAATTAGAGACGACTTGGATTCGGATTCGGATTCGGTGTTCTCGCGCTGCTTCCGCCAACCAAGTGAAGGTAAAACAAACAGAAACCGCACCTTAAAAACACCCACAGCAACATCGCCGAACGGCAGCAACAGTGCAACTTTCATTGCAGCAGGAAGCCAGCAGCAATAAGAAAATATTGCATTCACAGGCCGATCCGATCCGATCAGTGCTCTCTTTTTGGCACACTATTTGTTAGGTTCATGCTTCGGTTTCAATCAAGTCGAGTCATCGAAATTGAAATGTTGCCGTCGTGCGAAAGCGATCGGCAACAACGCCAAAAACTGACAGCAGCAACACCAACTGTCCATTTCTGAGGGCAAGCTGGTATACGCGATTGTAGTACGGCGTCACTTTCATTTTCAGTGGGCAAATTGTTTTACGGAAGTCGAGGAATTTGGCAAAAGATGAAATGCATTTAAAGGGTGATCTTTATGCAGCATACTATAAAAGCTGGTCGAATACTAATGGGTAATAATTAAATTATCCAAATTGTATCTAAAGCCACAGCAAAAGAGCCGTTTTCTTGAAGGGAAAACATTATTACACAGAAAAAAAAGGGAGCATTTTACATTTCTCTCTGCTGATACTGAAGCAATAATCATAAACATAGCATACGAATTATTTTCCCGTGCAGCTGACAGCTAATCTGGGTAATTCCTCAAGTGGAAAATGTTGCGTTCGAAGGGCGACGAAGACCAAAAGTCCCCGGCTCAGTTACATGGGTTGTTGATCGCACAAAAGACGACGACGTCAGCAGCGGCAATTTTCGAACCTGCAACATTGCAACATCGTTTTCGCAAGCGCCAAAAGCCAAAAAATCATTTAATCAGAATGAGGTTTAATCAAAACTATAGTTTTAATCAACTTGGGCGTGTTTCGATGCTGGGCAAATGGGGTGGTGGGCAATTGGATGCCCGATTGCGCAACCAAGAGGAAGAGATGGAAGTGGAAGGGATCGCTTACAGCGGAACCACAGATATCGAATGACACTGGGCCTTTTTCATATATATGCCCGAGATGCCAGGGCCACTCCAAGCATTTGCAAAAGACATTTACCTTGGGCAGCATGTTCAGGGTTATTCAACTGCATATCCTGATCCTGGTCAGCTCGTTGGCATTGATGAGCGCACAGCAGCAGCAGCAGCAGCCAGGGTTTCAAACGTATCCCTCATGGCTATACTCTATGCCCTGGCGTCCATTGATCCTGCCCACAGCTAGCCCTTTGCCGCCTCTGGATGGGATTGCTCAACTGAGTCCTGGTTACACGGGCCCCCAGACGTTCCCTCCAGTTCCTCAGGATCAACAGCAGCAGCAGCAACAAAAGCAGCAATTTACCATCCCGCAGCAGCAGCAATATCAGCCACCAAACCAACAGCAGTACCAACAGCCATTTCAGCCCGTACTGGTGGGTTTATTCACTCCTCAGCTGCAGGCCCATCCCCTGGCCGCTCCTCCACAGGCTGGACACTTTGGCCTGCCCTTCAGACCATCCCCCTTCGCCGGCTACACGGATGACGAGGATGGTGATACGGTTCAGGGGCAGGGAAACCAAGTCCAGGAGCAACAGCCGCAGCAGCAACTGGAGGAAGCCCCCTTCCATGCCTATCCCTATAATAAGCCAGTGCAGGAGCAGCCAAGTGGTGCAGGAGGATTTGGAGGTGGCCCACTAGGCTACGTATATTTCTCCCCTAGTAATGCTTATAATCTCGTAAGAACTTAGGTCAGGTAAAGCTAAATTAATATCGAATATAAAAACACTTTTTTTTGTCAATCCATAAGTACCAACAAACTTAACCTACTAAATCTGAAATTCTTAGTTTTTATAAGCTCAAGCTGAGGTAATTACACTTTAAAATAATTATATACTATAGATTACAGATGAGAAAATAAAGTAAGTCCAAATATTACTTTGTAAAGTTATACTTGGATTTTTAGGATATTATTATTATTATCATTATCTTAGCTCGCTTAAGATAAATAGATATTTCATAAATATGACAAGTACATCAATTATAAAAACAATTACCCAATTAACAAAATAAGATCTCGATTTTTATTTTCCTCACCTCATAGACCGATTGGAAAGGGGTCTACACTCACATTCACTCTATGGGGGTCCGGGGGTCTGGGACCCAGTGAAAATCCATCTACAAGTACAAATCCAAATCCAAGTCCCAGGTTCAGTTCCCATGCCAAATTCAAATTCAAGTCCATGTCTGGGTCTTGGCAATGTAGTGCCGGCGATGATGACTCGCCCCCTCTTTGAGGCCGCGTCTTAAAAGGCGGTCGACTTTTACCATGGGCGGATTGGATTTTCGGATCTCTGGCAATTTGTTGCCACTTTCAAATGCCTCAATTACGGCAGTCTCGTCTCGTCTCGCACAAGTCCCAAATCTGCGAAATTATAACTCGATCGACGTGGCAGGTGTGACCTTGGCTGGCGGATTGCGCAACCGTCTGAGGGGGACTAAGCGGGTGCCAGGCAATTACATCAACTAAAAGCTCTACGGTGGCACACGACTGTTGGCAAAAGAAACGGACAAAAGGCGGAATCAAATCGCTTTGGCGGTCGAAGATTAAGATGAAGAATTACCAACAGTCACTAGCCAACAGAAACGAGATTCAGAGATTGATAAATATGTACATCCCAGGCTTTAAAAATAATAATACTCTTCAGTAAGCATACCAAAACAAAGGTTTTTCATGAGATCTATAAATCAAGTCCGTATACCAAATTTTCTAGCCCTAGCTCTAATGGTTCCTGAGTTCCTTGGGTTTTTGAGTGTTGATCACCGCCTAAAATATGACATCTTAAGAAATACTCGGTATTAATACAAGTGTTGACAAAGAACTGCGCTTGGGGTCGCCGGCTAACTACCAGATGACCCAAACCATGGGCAAAGTACGCCAGCGAGGTGCACATCATTCAACGCTCAGGGACGTCGTCAGCATGCAGATACATTGCCTGGGTTTCGGGCCAAGTCCATTAGTTAGCCATGGGTCATCAGCACCAAAGGGGAGGTGGTTCAAAGGGGCACCAATACACGACTCCAAGCTATTGCCAAATCATCATCATCCACAGCAGAGACCCAAATTAAGATCCCGAACGGTGGCAAAACAAATCGCTTTTCGAATTACAAAAAAATTCGCGCAGCTGAGAAAACAGCAACAATTAGAGGGCGAAGAAAGAGGAAGCAGAGGGAGTGCAAAAAGAGGATAGAGGGGCAAAGCAGAAGAGGAAAGGGGCGTGCTGCTGTGAATTAAATGCAATTTACGCATAAGCTAAGGTGATTACTGGGGACAAACGAAAGGGAAGGGGGAAATCAAAGCAACGGTAACTTGGGAAAACACACACAAAAACAAAGTTAACAAGGCAGGGCCAAAATGGGAAGGCGGGGGGCGTGGTCGCAGACATGTGATATTAAAAAGTGTCACTTGAACTTGAGTGGCGCTGTCGAGTCCCAAGATGCGCACAGTGAATAGAAAATGGTAAAAACTGGAAAACTTAATGATTTTTACATGTGTATGTATACATACATACATAGTCACATTAATATATTAACGGTATATTTCGCGTAGTCTGCGCTTTGATAAATATATATGTAATATGTAAATCAAGGTGTTTTTTAACAAGGTGTGTACTCACTTTTTTATGTGCGGGCTCTTTTGTTCTTTCCAAAATGTTGCACTTTTACCGTTTTCCGTTCATCCCTTCCTCTTTGCAGGGAAAGCGAAATAAAGTTGAGATCCGCTATTTTTCGAAGGTTTCTTTGGTCTTCCTCTTGTTCGCTGGAGAAAGGCGGGGGGAAAGCGAAAAAGTTGTGAAAACCGCTTTTCACCCTAACATTAGCAACAAACTATTTATTAAAATCTTATTATCACTTTTCCGGGCAGAGCTTGTTGCCATTTTCTTTGATTCCTCCAAATTTAATGTGCGCAGCGCGCTTCTGATCTGCTGAATGACAAATGACGCTTCTTTTTTGGCAATTGGAGAGAATGAGAGAGCCTGGGTACAGTTACAGTTTGAGAACATTTGGAACAGTGGGTGGGATAGGAGGCTAACATACACTTAAAAAACTAGAAGTCACTCAAAATATGCATGGAACTAATAAAAATAGATAAATTATTCACATTAAGCGAATATTTATTATACAGGTTGGGCGTACTATTTTTAATACTTTAAGGGAACTTAAATCAGTATTTTTATTTTAAAATTTTTTGATTTTAGGTATTTCTACTTCTACAAACAACAAAACTGGCTGCTTCATTTGGAATTTAGTAGGAGCTTTGGTTTGTGACTCTTTGCTTTTGCCCCACTGTACGGCGAACGAGAGTGAAAGAGTAAAGAGTTGCAGCGCAGTCGGCGTCGATGTCGGCGGCACACAAAGCGAAACCAAATACCGTTGCTTTTCGCGTGCGTGTGCGTGAGAGCGTCAAAGAGAGTAGTAGCGAAAATGGCCAAAAACGGAGAAGGAAAAATCCGAGTATTTCGGAGTGGCGGGCATTCAAAAAGTATAAAAGGGTCGCCATTCACAGAGGTCGCCAACATAGCGCCAACGGCAGCGACTCGACTCGCGGCTCCATTTCCTGTACAGCGGTTCCAACGCGAACGACCCGACCCAAGGATAACCTTTGAACCATTTTTTTTTCCGTGATTTTTTGTTGTGTTTGATCATGAAACTCGCCGGAGTACCGTTGGCTGGGTCTTTGCTAAGCTGCTGCTTCTTCTTACTGGCAGCTGGCTCTTCTTCGGTGCCTGCTGCTTCTTCCCAAGTGCCCGCATCCGCATCCGTTTCCGCTCCAGCTCCCCTTCCCGCTCCCGCTGCATCTTCTTCCAAGCCAAAAAGAGATGCGGGTTTGAGTTTTGGCGGAATATCCAGTTATCACGGACCCTCCCACAAGTACCTGCCGCCCGCCTATGAGAACCACCTCAACTTTGGCAGCTACCATGGGAGTCCCTTGGGCTCCGGCGGTTATTCCGATTACTCTAGTCACCTGAAGGGGGAGAGCAGTTACGGACATCATTACGGAAGTCACGCCGGAAGTCACGGTTACGCCAGCTCCAATGGCCACGGAAGACCCCACCATTATAGCACCGGCGGAAGTCCCAAAATCGAAACCTATATCGTTCAGACAAGCGGATCTCCGAGTTCCGGCCACAACTATCACGGTCAGAGTCATGGAATAGGTCACGGAATCAGTCATGGAATCGGACACGGAATCGGTCACGGAATAAGTCAGGGGCACAACCATGGATCCGGATCCGGACTGGGCTATAAATATGCACCCTCCTCGGCTGGAGGCTACCTGAATCTGCTGGGTAACAACCACAAGACCAGCACCTATGTGGTGGCTACACCCGAATATTCCTCCGGCAGCAGTCACGGAGGAAGTAGTCACGGAATTGGCTACGGATCAGGCCCAGTTCACAGACCCAGCTACAGTGGCCACCTACCCAGTCACGGCTATGGCGGCGGCTTTGGTCATGCTATTAGCCATCAGATCAGTCACGAATCAGCCAGCCACGGACCCAGTCACAGTTTGGATCACAGCCTGGAGCATGCCTTGGAGCACGGACTGAGTCACGCTTTGGGACTGGGTCACTCGTCCGGAGGACAGTTTGCCCAGCACCCGTTGCCTCAGCTGGCGGAAGAGCACTCCGGCTACTCTTACGACGCTCCCGCCACGCCCTTTGGCAAGGGAGTGCCTCTGAGCAGCTATGGCGTACCCCTCATTCCCGGCTACGATCACCAGGAGTCACTGCAGGAGCCGGTGCAAGTGCAGGTCCTTGAGCAGGAGCAGAAAGCCGAACGGGAGCAGGAGAGGGAGACGCCGGTTTATGCCCTGGGCCACAAGGGATTGGGCCACTTCACCTACACAGCCAGCAAGCCACAGGCTCTTCACACCGACGTCCTCAGCTCCGGCCACTCGGGCGCATCAGGCCACGACCTCGATCTCTCCAAGGCGCCCTTCAAGCCCAGCGCCTTCTTGGGGGCCAAGCACGAGTCCGGATCCAATTCCATCACCGGCTATGACTACGCCACGCCCAGCTCCCCGTTTCTACAGGCCCCTTCCTCGCCGGGCTACGACTACCCGGCTCCGGCGCAGCTCTACGGACCACCCGGTCACTCCGGAGACTCCGCCACGCCCATCTTCGAGCCGGAGGCCACCTACTTGCCGCCCGCCAGCAGCTACGGCCCACCGGCCACATCCGCCCACGGATACCACTAAATTATTAAACTAGTTTTAAGGTCTAGAGTCTCCTGTATTTTTTTATCCCTATCTATTTGGTACTGTAAGCCAAGACCGAACAATAAAAATAAGAAATTAAAAACACTGTATTTTATGGAAAAAAAGGAAGAGGGGGCTAGATCATCTGCAATCCGCAGAATTTTAAAGGAGATGGATATTCTTGGAGATCTTACAAAAGAAAGTTATGGTCTTAAAAGCTCTTGACTGCACTCAATTCCCTAACAAAATATAAACTGTTGGTTTGGTATAACAAAATTCAAATATTTACCGGGCCAAATCAAATTGCTTTAATTTAAAATCGAAATGGAACTTTCTCAGAAACTCTTTCCTCGAACCTTTTGGCCCCCCACAAACTGAATGGATTCCAAGCTATTAAAATGCCTCACACGTCCCACATTTTGGCAGTTTTCTCTCTCTGATTTGTGATTACGGATTTGTTCGATTTCGGATTTCGCTTAAAAATTGTGATTCGAATTTGATGCGTGAAACTATATCAAAATATAAAGTGGACGGGGTAAGGCGGTGCGGATCGGGCAAAACACCGTTGGCATGGCAATGAGTCAAAGGCAATCCACTCAAAAGTCGCATAGTATAAAGCGATTTGAATGTGGATTGGATTGAACGGGCTAAAATGTTAACCCTCTTTTGAAAACAATATTTGAATGTAGAATATTAAGAAATCCAACCACAAATTCATAGAGGTATCCCCCATTAGAACCGTAATTCAATAACCCAAATTATAGATCCCATTCTGAAAGCCATTGGAAATATGAAAAAATTGAACATGAAAATGGGTTGAAATATTGACTCTCGTTTAAAACTAATATTTTAACGTAGAACATTAAAGAATTCAATCACAAATTCATAGAGGTATCCCACGTGAAAATCTGTATCATACAACTCAAGTTATGGATTGTGGAACTTCAGTTATGCTCTCCCGTTCTGAAAGCCATCGTAAATACGGAAAATTCCAACATGAAAATGGTTTGAAATTTTGACCATCGTTTAAATGAAAAATGTTTATAGAAAGTAAGGTAATTCAAGCACAAACTCATAGAGGTATCCCACGTCTAAATCGGGATACAATAACGAAAGTTATGGAATCCAGAAGTCCAGTTTTGGTCTCCCATTCAGGACCCCATGGGAAATACAGAAAAATTTGACATGAAAATGGGTTAAAATTTGAACCACCGTTTAAAAGAAAAAAATTAATATAGAAAGTAAGATAATTCAAGCACAAACTCATAGAGGTATCCCACGTCTAAATCGGGATACAATAACTATAGTTATGGAATCTAGAAGAGCAGTTTTGGTCTCCCATTCAGGACCCCATGGGAAGTACGGAAAAAATTGACATGAAAATGGGTTGAAATTTAGACCATCGTTTAAAAGTAAAATTTTGATACAGAAAGTAAGATAATTCAAGCACAAAGTCATAGAGGTATCCCACGTCTAAATCGGGATACAATAACGAAAGTTATGGAATCCAGAAGTCCAGTTTTGGTCTCCCATTTAGGACCCCATGGGGAGTACGGAAAAATTTGACATGAAAATGGGTTAAAATTTGGACCACCGTTTAAAAGAAAAAAATTAATATAGAAAGTAAGATAATTTAAGCACAAACCCATAGAGGTATACCACGTCTAAATCGGGATACAATAACTAAAGTTATGGAATCTAGAAGTCCAGTTTTGGTCTCCCGTTCAGGACCCCATAAGAAATATCGAAAAATTGAACATGAGAATGGGTTAAAATTTTGAAACTCTTTGAAAATAAGTATTTAAATACAGAAAATTACGAAATTCAACCTCAAATTCATAGAGCTACCCCACATCACAATCGGAATTCAATAACCCAACTTATGGATTATGGAAATGTAGTTTTGGGCCTGTAATTTATTTAGTTTAAGTTCCATCATTTTTTAGTTGATTTATCATTGCAAAGATTCGGACAATAAAGGAACAATGAAATAGAGTACAAATGAAAAGTTCTGAGCAACCAGCGAAGTGGTTTCAAAAAAAGGTAATTGGTATTCAAAGTATCACCCCATCGAAAGTGGGTGAGCCCCATTTAGTTAGCAGAAATGTGACCTAGTGGATTCCCCGCGAATTGGCACTCTTCGCATAGTCCACTTGTTCATCTCCCAGTTGCACCATTCACCTGCGGATGATGGATGGTCAACGCACTCCCGCCTCGGACCGTTTCCATATTAATCATAACTTTAACTTCATCCCATTTTCCATTCCAATCTCCGTTGCGCAATCTTTGCGATTTTACCAGCCAACCAGTTTGGGCATTTGATCCTTAAGTCGCTGACCTACATCAAAGAAATCAAGACGCAGCGCAACGTAACGAAAGTGAAAGGATGACAGCTTGATAGGCTCTGATCGGATCGGATCGGATTAGTGGATCATGACCACACCAGGAGATCGGATCTCTTCCTCTCGAGCGACTTGACCTACGCCCAGAGGTGAACTTGAAAATCTAATTGAATCTCACATCCGTTGCGGAAGCGTTCAGAATTCGCCCAGCGAGACGTGACTTAGGAGGGAATTAGAAAACGCACCACACACTTTGGCCAGATTTTCCAACCTTAATCAAATTCATTGTATTGTATTTCTTTATGCGGCTCTATGGGAATTATTTATATCTTTGAATAGGCACGAAATGTCGTCATTATATAAAGCTAGACAAATATTTGGAGAAGCCAAGCTAATCAGCAATGCGAGTGGTGACTGCCATACAATGAATACTATCTAAAAAATATAATATAATATAAACAAGTCACAATAATATTTAATATGGGGTATATTTATAATATTTTAACCCTTTTACCCCGCTGAGGCCCGAATAATAAACTCAAAGAAGCACTCAAGCTGTGGTTGAGGTAATCCCCCCAAATATTTTCGGGCAGGGTCAGGGCTTATGTAAGACCCTACCCTCTGGGCAATCTTCTTTCTTTCTTTCTTGGAAGCCTAACTGTGACGACAAGTTCATTCAGGCACAACAACTGAAAGGCGAACAACAGCCATAATATTAGATAATTTTCGTATGACAGTTAACAAAGGGTCAAAAATGTGACTCGTATGGTAACAATGCAGAGAGCGGTAAGAAAAAACCTGTGGCGGATTTAACCATTGGCTACCGATAATCGACGATCGATCTATTTAACTTTGGAGTCAAGTGCAAAATTCGGTTTTCAAACGGTGACCAGAGGGGAGGGTTAAATAAGTCCAAACATTAACGACGAAATGAACCATAAAAAAGGTGTTAAATAATTTCATTTCGTCGTAATTGTTGTAACCAGTTGTTAATCCCCACCCCTTTTATGTTTTCCCCTTTTCGCTTTGCTTATTTATGGGCTTTACGCCTGATTTTTGTTAATTTTCAACCCACTCCAAGAGTTTGAGGGGCAGGGCAAGGGGAGGTGGAAGGGGAAGGGAACAGGTGAGACCACACATTTCATTTCACATTTTTTTTATTAAAGTGCAACAGCAGCAGCGACATTCACTTTTATTACTTTCTTACTTTTGTTTTTGATTTTTGACCCACGTCTCGGGTTCATGTTTTGCATGCGGTAATATTTGCTGATGCTTTATCATTAATTGATAAATTTAACTATATGTACATCCATTTATTCATTTAACGTTTTTTAAAGTAATTTTCATTCTTGGTATCTTCATAACTAAGGGAACAAGCAAACTTGCAAGGTTTGCCTTATATTTCTTCATGTTTTATGACTTTTGTGTATGCATTTTAATATCTACAATGATTTCATTAAATTAAAAAGTTTACTAGAACTAGAACTAGTTCTAGATTTATTCATTCTTTAAGAAAATGTTTGATCTCAACTTCTTAACTTAAATATAGTTAGTTATTCCTTAATATTCGATGCAAACTAACCTGATCAGTTCTAACTTTCTTGATTGAGCACCTTAATTGACCTTCTTAAATAATGGAGATGTACTCGAACAACTCCTCTTCGTCCTCTGTAATCCTGTGATCTCCCTGCGAGTCCCCCAGGTCAGGAAACGCATCCGCGTCCTCCTCCTGCAACCACTCCACATCCGCAGGATAGTCAGCTTTCTGGCCCAGATCCCTCGCAGCGGGTCTCTGAGCAAGGGCCGGACTAAACTGGGGCTTTTGTCGAACAATCGGGTCGTTCAGATGACCAGTCTCTGAACTATGTCGAATCAACTGATTGCGACGCATATAGTCTGCTCCACAGACGCAGCAGGCGTACGCCTTACAAATACTATGGACGAAGAGGTGAACATCCCGGTTTTCGGCGCGTCCGAAGAGCTTGCCACAAATGGGACAACCGTAGTTCTTCTCAGAGCCATGGGAAGCCAAGTGCTTCCGGTAGTTTACGGGGTGGCTGAAACTGGCGCTGCAGGTGTCGCAAACGAAGTTCCGCTCCTTGCGGTGCACCGACTTCACGTGCTGATCCCGCTCCCGCTTCTGCTGGAAACGCCGCTCGCAGCCCGGTTCTGGGCAGGAGTGCAGGTACTCCTTCCTGTGGGTGTTCCTCACATGACAGTCCCGGTTGCTGCGCTGCACAAAGCGGGCGGGACATTCCGGACACGGATAGATCCGCTCGCTGTTGTGGGCATTCATGTGGTCCACAAGGGCGTTGCGCCTCTGGAAGACTTTTCCACAGACCTCGCAGGTCAGCTCCGAAGTGGACTTCGCCTGTCCACTTTTATGCCGGTGTACGGGGCGATGGGCGGCCAGTTCCCTCTTGCTAAAGAACACCTCCGGGCAGTGTCTGCAGATGAAGGAAGCGAGTCCTGCGGGAGATAGTACGGGTTTTATAATGATCTTAATGGGGGGAGTTATATTACCGCCTAGGCAGTTCGGGTTCTTCAGATTCCGCTCCTCGAGCTCTTGTTCTTCCCGTTCCAAGGCCAACTCCTCGTCGTAGAGCTCCGGTCTAAGTAGCATGTGTGCCTCATCCTCCTCATCGGCCTCTTCTTCCTTGACAAGGAAGCTTTGGAACCGGCTAACATCGTGTTCCATCGTATTCCGTTCCATTTACTCTTAATATTTCACGAATGATCGTGGAAAACACCAAGGCAAGGCCAAGTGTGTACTTCCCAGCGCAAACTGTGGGTTCAGGTTCGGATCTGATCTTGTCTTGGGATCCCTCACAAATGCAACAGCCGTATATCAATTGACTTTACAAATGCCACCCACAAGTTAATATAAATTAACTTAAGTTGTTTACTTTAGTCCAGATAGAGATGGACACAACTCCGATAGCCAACTATCGAATACTCCGATTTTTGGAGAGGATAATTAAGACTCACCCCAATCTATCGATAATTAGCAAAGACTAGAACCATATATCTACTGTTGAACGTTGAACTGTTGATAAACCAACGACTGTTATCGAATTTGAATTTTTTCCGATAAAGATTCGGTAAGGGCAAATGAGACGCTTGGTGCTTTATGTATTTTAATCAATTGTTATGCAATTTATTTATACGCTATGTAAATATAATTTGTTCACAACTGTTATATAATTATTTCCATTTTTCTGTTTTCTTTTCTTTTAATTTTTTTGTTTTGTTTTGATTTTAAAGCGGATGCTTTCAACAATTGTTTCGATTCCGATTCGACCGATCTGCACTCTATATAATTCACACATTCTGGATGATTTTGCGCGAGAGGCTCGTTTTGCTCGTACTTAGCTTCTGTTCTTGTATAATTGCAATTCGGTTTAGCTACGTCTACTGGGTGTCGTTTTTAAATTTTACTCTTGCCTCGATCGTACTTGAGTTTCTTGTTTGCTTTAGAAATGTTAACAAATTTACAGACTTTTATTGTTATTACAATAATTATGTATTTATATATGTATATATTAGTTGGTTTATTTATATATGTATAGATGCATTATATAATATGCACTGAAATGTGTCAACAGGATTGGGGACTCGTTACGCGATTCGCTGCGGGATTTGTGGGCGGGAAATGGGAAATGGCAGTTAAGAGGGGAAAACCAGAAATATCGTCTTGTCTTAACCTTACGTAAAAACTGATTTTTCTAAAATTCGTCTTACTTTCTCGTTTACTATATAAGATTGGAATACGTGGCTGCTTGCTCTCCTTTTACCCACTCTAATATCATTTTAATAGATGGTGTGTGTTGCGTCAGTTAAAGTACGAAAAAGTGCGCTAGTTTCCCTTCTTTCAATGGCTAAAACGTGGAAACACTTTCTTTGTCTTTTTCGGTATTACACACGTTTCGTGTTTAATTGCGTTTGATTTAATGTTATTTAATAATTTCCGTTTGTTTTAGAATTTAAGTACTATAAGTAAATACCTGCCTGCCTGCCTTCCTGCAATCTTTTTGGTATTCTCCCTTCGATTCGTTATCCTCCGCCTTGTCTTCGGACTTTAAAATCTATTTTGGCCTTATCGCTTAGTCGAGTCTACGCTACACTACACTACATACGAAACATTGAAACGTTTTGCTTTTCAAATTTCGAATTAAAAAAAAAACGTTTAAAATAATTGCAAACATCGCACGCACACACAAACAGTCACACAGACAATACTACTTAGTTCATAGAATTAAATAGATCGGTCGTATATATATACAGGACAGGAGAACAGGACCTGTAACAGCTTTTCTTTATATCTTAGAGTGCTCTAACATTTCATCAACTAACTTTTCCCCTCGAGTGTTAACTTTGGCTAATACATATATTTTCCTGTGCAAACTACAATGGAAATGTGGGCGGGGTGGAATGTTCAGAGCGAGACAGCGAGATAGACAGAACAAGAGAGCGAAAGAGACGGAGGATTGGCGAGTGTGTGTTGTGTGTGCGTTTTGCAATTTTTCAACATAGTTGAATTGTTTTTACTCCTCGTTTTATTTGCATCTGCACAGCAGAGAGAATAAATGTGAATTATTACTTGTAGCTTGCTTTATTTCCCTCACTTGCAGTTTTCAATTTCAATGCTTGTGTGCCCAGCTGTGGTCAAAATAATAGTGTGGCCTTAGTGCAACAGGATGCGAGTTAGGTTTGATAAAACTATTTATCTATTAGGTCATCTAAAATTGGGCCGTTTGAATGGG
The DNA here is from genome assembly GCF_014743375.2 of Drosophila subpulchrella. Taxonomy (NCBI): domain Eukaryota; kingdom Metazoa; phylum Arthropoda; class Insecta; order Diptera; family Drosophilidae; genus Drosophila; species Drosophila subpulchrella. The sequence continues at coordinate 28,680,668 of NC_050613.1, read as the reverse complement.
TTTTTTCAATATATAAACAAAATAAAATATAGTGCTATAATATCTAAACCATAACCCTCAAATTCATTTGCAAAACATAAATAAAATTATAAATTACATAATTTACATTTTATTAAATTTTTCGAATTTCTAATGGCACTACAATTATTTTGCCCACAACTGGTTCCATGTACGCTTGTTGTGTGTCTTGTATTTTGTGTAGTATAATTATGTTAATTTTTATAAAATGTGTTTGTGTGTGTTTGCCTCTGTGCCAACAACTTTTGTGAGTTGTTCTTTTATTTTGTGTTTGATGGTTTGTCTGCTTTCTGTGTTTTGGGTAATTGCAATTCGTTAAATATGTATATTTATATATATTCATGTATATATTACTTGTATATAAAAAGAGCATTTCGTTTAATTTAACGCCTAACGAGGGTTCCATCATTTTTGTCTCCTTTTAAATGCAGTTATTGACCTGAACATTGTTTGTGGTTGTTGTCGATTAATTAATATTCCTTATGCTTGCTCTATAATAAGTATGTATGTATTTAATGTATGTTTATGTATATGTATATATGTTTCCTTGTTTATCATTTTGCTTTGCTGAATTCTTTTTTAAAATAGTTGAACAACTTGGTATGGCTTCTTTTCGATTTCGATTTAATCTTTCCTTTTTCATATTGCTTGAGTTAAGAATTTCTCATTTTCTTGTTTAAAATGTTGAACTTTAAATTTATATCATGTTTTGTTTTGTGAAATGTTTTTCGCTTAAGTTGTTTCTTGTGTTTTGTTGTCTTGTGCTTTGTTGTTGTTGGTGCTGGTTTTTCTTAGTTTGTTTGTTTTTCCTTTAGATTTCTGACGTCACAAAAATTTTACGTACGTGTCGCTGTGGTTGTTGTTGTTGGTTCTCGCAACGGATTCTCAAACAAAAAAAAAACGGCGTAAATCGCTTTTGCAAAAAAAAACTCTTAATAAATAAACAAAAACACACACACTTCTGAAAATTAAAATTTCCGTTGACAACGAAAAAGCGAGACACAAAGTCGAAATTCGATCCTCAGGAATATTGAAACTGAAACTGCTTTCGTTCAAGGGCTCCTAGTGATCGTTCGCCAACTGTCTCTTCGCTTTTCCCCCGTTTTAGGTCATATTTTTTGGGTTCGAGGCTTACAATCTTTCGTAAATAAATAGCTTTGCGCTTAGAACTAAATTTCACTTAACTTAGGCTTTTAAAATATACACGTATGAATAGTGGTCACAAAAAAGTATTCGTTATGGTTAACCGCAGTTATCTACTATATATATAACAATAGGCAACAACACAGAGCAGAGAACTGTTGTGGGTTTGATGTATACGGCTGATATGCACAGCAGCGGTCAAAATAATTGCACCATGGAAGTTAAAATCTATAAAATATATTTAAAATATCTAAAAAAAAAAATCATTAAAAACGGGATTTTAAATATTGCTTGTGATAAATGGCATAAAAATAATGCTAAATGTCTCGATATTGCATATTTTCCTACCAAACAAAAAAGGTTTGGGATCTACAAGGTATCATTATTTTGACCGCTACCCTGGATATTTCAGCACCTTTTAAGCAGCTTTCGCAGTTTGAATCAATCAGAAGAGGTCGGTTTTTACAATATATGTATATATATATATTCGTAAATATATACACGTGTGTGTGTGTTCGTTTCTTTGCTGGTGTGCGTGTCCGCACGCGTGTAAAAGAGACAGGTCGCTTCTAGACAGGGACAGGGACAGAGATAGAGATAGAGATAGAGTACACGCGACTTAAGCTAAACATAAAAACAGGCTGGGGTCTCCGAATTCCTATGCTCCAACACGATAGTGCCGCTCCTTTGCTCACTTCTCCTAGATAATTCCTCAATTCCTGGGGGTTCACCTCCTTGTAATCGCTGTAGAATCCGCCACGTTCGCTTTCCATTTACCCCTCAACGCGTCCGCCGCCTGGAGCTGCCGTTTCTGCTGTCCTGGCGCGGATTGGACAATTCTTATGACGTCTCTAAAAATCATACCTTAAAGGTCTTCTCACGGCGCTCCCGCTGTTGCTGCTGTTGCTGTTGTTGCTGCTGATCCCGCTGATGGTGATCCCGCTGGTGGCTGCTGCTCCTGTGGCCGGTTCCATTGGCCGGCTGAAGCATGGAACTCATGGAGCCGGCACTGCAGAGCGCCGTGGAGTTTACCTCCTCGCAGGCGTAGCTGGCAATGCGGTGATCGCTACGCGACCGCTCGCGATCGTGGCTGCGGTGGTGATCCTGGCTGACAGGTCCTGCTGCTGCCCCTCCACCTCCTCCATTTCTTTTGCTTGGAGCCGCCTGCTGCTGCGACCTCCGGTTGCCTAAACGCTTCAGTTCGTAATCCCTGGCATCGGCGACATCAAAAGTGGCTGCTCTTTGCTGACTTTGCTTGCCATGCTTCGATCCAGAGCTAGTAGTTGCTCCTCCTCCGGTTACGCCTCCTCCCGCCTGCATTTCGAAGGCCTGCGGATAGTACTCATCGTACTCGTGCTCTTCGCACAGATTGGCATTGCAGGGTGCCTGCTGCTCCCGCTCGAGGTTTCGCTCCCTCTCCCGCTGGCGATGCTTCTTGGGTGGCAGGGGGACAGGCGCCTGATTCTGCGATTGCGTCTGGTTTTGGTTGTGGCTCTGAGTTTGTGTGGCCGCCGCCGCGTGCAGCGATGTGGATGAGGCGCCTCGACGCACCACATCCACACCGCCGCCGCAGCAGGCGCACTCCTACAACTCCGTCACCGAATACAGATCGCTGTGGTTGGTAATGGCAGCTCCTCCCCCGGTGGCTCCAGCGCTGCCAGCTGCCCCTCGTTCTCCGCGCTTTAAGGATCTGTAGAACAAGGCCTGTTGTTGCTGCTGCTGTTGCTCCAGCAGCAACTGTTGCTGCTGTTTCGAGGAGAAGTTGTTGTTGTGCTGCCTTTGGTAGAAGGCCTGTTGCTGCTGCTGATGGTAGCTGCTGTCGTAGGAGTGTTGCTTCTTTATGTTGCTGCTGGTTATCAGGTGGCTGGGATACTGTTGCTGTTGATCTATATAGCTGCGGGCATTGTCCAAGGTCTCTGCTCGCCGCGGACGCTCCCGTTCCCGCTCCCTATCTCGCTCCTGCTGCTGTTGTTGCTGCTGCTGCTGTTGTTGTCGTAGGCTAGCCGACTTTGGCGGCAAGGTCTGCATATGATTGGCATTGCTGCTGTCGACGGTTCCACCTCGATTGCTATTTTTATGTCGGTTTTTGGGCGGCAACGTCGGCGGCTGTTGCGGCGAGGAAATGGCCACCGGTTGCAACTTCTGGGTTTGGGGACGCTGCAGCGAGCGGTACTGCCCCAAACTGGCGGCGCAAAGCGGCTGAGCGGAGATCTTCGACTGTTGCTGATTGGTGGGAATCTCGGGGAGTGGCTGGTTAACAATGGAGGCAGGATTTAGGGATCGCTGCTGCACACGCGGTGCGGCTGTGGGCAACACCTCACTGCTCTCGATGCTGTAAACAGCTGAGGCGGGTAGTATATGGGTGGTGGGTGGATGCAACTCCCTCTGTTGCTGCTGTTGCTGCTGCAGCTCCCGCTCCCTCTGCTGCTGAAGGGCCAGCAACTGCTGTTGCTGCTGCTGCTGCAGGGCCAACAGCTGCTGTTGTTGCTGCTGCTCCTTGGCATACGAGCTGCCCACGCCCGTGGTGCCTGGAATTTCCGTAAACGTATTGACTATCTTTGGTTTGGGCGGAGGCGGAGGCGCCGGTTGCGGCGGAGCAGGAGGCACCATCTGCTGCTGTTGCTGCTGCTGTTGTTGTTGTTGTTGGAGTTGCAGCTGCTGCTGGTGGAGTTGCTGTTGTTGTTGCTGCTGCTGCTGCAGCTGCTGTTGTTGCTGCTGCAACTGTTGTTGCTGCTGCTGCTGTTGCTGGAGGAGGAACTCCTGTGGAATGCAGTCCGGCTGCTGGCAGTAATCCTTCGAGACGGTGGCTATCGATGGCGTTTTGGCGCTCCTCAAGTTCGGCGAATGGACAGCTGGGGCCGCGGCGGACGACGGCGCGGCATTGACGGCGGATACACCCTTAAGCGAGCCACCGTAGCGACCCACATGCCGCAAGGTGGCACACTTATTGGTCGTGCCGGCGACGGACATGATGTTGAGATTATTATTCTGACCCCTGACCGCCTTGGGACCAATGCTTATGTACTTGGGATCAAAGCGATTGAAGCTGTTGTTGGTCACATCCCGGGGATCGCGATCGTCCGTCAGGTCGCCGTCCAGTCCGTTGCCCGTGGAGCGGCAAATGCCCGCATTGGAGGTCTGGACAGAGAGCACCGAGCGGATGGAACTGCCCGTGGAGCGCGGCAAGGTGGCCGATGCAAAGATGTTCTTCAGCGTGCTCTGGCTCTGACTCTGACTCTGGTTCTGATTGATGAGGCTGCTCTGCTGCTGCTGCTGCTGGAGCTGCAAGTGCTGCTGCTGTGCTGTGTTGCTGCTACTGCCTGCAAGGGAGCTGCAGGCAAGCGAATCTCAGTAGAAGTCGTTCGACTCGAGCGTCTTACACTGCTTGCTGAGTGTCGCGTACTTTCCGTTGTTGGGTCCTGGCAGATAAGTCGCCGATTGCTGGTGGTGCGATGGAAGGCGGCCCAGCGTGTGGTGGCCTGACCTGGAAAACATAGTGCTGGGATTAGTGAAGAGCCCATCTTAGTTGGAATAGGGGTGATTTAGTTAGCCTTTCTACCGGATGAACCCGAGGATTGCTCAGAGAGTGGTGTTAAACAAGAATTTTTGGGTGAAAGCTGTGAGAAAACTCTAAAATGCAAGTTCTAAATCGCTTGAATGTTAGTCTAATAGCTCAGGGAAAATTTCTATCTTTAGTCAAAGTAGATATATTTCCTTAGGTAACAAAATAAAAAAAATCTCTTAGTTGATATATTTTTGAAATGACTTGAATTCAGTGAACTAATTTTCCCGATTTTTATCTGTACGGATGGTTAGTAAGGCATGTGTGGGTTTTAGTTTTTTGGTTACAGTGGGGTCTGTGCTGGTTGTCTTGTGTTCATTTGTAGTGGGTTTCATTGTCGGTGTTTGCATGCAGGTGCAGCACAACGAAATGAGCAAAGAAACAACTAAATAAATTTTAAAAAAATTAAACAAAAATCACAACGATAAACAAACATGTCCAAAAAAGCCTCAACTAGAAGCATTAACTAACAAAAATTATAGTCGATCAAATCGAATATGAAGGAACCCGCTACTCAGAATATGGTTTTTTGTTAATAACATAGAAAATGAAGGACAACTTTGAAGTAACGTTGCTTGATTTTTGATTTTAACACTAAACTATTCAAAATTATTATAGTAACGTAAATGGGATTAATATATAACCATATTCAAAATATTTTGTGAATTTAAGGTTCAATATTCTAAAATACAAAAAGGTTGATTTAAACTTTCCAATCGTGAGCAGCGAGTTCCAAAAAGAAACAAATACAAACGAGTGTGGGACAAGGATTCGGGTATGGGGCGTTTTGGGGAGTTCAACAAATAAAATGAAATCAAAGATCATGCCTTGTGCCATGCACCAAATCGTAGCCGGGCGGCGGCGACGGCGATCGCTGACCGCTGCTGGCCACGCCCACCGCCGCTGCCACCGCCCCCGCCGCGGAGTTAGTTCTATGCTGTGTGTTGTTGCTGTAGTGGCTGTTGCTGTGGTTGTAGTGGTGGGGGTTGCTGTACAGGTTGTTGTGGTGTTGGTGGCTGTTGTTGTAATCGGTGGTGCCGTTGTTGTGGTTGTTGTAAGTGGCGGTGGATGAAGTGTGGCTTGATTGAGATGAAGGTGATGCCAACCCTTGTCTCAGGCCGGCAGTTCCATTGCGATAGTGTCCGACGCCGTTGTGTCCATTGGCGCCTCCGTGGCCTCCTCCGGCCCCTCCGCCGCCTCCAGATCCCGGCAGGTTGCCCGATCCGCCGCCCATGCCGCCCGCCGCAGCCTGCTGATGGTGCAGCAGCGTCCTGTTGATCGTCCCAGTGTTTGGTGGTGCGGTGGGCGAGATGCTGGCGCTCGGCGCATTCGAGGCGGGGAACAGCGGCGCCGTCTCCGATTTGTCGGCGTCCAGCATTGGCCTTCAAATAAAAATGAAATGAGTCTCTAGATCGGAAGAAGACACCACACAATTCGTACCGTTTGGTCAGGTAGATCCAGGCGTGCGAGTCGGCGTACACCAGGATGGTCAGCAGGAAGGAGGTGAGCAGGCCAGCCACCATCATCAGACTGAGACCCAACAGCCCGCCGCCGCAGAGTCCGCGGAGCGCCTCCTCGTAGTGCATGTCGATGGCCCGCCGGTCCAGAGTGGCCGATAGCGTCGTCAGGTTGCGCAGCGTGGTCTCCAGATCATTGTCCATGGCGTTCAGGGTGCGCTGGATGTCGATGTGCGGATAGGTGTCCTGGCTCATCCTGCAGGAGAGGCAATGAAAGGGGACTTAATAAGCTAATTGCAGTGGAACTTTTGAAATAAGATGATTTTAATTGGTTTTATAAAAATGTTTGATAGGATTTTGCTTAAATGATGGTTTATACTTTGTATATATGCTCCATTCAGAATGAATAGAGCGATTAATAACGTGGTATGAAATCTATAATCTCCAACAACACACTCTTTCCTTCGAAATAATAAATTTTTATTGGGTTTATAAACATTTAAGTGATACGCTTTCTGCAATAAAGCTTTTTATGATGCACTTTTTTGTTTCTGCACTTTTCGGAATGCACCGATCGATACACACATAGTTTTCACTATAAAAACAAAGTGTTGACTGTGTTCCAAGAATTCGAGCAAACAAACTCTTAAAATAAACTTTCTGCCAGCTATTTTCCCCCATTGATTTCTATTTCCGCTAAAGAATTCTGAAGCAATCCATCACACCGCTTCCACTCACCGCTGCATTTGCTCCACACTTTCCCTGGCGCGATCCACCAAATCCCGGGATTCGTTAAGGCGCAGAATAAACCGATTGCGCGGCGTGCCGCAATTCAGGAAGTCAACATATGGACTCCGCTGGGGATGGGCAGATTGGGAGAACAGCAATTAGTATTGGCGTGTTAGGGGGGACACCTCGGGAACATTTAACTCACCATGCCCACCTGACGGCACATGTAGTCATGCGGTCGCATACAGAAATCCCCGGCAGCCACACTGGAGGCCAGGTAAACGCCAGCCAGCAGCCAGCAGATGATGATGCAGAACAGCCCCGAAACGCTGAAGAAGATCAAGGTGCACCTGGATCGCCGGGCCACGCCAATCACCAGAACCGTACAGAGTAGTAGGAGCACCGTGAGGAAGGCCAGAGTAGCTGGCCAACGAATGGATTCGTAGAACTCGCCGCGCTAAAAGAGATTGAAGGGTTAGTTGCGGGTATTCACCAGCTAGAGAGACCGCAACTCACCTGCAGCAATCCCATCAGCGAGGTATCGTTCTCTGTGCCCTTGGCCTTCATGAAGTAGTGGACCATGCTGTCCAGCGAGGCCACTGCCCGCGAGGTGTTCTCCGTGACCAGGCGCGAAGTCTCGATGAGCAGCATGACCACCGTCTGGTTGTACTGCGGCTTCTCCACCAGCTGCTCCACCTTGTGTCCGGCCATCCGCGTCTCCAAGTCGTGCTTGATGCTCTCCGTCTAAAAGTTGGAAAATGGATCATTGGGAAAGGTTAGCAAAGTGAAGTCAACGCAATATTCGTGTCTAAAAAAATCAAATCTTTGGCATTTATCTAGAAGTAGATGGGGACAGTAGTAATGCCTACCAGGATTTATACAATATATATATGTCAACTTGAACGTTTGTACTAAACGAGTAAGTAGATAGGGACAGTAGTAAATTCTTTCTATATCACCCTAAACATTTTTGATGAACTCAGTAAATAGACATGGGGACTAAACATATTTGTGAGTTGTCTAGTTCAAGTAGATAGGGACAGTAGTAATGTATATCAAAACTTATAATCTATGCTATTTTCAGCAACCATTTGAAATGAATAAATGGAAAGGAAAAGTACCAAATGATACCTAAATGAATATGAATATTTACGAATTATACTTCTTAATTGATTAACGATTTTATATTTAATAAATTCTAAGAAAATGTTGAGAGTATGTTTCATTTTCGATTTGCACATGCAACTCCAGTTCGACCCCCGAAAAGGAAAAAGAAGCAGTTCAAAAGTTAATGACCAAATAAAAGGGGATGATGGGGGGGTGAAGGAAGTTCCCCCTTCACTTCACGTCGTCCTTTTCCTTGCCCCCTTCAGTCTAGAACAAAGCACGCCAAAAGGAAAAGGAAAAATAGTTTCTATCGTAATACTTTTGCTTCCGCAGTTGGTTTGGGGCTGGGTCAGGTTTTTGGGGTAAGGGTGGTTACTCCTCGGGTTCAAGGGATTGCTTCACACACGCACATTGCCGGCCACGCCCCCTCCGTTCGCAGACCCCCCTCCCCCCTTCGGCCTCCGTCCTTTGTGCCAGGGATAATTAATAGCGTTTTACTCAGGAGTCGAGCAATGCCAGCCATCTGTTTGCCCCTCTTTCTCTGGGAAGATCCCATCTACGTCGTCGTCGTCGTCGTCGTAGTCTACCTTTGATGCTGCTGGCTGACTCACCTCCCTAGCCATGCCCCATTTCACCCAATCCCCCAGCACCGACCCCTTAACCTTTTGGCTTATCGGCTCGTTTGCCCCGCCCACTCTCTGTCTGTGTGTGCTGACAAAGTTTATGAATAGCACAAGCACAAGGAAAAGCAAGAGCTTTGGCCAGGACAGGAGGACAGGAGGACACTTCCCCTAGTCCCTATTCCACCTCCCAGTCTGCCCCATTACCCATCAGACCCTCCTTTCCCACGTGGCCACGTAACTGTCAACACAGCAGCCAGCTTTTAGGTTGATTATAATGAACAAGGAGTCGAGCCGAATGGGAGGCTGCCGCGCACGAAATAGGAATACGGGAATATGGGCTGAATGGGAATAGCAGGAGCACCAGTTTATGGAAGCCAAGAACTAGGCAAGCTTTTAATGGAGTGGAGGGGCACTGGGTAACTAAGCCCAGTAAAGATCCCACTTCAGACTTCACTCGCGCACCAAGAAAGTTTGGAAAGCCTAAAGAAGCTCATAGGAAAACCAATCTTTTTACATAAAAGCGAGAAATATCTCCTAAGCATTCAGCATTATTGCAGTTCGCTGATTAAACTTGGTATCTTAATTAGTTAATATAAATAAATATATATATTAACCAAATGACACAAGTCAGCTCTTCTGTGACTTTTGAATGAATGAACAAGACCTACCTGTCGTTTCAGGGTGAACACCAGACCCTCAACGTTCTTTCCGGATCCAAAGGCCTGCAACAGGCCATTATGGAAGTCATCGTTGCCGTACAAGCCTGCAAATGGAACGAGATGGGAAACAGAGATGTTAGCCAGGGATGGTATCAGTTAGAGATAACAGGGAGATTAGGGTGACATTGTGACAATAATGATAGAGATAGGGTATTTCTAGGTCACAGAGATCTCGGGAATCTCAGGGATCAGAGATCAGCAAGACCATTGCGGGGCAGGTCAGTGATGTAACGCGAGCCGCGACACACATTTCGCATTTCTGATTCAATTAAGAGGTCTGTGCGCAGCTCCGCGGCTAATTAAATTATTATTTCATCGTTTGTCGGCCGCCGCCGACGTCGTCGGATGACTCATGGTCCTCCAGCTTAGGCTCCACTTCTTTGCCGCGACTTTGCATACGTGACTAGCCGCTGTGCTCCGCTTCATTGGCGATAAGTCGCGTTTTGGCTAATTGCCAATTGCCTTCCGACAACCAACAACCAACAACCGACCACCGCCAACACGCGATGCAGTCGCATGGGGATGTATATAAACGTGCCTTGGCAAATGCAACTGGGACTTCCAATTCGATCCGTTGCAGCGGTTCAACGCCCTACTCCATGGCGAATCGGGAAACCAGGACTCGGTACTCAGAACTCGCTAGGTACTTACCTAATCCGATGGCAGCGCAGGTCATCAACGTGATGATGACCAGGGAGCAGCTCTGGCACCGCTGGGCGCTCGGCTTCCTTAGGCGACGATCGCAACACCTGGTCAACAGGTAGAGCAGCAGGCCGAGCAGCGAGATGATCAGTAGACCGGCTGGAATGGACGCCAGGATGCCCAGACTCTGTGAAATATTGAGATAGGACTGTGATTAGATAATGGTCGAAGAATAAATAGTATAATAGCTTCAGTCGGAGAAACAATTTGCAATAAGACTTGCTTTGAACATTTGATATCTATGTATATAAAGCCATCCACTCCAAACTAAGTATCGACGCACAGCGAAATCCCCTCAAACAAGACTAGTTAAAATATCAACTGTATGTATATACTATACAGCAGCTTATTTCAACAAAAAAATCACTACTCCTTGATAACTGCCATATTTGGGCAATTAATTGCAGCATATATGTATACATACAATTCCGTGTGACAATATTGCAATGGAAATTACCATTGCATCAGAACTGTTTGTTTAAATTTCAATTAAATTTATTTGATTGATATTGACATTGATTGTTGATTGCGAGACCATGGGGCTGAATTCGATTAAATTATTAGTTTCATTAGTGAGGGTGAAATCTCGTGTGAGTGCATATTTCAAGATAAGCGAAATAAGAGTAGCCCAAATATGACCCTTGTAATTGATTGGCAGATATGTATTAAACCTTTCCTGTCAAGTGAATCGACATACTCAACCGAATTCTTTTAATCTGACAGTCAACAGAGTGAATTTAAATGCAGGGAATATCAATAACAAAAAATATTTGGTTGAATAGATAAAACGCCATAAAAACCACTTCAACTCTGCTTTGTGGCATTTGAAAGCCTCTGGATTGATTCAAACCAACATAGTCCTGGCAAATTCCCTTAATTAAAAACTATGTACATATGCCCGTTGGTAGTTCGCCTGTTGACAGACACTCTTGTAACTCTATGTATATACAAATCAGTTTCAGTGAAGACCACATTCACAAGGCTCTTGGCTCTTGGCTCTTTGCGCTGGACATTGGCGAAACTTTTAATTGAATAACTTGCAACTCGATGCCTTTGCTGTTGGCACTGCAATTTGTTGTTAGTTGGCTTCATGGCCGAGTGTCCTCAGTAAAGATAATTTCTTTTTGCTTCGGCTCCGTGTCCGAAATGAAATTCAATTGAATTGGCCTGGCCAATGTGGAAAGACACAGGACCCGACCCTTCTTGCCAACTTTTCGACCGAAAAGTGCCTTGGCTCGGCGGCGGTAATTTCATTATCTGTCATTAAAAAAACACGTTATGTACTGTGTGCCTCGAATTACCAGGCCAGGATATTGGATATTCCTGGATATATGGCACGGAGAATGATCCCCCACTAGGCACACTCGATTCGATGAATGGCAAATGAGTCAGACCACTTGAGACGTCCATTCCAGTCGAGTTGAGTAGAGTCGAGTTCCAGTTTTGGTTTCACGATTTCAGACTTCATTCAGTGGCTAAATGGGGATACTTCAGGGGCCTCAAGTGGGGCGATAAAAATTAAAGAGCAAGTGCACAAATCCCATTCAAAGACTCCAAGTAGTTTCATTTTAATGCAAGCTTTGAGAGTTCTAAGTTTTAGTAGTCTTTTCTTGGGTTCTCAAATTAGAACCGCTTCATTAAATAAACTTTGATGCAAGGCCTTTTTATTTCCGACAATATCTTCTTGATATGAACCCCAATCAAAGTAACCTTTTCAACTTTTTACAGCCATTCAAGGCGCTTCCTTCACCCGGATCCCCAAGGAAAGCTGAATAATCAATGTAACCATCACATAACACCCATAATTGAACTAGTTCGAGGCAATTTGCAGCAATTCCCAGCTGTCTATCAGCGTTCAATCGGAATCGGAATTGGAACCGACACCGGACACACCAGCCATACATCCACATGGACGTGGCACATCCTCTCAGGGGCACTCCTCGCCTCGCCTCTCCTCTCCTCTGACTCGTATTTATTATTTATTGCACTTGTGCCATGTAAATAATCATTAAAACTAGTTACAGTTGCCGTCTTTGTTGTAGTCTTTGTGCCCCGACACACTTACTTGTCCTCGCAGTTGAATGACACTTGAGAAAAAGCACCGCCCACCCCCTTTGCACCACCTTCCTCTTGCATTACACGCAGAAAAAAGGGTGGCCGGTCGGTCATTACAGGTAATTATTCCATCACATCGATTAAAATGAATTCTTAAACCATGTGTCAGTTTTGATAGTATTAATACAAATTATAAAAAATGTTATATTAATCCTCAGTTGTATTCAACGGGCCTTGCATTTTTGTTCTGTATATTCGAGCCCCTCTAGCTTTTGCCCACTCTTTCCGTTTTCCTGGGCATGCAATCTACAAAATGAAGCGAAAATGCTCCTTCTAACAAGCGAAAAACTACCCCCGATCCCAGAGCCAGCCCCATTTAACCCCACTTTTCAACTTTCAACCCTCCCTTGGGGGCACCCTTCGCCAATGCGGCGCTAAAAATGGCAAAAATTACGCGCTGCCTCCGATGCTGTTCAAATTGAATTAAATCAAAGCAAATTGCCAACAACAAATAACCTTGAAGCTCTTCAAGTACCCCCTCTGTAAACCCGGTCCCCACATCCTCCATTTAATTGAGTATTTCCCTAGTATTTGTGAGTGTGTCTCCATGGGAAGTGTGAAAACTAACGCGAAAGAGGTGGAAAATCGAGGGAGTTACGGGGGGATTTGACAGGGGGCTAATTGGAAACTATAGCACGACAGATCCCCATGTATATACGTACATCGTACATGTATTCGTGTGTAAATATAACCGGGATGCAAACATCGCAACAATTAACACCAGGAAGAGCAAGAGCAAACATATGAAATATGTCAGCGATGAAGGATTTAATATAAACAGCTAGAGCTTAAGGCAACCTCAAAGTAATCAACACTTTTAAAAGGTTTCAGGCCCGATATTAAAAATTCCCCAAAGAGCTTTAATGTAAACAGTCGTGGGGCTCAGGGTCAACGGGACTACAAAAATTGTATCTGTTTGAAAAGGTTCCAAGAACTTCAGAAAAAAACCTAAAGCAAATAAAATATTATTACCATGAATGAATCAATAAAGAAGGGATATGATTCAGAGAACTGCAAAGACAGTTGTCTGGTGACCATATCTCAAATAGCTTGCAGGGCAAAGTATGTTAATGATAAGATCCGATGAGAACATACAAATGACTCAAAAGAATGGCAAGCCGCTTTAGTTTTTTCTTGGATTGAATCTATAAATATTTTGGAAATTTCAGAAGTATCAAAATAACATTTACATTGGATAATTTTCTTTTTTTTAATGATTTCAAATGTAATTTTATCATCAGCTTTTCTTTCTGAACGGATTATTTAGTTTATATGCATTAATTTTTATATCAAAGCGAATTTTATTGTACACAATAGTGATTATTGGAAAATGATCTAGGAAATCGAAAAAATACATATGTTGTTATATTTATCTCTTTGTCTTCCCTGGCTGTGATCGAGTTTTCTCTTTGCGTGGGTGGGACTAGTTCAAGTCTCCCCACCCCTCGTAGAATGTTTGATGGTGGTAAAACAAGTTTTCCAATCCAATCCCAACTCCACTCCGCCCAACATCCTGCCCCCCCTGCTACCCACAGAAAGTGGCCCTCAGCCAGAGAAGACAACAGTTATAATAAATGCATAAATATGAAGCGATTTTGTTGGGAAGCCCAGCGGGTAGATAGGGTCGTTTCCGCTTTGTCACTTCGTTATGGTTCCTACGCGCCCTTCCCTTTCTTTCTTTCTCTCCATTTCCACATGCATCGCCCATTTGCAATACCACAATACCAGATTGGAAAGAAAAACATCTGGAGGCGATAAGAAAGGGCCGTCGGGGCATATAAACCCAAGATTGCGGGAGGACCAGTCAAGGTTAGCCTTGTTTTAGAGATAAGAAAAGTGCAATTGGTCCCTGGTTACGAGCGTTCCAATAGGTTTTTACAAAAAAGCAAAAACGACCTCTGAAATCGACGTAGTTTGGTTTGGTTTCAAAAAATACACTTTCGAATATTATTAAATTTTTAGAAATTTAAATTTAATAATAATTTAAAAATACAAAATGTTATACTTTGACCACGATTTTCTTAAAACTCTGATGTGATGGAAAGTTTCTAAGTTTGCGGTCGTAATCTTAGGTATAATTCTTTCCGAGCATTTACTCCGGGTCTATTTAGGTTTTTGATTTAAGACTTTCAAGCCGTATTCCCTGCATTTGAATAATCCACTAAAAAGAGTTTTTATACCCGTTACTCGTAGAGTAAAAGGGTATACTAGATTCGTCGGAAAGTATGTAACAGGCAGAAGGAAGCGTTTCCGACCCCATAAAGTATATATATTCTTGATCAGGATCACTAGCCGAGTCGATCTAGCCATGTCCGTCTGTCCGTCTGTCCGGATGAACGCTGAGATCTCGGAAACTATGAGAGCTAGGCTATTGAGATTTGGCGAGCAGATTCCTGAGCTTCTTACGCAGCGCAAGTTTGTTTCAGTAGAGTGCCACGCCCACTCTAACGCCCACAAACCGCCCAAAACTGTGGCTCCTACAGTTTTGATGTTAGATAGAAAATTTTAACTGAAATGTATTAGTCTTGTCCATACCTATCGATTGACTCAAAAAAAATTTTTCTACGCCCACTCTAACGCCCACAAACCTCCCAAGAAAAAAAGCTATGACGTCAGAGCCAGACAGTGCGAAATGTTTTTACGCGTGTATGTGTGTGTATGTAAATAGTTGCCGGCCGAACTTAGCGGCAAAGAGAAAAGCACTGCCGGCGCTCAGAGAGAGCAAAGTGCGCGGCTAACTTATTCTATTGAACAATGAATTTGTCACGCCTACCCTAACGCACACAACGCTTAAATCTGTCTTCCGCCGGTAGGTGGCGCATTTAAATCTCGCTTTGCTGCTTGCATATCTCCATTTCCCTTTGGTCGCTTAAGCTGAGTAACGGGTATCTGATAGTCGAGGTACTCGACTATAGCGTTCTCCCTTGTTTTCTCTGTAGTTAACAGCACATTTTTTCCCAGTGCAACACAGGAAGCAAGCCCGACACAGACCAAACATAAAACCCAGAACAGAGAATCATGAATGGGAATCGCTTGGAGTTCAGCCTTCTGTGTCTCTCAGTCCCCCCCGACCAAAAACGAAAAATATTGAATAGAGCCCCAGTAATATGAGGGAAGTTTTGATGGCCGGGGAGGAGTGTCCGATGCCGCCGTCGACGTGGCATAATTTCGTATGCTAATGCAGCAGTGTTCCGTGATGAATTTCCAATGTGGAGTGGGGACGGGCAACACGATCGGAGAGCCCCAGTGAAAAATCCAATTACGATCAGCTGAGCACGGGCTCATTAGCACGGATCAAATCTCACCAAAAACTCTTAGGGGGGAACAGTCGCATTCTGACTAATTCATTTAGAGTTCAAGCATCTGGCCTTGTAGTCAAGAAACACGAGAGGCCCACGCAAAACTTTCACACTACAGAATCAAAGCAGAAAAAGAGGGCCCCGTGAGTCCCCGAGCAGAACTCAAAGCCACAAAGGAAAAGATGAAACCGAATCAAGTAGATATCTGTGTTAATGCGGCAAAGGTGGGTGGATATATGTGTGTATAAAACACAGACGGCCAATGAAAGTGTAAACAAAAACCAAGAATTTGAATTGGTTTTTGAACTTAGACTTTTTGTGTCCCCTAACGCGGAGTTAAGCGATTTTTGTAAACTAAACGAAGAAAAGAAATAGAAACTGACTAAGAAATGTTACAAAAATTGTGTCATTTCTGATGTCATCTTGGAACGTAAGTTTTTCATTACCAGTTTCAGATGGAATCACCTCATGATCTCAGCCCTCTTTACTTTAAGAGTAATACAGAGATTTTATATTTTGTATCAGCACTATTGGAATATCAACGGAATGCGTGGGGCAGACTACTTCCAAACCAAATTCCGAGCCCGAAATCGAACTCATTTTGACATGGGTGGTCCCAACTTTTCGATGAATCTTTCGGTCAGCATCTTGAGCTTCTTCGATGGAGAGACAAAGCCAAGCCGGGCCAAAAAGCAAATAAACAGCGGAAGAGAAAGAAGGGCAGAAAGAAGCCACTGCAGTTTTGGGGACACAACCATCCATTTCGGCAGCTCGGAGCCCTGCCAGTTCATCTAAATCCCATCCAGTTCCAAGTGCAGCAACTTTATGACGAGTCGTAAAAGAGGAAGAAAGAAAACAAGCGGAAGATACAGATACAAAACAATCTGAAAAGTGGGCACACACATCTGGCTAATGTGAGGGCAGCTGTCTGTCAGTCAGCCTCGAAGTGGGAATAAGAATCGGAATGGGAATGGGAATCGCAGTCTGAATCTGAATCAGCCTGGTCCTTATTCGGTTCCCTTTTGTTATTCCGACAGCAGACGGAAAACTTTCGGGAGGAGCAGAGAACAGAGGGCTGAAAAGGAGGTGGAGGCGAAGGCGGAGGTCGAGGGACCAGTACCCCGTACCCCACCTCAGCTATGGGAACAGACAGATTGCAGTTGCCATAACCCGCAACGAAAGTCCCAGGCGTCGTGAAAGTGTTGACGCAGGCACAAAAGGTTGACAATCCGCCCGAGATATTCGAAATGCATATACGTATAAGCAATCTGCATAAAATGCAAGCTATATATAGAGCAATCTCTGAACAAAACCCCTCTGAACGGACGGGGCCGTCATGAATACAGTAAAGCAGGAAAGATTAGGAAAGCCTTTTTTCATTTGCAAAATGGAAAAAGTTAAGAGCTTTGGCTAAGCCTCTGCAATTTTCAACATTTTTGTGAAGGTATATGGATAAAGTTAACCGTTGGGGCTTTCCAAACTACTTCCAAGCGTGTTGGTATTTTAAATTGGTCTATTGATAATCATTAAACTGCTTTCAACCACCAGTGGTTGTAAATATAAAGGCCATCCCTCGCACACAAGTGAGGTAAGAGGGATATTTTTAATAGAACAACAATTATAGGATCATAAATAATGGGATAAGACAGTGCTAAAGCGGTTTGAAACCGTATATAGACCTCCGAACTTTGGAACTCCATATGGAGCACAAATCATCTCATCCATTTGAGTTCTCCCATTTCAAGTCCCAGGCCGCGTTTAATTTTAGCCCAATCTACGGATTCATCTGGCCGATGCGGGTCCCTCACCCCACAGTCCCCTCCCAGCCGAGAGGGCACCCGCACTACTATAGATATGTGTATGGGCTCGTATAGAGATGGGGTTGTGCCTGTCTGTTGTCATTGTCCACGTCCGCCACTAGTTGAAGGTTGAATTAATCATCGCCATCGTCAGCGTTATAATCAATGCAGAGAGTGCCGTGCCAGCCCGATTTGAATTGCAGTGGATTGGACGGGATTGGCGGGAACGGGATGTATTCCCGGGTGAATAGATAGCAATGCCTCGATAAAGACGAGCTGGCGATGTTACTGAAGGACTCTCTGCACTCGAGTGTTTATCGCATCCCAACGTAATCCAAAGTGATGTAAGTCCGCCACTCCCCCGTTCCTAATCCTCCGCTTTGCTAGCTAAAGCTAAGAGCTAGACCCCGAGAACCCAAGCCCTGTCCCACCAATTAGCCAACCATAGCGGCCTTACACTCGGAGAAAAAATGTCTGTTAAAAAGCCACATTAAGGAACCATTTATTCAATAAAGACTGATAAGGATTTCTAAACATCCATTTATGATCTATTTTTCTGCCTAGCGATGCAGATCGTACTTCCAAATCCTTTGATATGCTAAAAACATGTTCGAGTATCTGTTGAATGCAAATTTATGGGCTTTTTTTCAAGTGTGTCTTTGACTTTTGCTGACGCGCGTAAAATTACGTCCCAGGTCCGGACCCCTCCTCCAGCTCCTCCTTCGCCCCCACCACCCATGGCAATCGTGGGGAGCTATAGTGCAGCCTGACCTACATCCACGTCCAACTGCAACAACACAAATCCGAAAAAGAAAAACCGAAGCCATAGCTTTGCTGGCTGACCTGAATTTTCGCACGCACACAATTTTCGCGCTGGAAGCCGGCATTTCCCAGCATCAGGGAAATGGGAGAATGGAGAAGAGAAGTCTGCTAATTTTAATCAAATTTTCCCGCTGGGATTTTAGCATTGGTTTCGTGGGTGAGTTCGGGGGAAACCAGAGAAAAGGAGCTCGCAATTTGCATATGTTGATTTGGAAGCCGGTTAAAGGGCGTCCTCCAGCCCCGCCCCTCTTATGAAGATGTATATATAGAGCGGTAGAGATGCGAGGGAGATAAGGACGATGATGATCGGCTGGTTAGGCCGAGAAACAAAGGAATAAGGGAGCCGAAAAGGAAGCCGGAAGTGTGCAGCTGCTGCTCACCCCCTCTACGCTACGTTCCTCTCCCCCACCTCCGCCCCCCTTGCTTTGCCAGAGGCGTCACATGGAGCGCACATGGCAGGACAAAATGGAATCGAAATGGCTGCAAAAGCCACTCTCTCGCAAGAGAGCCAACCAGAGAAGTCGGGTTCTCTCCCACAAGAGAAAGGAGACAAAAATCAGGAGACTGCACGGCGGAACAATGTGGAAATAAAACGACCAGAGGCGGGGCAAAAGAACAAGAGGAAGAGCTGTGGAAATTGAAATTTATCCACGCGTTTTTTTCCGCCTTTGTGCTCCTTTTTGTGTCCCATGCAATTGCAAACGGAACAAACCCCGAGGGCAGGTAAAAAAAAAAACCTGGCCGAAAAGAGACAATACGGAGGGGAAAAGCCCACAGAAGGAAAACAAAAGACACAAAACGCACCGAAATTCCAAAATAGATAGGGTACTGCAACCCAAAACTCGAATCTCAAGTGGAGATGCTCGAGTTCCGCTCAAGTGGTACTTCGGATTGGGATTGGTGTCGGAATAGGAGCCGTTTGGAATGCGCCCATTATGCACAAGTATTGCCCGTAATACACAGACCAACGCCAACCTCTAAGATCTCAGATGGAGGTACTCCAATTTGTTTGCAACTATAAGCAAAAGTGCCTGGGAATGTTTTCAAGTGGCGCTTTCGTTTATTCAATTACGCTCAAATATCTAACCGCATTCTAAATTACATTCGATGCAGTTTTTTCTATATTAATCTTTTCCATTCTTGCAACTTCTATAAAAACCTAACTAAAGGAATACCTCCTTGCATTCACAACTAATATTCTAAACTATGTTGAAAATCCACTAAAATGTTGAAGTCTTTTTAAAAACTATAACTAGAAATGTCATTAGATTGTGGATTACTCTTATATATTAGTTTGGTCCTACTTTAGTTGTCGTATGCTAAGTGTCCTACGCATGACTCATTTAAGGCGCTTCCACTTCCCATTTCCCGCCCTCTCAACCCAAATGGTTTTGCCCTCTTTTTATAGTTTAAGCTTCCGTTATCGGCAGAGGTACTACACGGAAAGGAAAATAAGCAAATCTAAATAAGCTGGGCTCAATAGCCCGAGTTCAAATCCCACCTCTGGAATGTTATGGTTTTTTGCTACTGTTACAGAGGTCCGAGTTCAAGACCCACCTCTGAAATGGTACCTGATTTTGAATAATGAAAAGTTGAAGATGATTTAAAGGGTCCAAAGGACATCCTACATGTTTTTTTTTTTTTTTGGTAAGCTCAAATCCCACCTCTAAAATACCATTTATTTGTATCCTAGAGCATCTGCTACTTATAGTACCATCTCTATTTCAGTTAAATACCCCTTCGAAAGTTTTTTTTTCACATTTTTCAGATGGTATCTGGCTGGGGATAATATCATACATCGAGTTTTCTCTTTGTGTATTGGGAATGGTACTCACCTCGAGGTAAACATCGCTGTCCGGATTGAAGGTGTCGTTAACCCGACGGAATGTGTAATTCACGTGCGGAATCGAGTGCAGGATTTTGACGAGAATGCTCGGCTGTTCCATTTTTGTTGCTTTATGGCTGTTTCAGTTGCTGTTGTTTTTGTTGTTGTTGCTAGTGCAGTTGCAGTTGTAGTTGTGCGGCTGCCTCGAAGAACACACACACATGCACACTCGCGGTTCCACAAAGGAATATGAATCCTCTCTCTATTTTGTTGCTGTTGCTGCTGGGGGGGAGGGTTCTCTTGGTGGGAGTTTCTGTTTCTCTCAGTGTGGTATTGTGTCTGTCAGTGAGCGTGCGTGTGTGTGTGTGTCTGCCAGCGAAGGACGTCGCTGCTTTTGACGTCACAAAACGCCGCCGCTGCAAGCGAGAGAACAAGAACCGTTAGAAAGAGAGCGAGAGGGTGAGTGAGTGTGTGCGGGGGAGAGTCCTATCCTGGCAAAAAAAAACAACGAAAAAACAGCAACAACAACGCATGCTCTCGCTCCCTCTCTCTCTCTCTTCGTTTTTAGCGCGTCCTGTCCGTTGCTCTAAATTTTCACTTTCACTTTTCACACACCCAAAAAAAATATAAGAAAAATCTTGAAATCCAAAAAATGTACACACTTGTAAACACTTGATTTTTATACAAAAAAAACAAAATAATTATAATTTGTTACTTTATTATATACTACTAGCTCGATTAGGTCGCGCGCTTTGCACCCAGCACAAGTTAATCAGTTGTGTATTGCGTGTGTTTGCCAGTTTATTCCTGCAAGCTGAGCCAATTTTTAGTTTACATTATTTCCGTTATCACACCGCGATCGAGGTTTGGCTTATTATATAGCCGAAAGTCGGGCGTTCAGGGCGTAGTTTCATTACCGTTTCGTTTCGAGCCGCGACCCGTTTCGTTTCCGGTACGTTCCGTTTCGCAACCTCCTCCTTGCGTCCTCTCCTTCCACAACTTCAGCCGTCTGAGGTGTTCAAATACTATATCAGAACATCATCCTTATCAACGGGGCTCCCTGCAGCAAGCTAGATATCATCCGAGAATATGATAAATACTTTCTGCCCGGCGACTGCGGAAACCTATGTTTTCGAGTTAAATATTATTCGAGATTCGGTTCGTCTCTTGATGACGACCGACGCGCGGTTGAAAGTGCAATAACAAAGAGAGCAGGGTCCGCGGTTGCTTAAATAGACTTTTCGGGAGAGAGCAGAGAGAGAGAGAGAGAGCAAACAAAGAGAGTGAGGCGAGAGAGAGCGCAGTGGGGTCTATTCAGCTATTTATCCGCCAGATTTAGGGTTTTCCAAGGGACCCGCTAAAAACATCTGTCATTTAGCAGCCTTGGTTTAATCCCGAGTTTGTTTGTGGTCAGCGTGGCAGTGTTGGTACGACCAACAAAGCGATCATCCCTGCGATGATTTAGATCCAAAAAAACAAATCTCAAGTTTATATTTTTAGTAAAAAAAAATATTTTAAGTTGAGCAAAATAAGTATATTTATTTTAGATAAAATTAAGAAATTGAAGTCTTATACCCTGCATATACCCGGTGATTGACTTATTTTAGTTTTCATTTACAACCTCTAAGCCTGTAAATGTTATTATTTACTAGTTTTGTGTTTGAAATAATTTAGGTTCTTGGTAGTGGCTATGTTCTGCTTTTTAAAACCTTTTAAAACTGGCAGCACTGACAATAGACCTGCGCGGCTCTCTCTGCTCAGAGAGAGGATGCGTGGCTTACAAGACGATGACGCCTTCTGGATACCCTGCAAACAACCTAATCTGCATAAATAGTTTGGATTTTCCTTCCTATTTTTAACGCATAACAAAAACATGTGTCGCTGCCTGGAAGGGGTAATATATTAACCTAGGACTGTTAGTCTGTTATTTCAGAAATTGTATCTTTCAGATACGTTGATCCATAGGCCCCACCTTTGGATGGAAGAGTACCCGCTCGTTTGCCTTCTCCTCGACTTTGATAATGGAATGGAGCACAAGCACACAACTCCACAAAGATCAAAGATTGGAGGAGGGGGGAGTAAATGGACGGTTGTAGAAAAGATATAGTCCAAGAAGTAAACAAGAAGAGGGAACAGCCATCGATAACGATAACGATAGCACATCTACTTGCTCCCAACTTCAGAAAAATCCAACTCATAAAGTGCAAATGCAAGCGGGTTTGGGGTTTTCAGCTCTTTCTGCTGATTTTACATTTTTTTTAAATGTGTGCCACTTGTCTTCCTCTTGTCTGTATTTTTATCAAAGTCAAGCAAAACGAGTTTGCCAGTGAGTGGAGGCAAAAACAATGGCGACAGCAACTAACAAGAATAACCACTAAATGGTGGGTTTCAGCGGGGGGTGGTGCATTAGATATACCCAGCTTCATCTGTTTTTCATGTTTTACGTTAGACTTCAGTAACAATAATACTATAAATGAACTGATTAACGAGTAAGAATAATTAACTAGCTTTAGAAATAAAACGTGACTTAAAATATATTCTATATTATAAGAATGCTCTTTAGTTATTAGTAAAATTTATGTAATTTCAACCTTAGGTCGACGTAATTCGAGACTTGAAAAATTCCCCGACTGGCGACGGCGGCGTTGCCCCTTTTTTATCGTCGTGGAAATATGATTATTAATAATAAATATTTATTCAATAGCGGCGTCTTGTGTTTGTTGTTGCTTTTTCGGTTCCTTTTTTGTTGCATTCGATGATAAAAGACAAACACACACATACACACCGACACTCTTATCAATATCCGCACATGTGTGGGGTGTAAATAAAAAACCTGAAGGGTTTAAAATCAATGGAACTCCACTCATTGATGCTTTACTAGACTTGAACTTGTATTAATGTTTAGCATTTGATTTATGTATAAAAACAAATAAACATAAAACTGCATACAGAGAAAAACGCACTCCACTCTCAAACACACACAGGCAAACGGCGGTTTTTATACTCCACACTCTTTTTCGCACCTTTTCTCGAATTCCAAAGCCCTCGAACAGCTCCGTTTCTTTAGTCCCCGATCCACCGCACAAAGTGAGTTGGTTTTACATGTTCATTTAGCAAAAACTTCTGGGCCTTTAAAACGAGAAAACACGGGAAAAAACGCAGTTTTTCTAGAGATGGCACAAGACCCGATAAGTACTCGATGCCGCAATCGAATATTATCCAATGGCAGTTGCAGACCTGGTGTGGTTTGGTTCCCTGCTAGGTAGCGGCTACTCAAACATAAATATCGATTGTTAATTAGTAAAAAATTGTTATCCATTTTGAAATTGTTTTAATGCTCGTGAATATTAATACTTCATGAAATTATTATTTTTATATGTTAAAATGTTAATAAGAATTTTTATTATGCATGCATAAATTAAATTAAATATTTCAAGTTATTCTTAAAATTAAAAGGAACATTTTCATTTTGTAAATAAGAAAATAGAAACTTAATAAATTCATTAACTTTTAGCCAATCTTAGGATTCAATAATTTCTGTACCAAAGTAATAATATCAAAGGTCTAACTTAATAAGTGCAAAATTAGAATATCTCTTCAGGATCTGCTCTTGAAAAACCTGGCAGTTCGCGCCTGGACTGCTCCAAAGCCTCCTCTTCCGGTGCCCGCCTCCACAATGTGGCGGGAAATCCACTCGGGGAGCTTTCCCCGTATACGGGCGTTCGCGAAGCGCTCATCCAGCAGATACACACAGGCGTAGTCCCTGATGTGGCGCACTGCCCTTCCAATGCACTGGTTCACCGCCTTGATGCACAGATTCTCGTAGAACTCGTTGCCGGAGCCGGGACCCAGCCTCTCGTCCAGGTGCCGCATTCGCTGCTGCAGCTCCGGCGACTGGCGGTTGGGATATGGCAGACCCACCACCAGAACAGCGCGGCCAAGATCGTCGGCAAAGTTCAGGCCCTCGGAGAGCTTTCCCCCGACGACACTCAGGAGCAGGGCGCCCCCTGAGCCGGACGCCTTTATGGCCAGCGCATACTTCTCCAGGAGCTGCTCCGCCGATCCGGAGACCTCCCGGAAAACGGTCTTCTTGCGGCCAATATTCTCAAGAGTTCCGCACTGCTGCAGATGTTGGTAAACCTTGTCCAAGTACTCGTAGGACGGCAGAAAGCAAACCACTCCGCCTGGCACCACTTGGCAGAGGTTTTGGAGGACCATTGAGAGCTCCTGGAGCTGGCGAGGAGTCATCAGTTAGGCAGGCAATATTGGAGTATGATTAGGAAAAAACCCACCATTTCCGGACTTGCCCTCTGTGCGAATTTAAAACACAAGGGAGCACCCCTTGGACCATGGGACACCACAAAGGGCAGGACCGCATCATCGGGCACCACGTGGCTGTAGAAACGCTCCACCAGGCGGTCCTGGCAGCTGGCAAACAGCTGCTCCTTCAGCTCCTGAGTGGGCTGCATGGTTCCACCAGCAACCACAATCTGCAGAGCATTAAAAGGTGGTACAAATGATAATTAATCTTCGACTTGAGGGGCTCACCGCTCTAGCTTCGCCAACGATATCGGCAAATTGCTCGGCAGGATCGAGCAGTAAATACTTCAGAGTTCCAGCCTGAGGATCTAGTAAAATCCGCCCATCCTCTGCGTTGCTGGTGAGGGTATCCAGGAACGCCAGCAGTGGTCTTATGGGTGAGGGAGTTACATCCACGATTGTCTTCTTTGGCGGCTCCTCTGCTTTGTCCGCGATTTCTTCCAGCTTCCTCTTGACCTGCTTGGACTGCTCCTTTTGCTTTTGCTCGCCGGCCAATCGCTGGAGGATCAGACTCCTCGCCGACGACATGGGCGGCTGATTTTCGCTGGGCCGCGGCTCCCTCTGCATCTTGGCCGCATGTCCCTGGACCTTCCTGGCGAAACGAGTGCGAGCGCAGAAGTCCAGGAGCTCACACAGGTCGATGTTGAAGAAGTCGCCCTCGGCGGTCAGCTCATAGGTGCGCAGCATCCTCGAGTTGTTGGGACCACCGTGATCGAGGATTTTGAGCAGCCGGCGAACTATGAAGATGAGTTGGTTGATCTTCAAGAGATTCTTGGTGCTGAAGCGCTTTTGAAACTGCTCCTTGTAGCCAGAGATCTCCACTCTGGCCCGCTCCAACTGCTGCCGGTTGATTTCGGCGCCATGCAGCTGGGCCAAACTGTCCAGAAGATTGTGGGCCTCGTCTACTATGACGATGGAGCCCCTGAGATTGATGCCCAGCTGGCTGCGGGCGGACTTCTGGAGCAGCAGCTGGTAGGGCAGTAGGATGAGTTGGGCCTGCTCCAGGGCGGACCTGGAGGCGTAGTAGGAGCAGGCACCGCAGGCGGCTCCCTCGCTGGCCAGCTCCTCGATGTCCAGGGGCTCGCTCAGGGCCAAGTCCCTCAGGGATTCCACCAGAGAAGCCGCCTTGAAGGGGCACCTACTGTTGGCCCCTGTGGCAAGGCGACTCTTCTTGCTGGGATTGGGCTGGGCCTTCTTGGTGGCCATCTCCAGGCATCGCTCGTTCATCAGGCCCACTTGCTTGAGGGCGCGCACCTGGGGATTCCCGCACAGCTGCTGCCGGGAGCCGAGTGAAATGCACCTCACCGACTGGCCATGCGGGGTCTTGCGGAGTTCGGCCACGATCTGCGTCAATTGGGAGTGGGTGCGACTGCAGAAGAATATCTGCACTGGGCGATAGCGATCCTCGGCGCTCTCCTGGGGTCCGTCTGCGGTTTGGTGCTCTGCATCCGAGTCCGAGTCGGAGTTGGGTTCCGGGTCCTTCTCGAGGTCCTCCTGCTTGGCGGGTGGCTGCCTCCTCTGCTTTTTATGGACCTTAGCCCGCTGCCTTAACTCCGCCAGCTGCTGCTCCTGTTGCTCCAGCAGCTCCTGCAAGTGCTGCAGCTTCCGCAGCTCCTCCCGCTGCAGCCTGGACTTTCCCTGGCTCTCCAGCCAATCCTTGGCCTGCTCATCCTCCTTCTCCAGTTTGGCCAGCTCCTGCTCCACTCCGCGAATCCTCGCCAGCATTTCCGACCGCACCAGCTCCTCGTGCCTCGCCAGCCAGGTGAGCGAGCCACAGGTGAGGGTCAGGGACTTGCCCGTGCCGGTGGGACTCTCGAAGATGCCCACCTGCCCCCTCTCCAGCACCTGGAAGAGCTCCTGCATCAGCTGCTCCTGGATGGCGTACGGCGTGTATGGGAACCCAAACTCCTGGGCGGTGGGCGTGGCCAGCGGCTGCTGCGGTGCGTACTGGGCCATTTTCCAGCATTTCTGGGGAAAATGGGGGAAAGCCGGAAAAACGACGCCAATTAAAAACGACGCGCCAAGAAAAGTTGATAGAAGAGAGGGGGAGGGGTAGGGAAATATACTTTGTCTTCCATTTATTCAAATATACCAAATGACTGGCTAAACGGTCACACTAAGATGTGTACTTGCTATAACAGGTGTGAAACTTCGCTAACATAGCCGAGACAGCTTCCTGACATTGCACTTATGCCTTACTTTTGGTATTTTTAAATATACCACGAACGGTCACGCTACACGCAGAGTGGTGGCTGTCTGTGCTTTTCGAAACAGTGCTTGGCCTACTGGCCGCCAGAGGGCGCCTCTCCGCACCTGCTGTTCCCACTATTAGCGTTAGCTGTGTGGGCGTTGCCCTTCGACTTGGAGTCCACAATTCGCAGTCCACAATTTCAAAATGTCAATTGGTGGTCACGCCCACCTCCCCTGCCCCCGCCCCCTTTCGTTGGCTTTGAACTGTTTCATCTTCTTTCTTTTTCGACGACTGCGCTGCCTTTTGCCTCTCTCTTATTCTTCTTCTTCTTGCTCCTCCTGCTTTATGTGTGTGTGTGTGTGCCTGTGTGTTTGTGTGCTTGTTTGTTTGTTTGTGCTTCGTTTGTCGTATAAGTGATGAGTCAATTAACCCAACATTCCTTTCCTGGAGGCCACATATTGCTTTAATTAAACAGACAAACAAAATTGCAGCAGCAACAACAGCAATATCGCACTACTTTTGCCACCATTTTGTTCCCGCCCCGCCCACTTGCCCGCCCCTTCCACAAATTGTGACTTTTGCCAAATAAATATTTGCATTTATTTCCACACAAAAGCACACGAACACCCACACACACACACGCACACGCAGCGCACAGCACACGCACACATGCAACCTTGAAACAAAAGCAAGAAGAAGCACCGTTCTGGGCTCTTAATTAAACTTTAATTACTTGTAATTAATAAAGTTGATTGATTTGCTGGCCATAAAATAAACGCACTTTATTTGTACTTTTTTGGCTTTGGTTCTTTTTTTTATTTTTGCTGTTTTTCTCCCCTGTTGCCATGTAAATAATGCACTTAGCGGTAATGGCGATTTTTGGTAGTATTTGATTGGTACTGGCTGCAAAAAATTCGAGTGTGAAAACCATAGAGCTATTAAGAGCCTAATGTTCAAATATATATTGTTGTGGGAAAGTTATTATGTATATATAACTATTTTCTATATTAGGGATTTGGGAAAAAAATTAAATAAATATTTTTATGAGAACTAAACGATTTAAAAACAAACAGATTTCGAAACTCAGCAAGAGGTTAATACCCGCACTTTGTAAGCAATCCCTTCACTCGATGGTCGAGACATCTTTTCACAGTCTTGCAATCAGATTTCCCGAACACTTCTCCTTTTCAGCAATTAAAGTCCCCTGAGCCGGAATTCTTTCTGTAATTATTTCGATGTATCCAGCAAAACCCCTAAAATCCCCCATTTGGAATTCCAAAGGGGACCCCGAATGTATGCAGCAATTTGCCTATTAGCTTTCAGAACTTTTTCAACAATTTTGAGGATTAATTCACAGCAGTAGTATCTCCTCGGAAGTTAAACATTCCCCGAAAAGAACCGGATTAATTGAATTTTGTGTGGATTATTGGAGGGAGAATTCTCTGAGATAGTGGCTGGTTTTGCAGCCCAATCAAGTGGTGTTTATAAAACTATTTATTGATAACACATAAATTATAAATTAATGAATTTTTCTTTTACTAAATGAATTGCATTATATTATATCTTAAATACCTTGTGCTCGATATCAATTTGTGATGGCTTCCCTTTGGGCTAATTTGAGTCAAATATTTGGACCTTAAGGGGCTCACTTATCCTCCGTCCGCAAACATTTAGATCCAACCACGATGGTCCGATGGATATGGATATGGATATGGGAGGACAATGCAAAATGCTGGCCGCAACATATGCAGACAGAGGGAGAATTGGGTTGAAAGTAGCTAAGGATATAGGAATACTTAGGGTCCTGGTCCTGGAGGGGCATGCAAATTACCCTGGCCAAATGCAATTGAAAGGAAGCGAAACAAAGGCCGCAGACACAAGTAGAAATAGAAACAGAAGCCGAGAAATTCTGCCACTGCACAGTGGAAAACTGACAATGGAGGTTGAACAATGGGCCAGAACTGAAAACAAATTTTGCATGCAAAATGCAACAAACAGAAATAGCATTTCGAAAACTGTCGAAATGGGAAAATGGCAATGGTAAAATGTGAGTAGGAGTAGGAGTAGGAATATCGCACTCAATAAAGGATTTCCACTTGAATGTTTTTCGGGAAAATACAATGGGTAAATAGAAAAACAAGAAATCAGTAAAATGCCAAACAAATGGCAATGAAACGAAGCTGCAAAACGAATTTTCTCTCATTTTTTCTATCTCTTTTGGTGGGTTGTATAAGCCGCAAACTTCAAATAAAGTGCGTTTCAGAAGTTTAAGCGAAACCTGAGCGAACAATTCAGTAGGTACTATGTGAAAAACAATTAAAAAGGATGGTAAATTCAAGGCTTTTTATTTATTTATTGTACACTGTTGCCAAAAGCTTAAAACTTAAGGTACAGGGAGGAATCGGCCATAGTTGCTAAGACTTTCGGCCGGACTAAATTATTATTACAGGCTCAAGGCTTTTTAATTCTATAAGAGATAAAGATTATGAAAAAGGGAATATGATAAGTAATCTGCAATTTAATAAAATACAAATATATTTGTTATTCAATTGGTAAGGATGCTCAAAGGTGTTAAGGAAAACTTAAGTAAAATGTAAGGTATCTAAAATGAGTAATACCATAACTAAATATAGATTATATACATTTGTTCTTATAATATATCAAATATCTTCGTGGAAAATGTGTGTATGAAAATAACAAGAAAATATGACTGACACTTACGGTTGCGAAACGCACTGTCGGCCTTCCACAGACGCATAGGAACGGATCCAGATACATAGATATATACGTATAGATGCAGTTTCCAGATTGCAGATACATCTGCGCGACGCATCCACACTTGATCGACTTCTGACTTAACGCAGCTCGGGCGTTCAGAATGCAATTTAGCGAGCCTCGCAAATCTCGCCAAAGGGAAGCGCAACAAAAATAAAAAGAAAAATAAAGGAAACGGCAAAAAACAAAAAGATAAAGAAAATTGGGATATGAGAGGGCAATCATCAAATAAATATGTGAGTGCCTCACAAAGTCCCGAGTCCTTTATTTTCCTCCCCGCCATTCGAGGGCGAATGTAAATAGAGGAGGTCCAAACAAAGGGAAAAAATGAATGGAAGGGAGATGAAAAAATCGAGGCCCCGTCAAAGTCGAAGTCCTTTGAAGATATTTGATACAAATTGAAAGCGATGATCTGGAAACGTCGAGTTTCTGGAGATGGTATCTCCACGGCGACGACGATGATGACGATTGTTTATTTGAGGGAATTTAATTCGCCAGATCGATTGCGGTAGTTGATCTTTGGAACGTAATTTGTGCGATTTCCAAAGGGGTATTCTCGATGGGTTCGATGGAGCTGGAGATGGAGTTGGAGTTGGAATCGGAGTTGATTCGAGTTGAGTTGGCCAAGCGAATGGAAGAATGGAATCGTGGATGAATGAATTTGAATCCGAGGAGGTGGCCCGCCATCCGCGATTATGGATTCATTGAAACGGAGTTGTGAAGAGTGGTGAATGGAAAAATAAGAGTATGCTAGCAGACAGGGGATACAGATACTACATATAATATATGTAGTATATATGGAATAAGAAATATGATCCACCTAGTGAGATATTTTTAAAGAAACAAAATGATAGGGCACTGATTGGTATAATCAAATATTTATCAAATCACATTGCTAAATTATAATTAATAATAACAATCAATAGAAATACTTATAAAGAAGAAATCAAATAGTATTTATTATATTATTTTATAAATGGTCCCTCCTGCTCCGTCCCTTTCGCCAACTTCCTCTCCGCTGGATATTTATGGGATTCCGATCAGGCATCACTAATACCAATCATTTGCCATCTGCGAGTCCTCTCCCCATCCTTACCAAAAAAAATACCCCTCCGAAAAGATCACCTCTCATTTTTTATAACTTCCGCTCGCTGGCTAACAAAAAATTGCATTAGGAAAAATCGTTTTGGGCACGCATGTGTCCTGCGTCCTGTGTCCTGTTTCCTCTGACCCTCGCCCACCCCTCTGATTTGATTCGTCCCCGATTTGCTGGATCTTTTTGTTTTTTGCACGTCGCGCGCCGCCCGCGACGAATTGAGCGTCCTCTTCTTCGGGTTCCCTCCTCAACTGCCTTGACTTGCTCGCTTTTTTCACCTCTAAAGGATTCCGGGGTCCTTTGTTCTCCTGCTCAGAGAAAAAAATGATCAGTTTGGAGTTGGTATTCCGGAATTGACAATTGGTATCCCCCATTGGAAACGTTTTAAGCGAATATTTCCTATATATCATCTAAGATCTGTTAATATTTTCATATTTATTTATTAATCTTGCCTATGATATTTTCACCTTTATTGACTACTTATATTTGCTATCATCTAAGAAATGTTAATATTAAAGAAATATATCCATTACATTTTCATAGAATTTTAGCGTTGCTTTTCCTGTAAATGTTTGGATGGCTTATCGGTATTGTTGCAACTTTTGCTTACCTTCATAATTGTAACTACTTTCGTTTTATTGTTACATATTTGTTTGTTTATTTTTTTTACAAATGCCTTTTCTATTTAAGCTGCTTTTCTTCTTGCTTTTTGCAGACGTACCTCTCTAGCTTTCATTGTTGTAACGGCAGAAGTTCCAAAATACTTGTTAAATAATAGTGGATTCTTTGAAATAGTCAGCAAGTTAACACACTCTGATTGTTAAGCTTAAAAAAGTTAATATTCTTGACTTGAACGATATTTTTTAAACGATAATATTATTGATTATAATATCATATGGACCATTGTTGCTCTTAGCTTATGCAATTTCTTTTATTTAGCTTGGCTTAGTTAACCACATCTTATTATATTGATATATGATATTATAATAGATAATATATGATATTATATTATGGTATAATGTTATAATAATTTTTAGTTAATTTTTTTTTTAGTGTGTTGTTGCTTTTTTACGAGCGTGGAACGTAGCATATAAACGCGGGTTTCTGTGCTTGCTTGTGTGTGTTCGCTGAGGACAACGACGACAGTTAGTCTGGGCAGAGCGGCCATCATTTGGGATTAGTGTTAGTGTGAGTGTGTCCAGGCGCGTGTGTGTTTGACCTTTTGCATCTGCCAGAGGTCGCTGGGTGCGAAGGGGCGAGGTGGAGGGGGACACCGTGCTCGTTACGGAGTCACGCTCGTTTTTAGCTGCTTCTTCTTCGGCCCCGACTTCCATACGAATTGAGATCCCTAAATGCTGACAAAGGCCACTAATTCAATGGCAATAAAACGGATATTAAATACACGTCGAACTCTGGCTACCGACGAAAGTCAGCCGAAAGGGAAGGGAGAAAGAGGGGGCGGGGGCGATCACCCCCATGGCTGCCGATCACTGTCCCACTCCTCCCCTTTCTCATAATACACTGTCACTAAATATAATACATTTCTAAATACTCTCCATCAAGCATTTCTCAACTTTCTAAGTACTTTAAACATTTTTAATATTTTGAATTTACGTAAAATATAATTATATATGTTACAGCTAACAATATAAAATAGTTCTATGAACTAGAAAATAAGAACTTAAATTAAATTTTTAACTTTATTTTAAAGTACCAGGGGACTTGAAGTATCAAAAAGCATAAACAAAAATACCTTAGTTTTAAAAAATTGAAAGGATGGTAATTTTTTTTTATTGTGTATCTCCACTCTTTCTATTTCGCCGTGCATCGTTTGCATTAATAAATTAAAAATCGAGGAATCTGGATGGGGGAAATGGTAGCTAGAAAAAATGCGTTCAACGGTTGCTTCTGCTGCTTCTTCTCGCTCCAACTGCTCTTTTGTATATTTTTTATGAAAGAAACAGAAAAATGTGGCAAGAAATCGGTGGGATATACCCTGTACACCTAAATTCGTTGAGGAAATGATGAACTTGGTGTTAGGGATCAATATTAGAGTTATAACGTTTGTGGCACATCCTACCAATTGATAAACTATTTGCTTTTCGCCTCCAAAACTGTTTCGTTTAAAGGTATATTTTTGAATGATAAGACCATTTAATATTTTTACCACTAAAAATAAATAAAAAAAGAAACACCAGGGAATCTATCGCTTCGAGTAGCCCTTCCTTTCCAGCTTCCCCATCACTTTTTTATGACCCACCATCCGAACCGATCACTAATTCATTTTTCTAATTTTCCAAATGTCCGAGAAAAAGGTGTGCGGTTCACCTTGTGTGTGGGGTTATCGGAAATATCGGAGGGTCCGAGAGTGGCGACCGATTCATTATGTGCGGTAATTTATGTGCCGCTGTCAACTGTGAACAATTGCGCGGCTGCAACTGGTCTTCAATCGCCCGTTTGTTTGTTTCACTCCACCCCGCCCAATTTTCCACTTTTCCTGTGTCAAAGGTCACTCACATCGAATCAGGTGCATCCTCTCTGCCCGATCGGGCTTCATAAATTAGCCATTACCAACCAATTATCAAGGCAGCCGTGGACAATGGGCTGGAAAACTCTGGGGGAAACCCCGGGAAACCATCAGGGAAAACAGGAAGTTCTCGCCTCTGTGTGTCACCGCTCTTTGTTTCTTAAGGAGTCCCATTCCCAATTCGCATCCGAGTACGTATACCATTCCACGGCCAAGTCGAAATCCGGTAGCCGACTCTTGCCCGGATTCTCATGATTTTGCAGAGAAAGAAATACACAGCACTAAATACCACAGCTTGGGTTATAACCCATCAAGGCTACATGATATTATAATAAATTACAAGTTTTGTGGACATCCTCATCATCATCCGCCTCGCCTTACAATCAGAATAACAATGTTTTCTAATCATTCTTATCAAAAAGCATCTATCAATAAAAATATTTGTGAGTATTACTTTATAATTAAACAATGCTTTTTGATTTTAAGTAATTTGTTCTAAACAATCCTTTTTTTAATATTATATAATAATAACTCAAAGAATATTTCTTTATCAAAACAGTTCTTCTCAGTGTAGCTACTGTGCGGCCACCACATGGAAAATGGTTCGATTCCTTGCGCAAAAAGGCGGCCAAAACATCGATGACAGGCGCGGGAGGGGGAAGGGGCCAAAAGGACGAGGGCGAGTCCTTGCGGAAGTTGACCGGATATTGAACAGTCCTTATGGCGATGGACGGGGTCCCGAGCTGAGCACTTACAGGTGGGTGGTCCACCTGGCAAGTCCAATTCCACGGGATCTAACAGAATAATCAGTGAGGAGCCTCCGCACAGTCACCCAATTATTTTATTAATGGTAAAATGCAAACAAAGAAAGTATATAATATGTATTATATATAAAAGTATACCTTTAATAATAAATCCCCTTTTATAGGTGGAGTTGTGTGGTTCATATCGCAATAAAATAAAACATATGTATTTGCTTATAACTATTGAATCCTATTTCGAATTCGTGTGGAACAAAATAGAGTTACATGAATATTCCCCAAATATCCCACGACTATGCATTTGAAATGTTAGTTAAATACGATTGAATTGATGGTTTTTCCTTATGTTCCCAGCCTCTTAAACGATTTCCCAGGGTTTGTTATCCCATTCGAAACGAAGCTCATGCTCTATGTCGCACACCCCGTGACCCCGACTGCCCCGCCTGCCATTAAGCAAATCAAAAATCATTAAACTTGACCAAACCCCCCCTTCCAAATCAATCAAATCGGACAGAAGTAAAACAGATGCGGTGGCTCCGGAGTTTTCCCCTCGCTTTTTGTGCCAAGTGACTACCGATTCGATTCTGGCCAAGTTAAGGGCGACCACCCTGGGCGCGGCCAAGCAAAAGTCCGGCAGCAAATCGGAGGGGGTTACGGGGGGTAAAAATATGTGTGTATAAGGAGGAGGAGGATGGGGGAGGAGGAAGCTGCAACCGGTCGCCGGTCCCGAGCTGTCTGCAGCAGTTGGAACCTTTGGTCTCGACCCCAACTTCAGGGATTTTCTCCAACCTTAACATCTTGGCTGCAGCTCGTGTGGCAAGTGCCTCGTTCTGTCCTTACACTGCGAAAAGTTCGGAACTTTAGAATATGAAATAAAACAATAATTAGTTGGTTATCATTAGTTAATTAATTAACTATCATTAAAATTAAAAGAAACATCTCTCCAATGATTATTTGTACCTTATGTACATATAGCAATTTCTCATAGACACTTCCTTAAAAATGATTATAAGCTATTCTATAAAGATTGTTGAACTCTAAAGTTCTAATTTTTTTGGATGACAAATAATTTTATGATTTCCCTTTCGGCTTTGGAATATATTTTCTCTGTGTGTACTTTATTTCCCCATTCCCCTGCCCCCTCGCAGATGCCATGCTGTGCCGCTTATTAATGACACACAATTTTTGTATCATTTACGGGTCACAATAATGTGGCCCGCTTTTCGATCGCTGCGTTTCTCCGGCCCCGAACTCCAGACTTCAAACTACAAACTCAGAGCTCCCAACTCCCCAGTTACCAGCTCTCAAATCCCGATACTCAGTTCCCCATTCCCGATTTCGTTCTTTTCGGGGCCTGCAGTGCACAGAAGCGCATTCTTTAAGCTCCCTGCCCGGCCATAATTTATTATGCGAGAAATCTTATTCACGTGACTTATTTGCTTCTGAATGCCGCCAGAAGAATCGAAATCAGCGACGGACTCCGAATCCGAGTCTGAATTCGAATCCGAGCCAGAATTGGTAACCAACTGCAACTTGACCAGATGACTCACTGAGGAACTTGGAAAGGGCAAAACGAGAGGGCAGAGGGAGGGACCCAGCTAGATAATGGCGGTCGCCTTGATGTGGGTCCGATTCCAATAAAAATTTCGATACCCACACACCCAGCAAAACGATCCCGCGAATCCCATTGGGGGGCAAAAAATCGAGAAGAACAGTATTTTTGTGACGACAGCGGGCAGGGATCACAAAATTGGATAGTTAATTCGGGAGAGAGATGTGGTGTATTTATAGAACTGGCAGATAAGTGGGATCTCTCCCACATGAAGCTCTGGAAATATTTCAAATACCTAAAATCATAGTTATATAGATTAGAGGCATATTATAGTTATCCAATCTATAATATTAGGTTCTTCCACTTTTGGTAAGTAAACGGTAAAATGAAGAACCCTAAACATTTAACTATTTCTGAAAAATAAGATGGTAAAAATTGTGAAAAGAAATATTAAGTAGGGATTAATTGAAATAGTGAAGTAATTTACATATCGATTTTCATTTGTACACCTTATAGATCTTAGGGAAGTTATATTAATTATAATTTAATTTAAGGTTTCCTTCTATCGCCAGATAGGGCATCATAAAATTCGTTATCTTTGCAACTGCCCTCACCTTTCCCATTTAATATTATTTTTCTCGCTTTGCCTTTGCGCTTTGCTTTAATTTATTTTCATCTGGGGCCGCGTGCGATTTTTATGCTCATTTTTGTCGAAGACATTTAATGATCGCATATATAATTTGAGGGAATGCGCATATGCACAGCCGTGTCTCAGTCGCAGTCTCGGTTTCTGTCTTTCTGTCCGATTCCCCGGCATTATTGAAATGAGACTGTGCGGATCGGTGGATCTTTGGATCTCGGGACCTCTGGATCCTCGGTTCTTCGGTTCTTCGGATGGGTGATGGAGTTGAGCGCTGTCCCTGTCGCTCCCCTTTCGCTGCAGTTGCTCATAATTTTATGGGAGCTGCTTCGGCAAATACACTCGCTAAATTTATGTACATTCCGATTCCGACCCCCCTTTAATATCCATAACCATGTCCCAAGCTGCCCCCGCCCCCCCGGCACACAGCCAATTTGCATACCCAAAGGGGGAGTTTTGACCTTTTAGTGACGACATTTTAATACTCTTTTGGGGCTTTACTAAATTCGGCAAGGTTTTAGAATTGATAACTATTTACATGTTGAATAATAGTTTTATTTCCAATATTACCAAAAATATTTCCAGTTTTAGATAGATCAACCTATAAAGCTGCTTAATTAAACAATGCAATGAGCAATAATCATTGCCTACTTTTTGGCGAACGACTGAGGGGAATATTCTGGAAGCCGACCAAAATCACTCCTAAGAACACACTTTTCGTCCAATCAAGATGCATTTTGGTATGGTCTAAAGAAATAGCCCAAGGATTCGAATCGCATACTCCCCAATCATATCCAAAGGGTATTTTTCAGTATACCAGGTGCACCCCGGCACTAAAAAGGAGCCGCTCGCTCAGTTGGAGCTCTTAACAAATTTGTTCGGGGCAACACGCCCAAAAAAATGGCAACAACAATCCTCCAGATCGCGAGGGAGATCCAATATGTTAACCCGCCTGTGCCCGGCACTACCTTAACCCCGCCTGCCCACGTTTCTAATTACGAGCTCGTGTGCTGAGCGGTGTTTCGGTTTTTTCTGACATTTTTTTTTTCAGATTTTGGTTGGGTTCGATCTGTTTCGTTACGCTTCTGGTTTTTGGTTTTCTTTTCACTTCTGCGCTGCGGTGACAACACGAAGAAGAGGCTGAGGCAAGCCAGCATCTGAACATCTGAGGGGCCGCATAAACAACAAACAAGCGGGGGAAAAACAGCACGGGAAAAGGTAAATATACACATATATAACAACAATGACAACGCCTTGGATAAGCTTGGTCAAATTAGGAAAGGTGGGAGAAAGGGGGTGGGCCCAAGGGGGTTTTCGGTAGCCCATCACTTGTGGGCGCGGCCCTGATTGACCCGCAAGTCTGCCCCTTCCTCCACACTTTTACCCCATCTCAAGACCCATAACTTTTGACCAATATGCCCTGTCCCTTTTCGAGTTCACATTTTTATCTGACTTTCGGTAGCTGCAACATCATTTCTTCTTAAGTGGCCAAGATTGAAGGATGTTCACTTTGGGCGTGGCTCAGCGAAAATGGGGAAAACTCAGGAGAAAGTGGATAGATTAGTTTGCAGAAACAGTGGCTAAAGATTACCCATACTTTAAGTTTAAAGATTAAAGGTAGGCCAATGTTTAAATTCAAAATAAATAAATATTAATATTAGTTTAGTAATTCGATATAAGATATATGTAAATTGGGTATAAAATCACTCTTCCTATTTACACAAATCACACTTCTTACAATAAACATAAGTTCAACACCTTGAAGTGAGCACGCTCTACGCTAACGGATCGTTTTCTTGATAAGCATCCGTGAGATCAGATATCAGTACATTAAATGCTCATCTGCACCTCCTCAAGAACTTGCGAAATATTCTCTTTGAGGAGGATGTGCCAAAAGTCAGGCCAATGTTTCAGCTGATCTTTGACCTCCTCCGAACACTCCTCAAAAACAATTTGCGATTCAGATTTCAAATCTATAGACCCCCGATCTCCGAGCCCCTTTCAATTAGCCAAGGGCGTTGGCCAGGCTAATTGGGCGAAGATCAGAGCCAAAAGATATCCCTTGGAAATTCGATCCCCGTAGAATATTGCATTTTCCCCCGAAAACATTAGCCCGTACATATAAACATGAATATGAGAAAGATTCCAAGGCATTTTCCGGAAAATAGAAGCGCAGGCAGATCAGCGACAACAATTCATCTCAATATGCCAAAGTCGCTTTCAACGATCCCATTGTTTGGACATCGGGAAGAAAAGGAGAAAATAAGGGTCCCGTCCCCCGATCCCAATCCCAATTCCAATCCCAATCCCAATCCCGAGACGAGTGAAAAAGGGCAGACTTTGGGACGCCCGAAGACCCAATTTCCAGATCGAGAAGTTGCCGGCAGCTTAGCAGAAGAAAGGCAAAAGGAGAAAGGGGAACCAGAACGAGAAAGAGAACGAGAACAAGAGCCGAAGAAAATGAAAATGAACAATAGGGGAAGGATTATCCCGGCAATGATCAGCGGCCATATAGCATGAAGACATCATCTTCCAAACAGTAGGCCAATTCTCACACCGAGAGAGACGGACTGAGGGCGAAGAAAGAGAGGGCAGATGCGCTGGGCTACACGGAAAATAAATAATATCGAAGCATTTTAGAGCTTGCATCATTTTCTAAAAAAGAAAGGTATTTCAACACTGTTTTTTGGATACTATTAAAGTAGTTTTGATATGATATGTTTTAAGATAATTTTAGTTTTGTTAGGTACGATAGTTTATATTTAGAAAAACTATTAAGATGAGATCAAAACAATTTAAATACAATATATGTATATATGATGTTTAAACACATTTTCTTTTTGTGTAGAGGGTGAGGGATCGGGATAGGTATAGTTTCGGGCTAACGTTGAACAACTTGTAGCGGAAAATGGAAAGGTTAAACAAAATAAAGGTCGAACTGTGGGTACAGAGGGTAGAGGAGGATGCTGATGAGGTGGAGTGGCGAAAGGAGGTGGGGTAGTGGCCAGAGGGGGCGGGTTGGACAGGTAACGTCGGTCGCCGATGAAAGAAAGTAAAAATCAATTTCAAGTCGGGCAAAACAATTACTTACTGATATTGCATTCACACAATGCACTGAGAAAATACCACAGTAGTTAAGGGAAACAGCTTACACTTACCTGCAAATAAATATAAAACAAAATAAATAAACTTAAGAAATGGCTTTTTTATATAGATTCTTGTTTGGGACATACAATTATGAATTAAAGGTTTATTTTTCCTAGCACCTGAACATTAAATTCAAATAAATAACAATGAGCTTTCTCTCAGTGCACTTGTGTAGGCATCCAAAATCGAAATTCGGTACGGCTGTCTTCAATCTGCACACACAAATAGTGTCAATCAAAAAAGGTTGCACAACTCAGAAAACGTCGAGGCGGGTTTTTTTTAGCTGCAGATAGACGCGGTAGATCTGGAGAAACCCGTTGCACCGTTCTCGGCCTTCCTGGAACCCA
This sequence comes from Drosophila subpulchrella, assembly GCF_014743375.2. Taxonomy (NCBI): domain Eukaryota; kingdom Metazoa; phylum Arthropoda; class Insecta; order Diptera; family Drosophilidae; genus Drosophila; species Drosophila subpulchrella. The sequence continues at coordinate 28,641,392 of NC_050613.1, read as the reverse complement.
GATACTCCACTATATACAAGTAAATACACCTATACCTTCATATAAGTGTATTTATCCCCCAATCTTCTCACACCATGGAAAATGTTTGGGAAATTCTCCGCGCATTGACAACATTTTGATTTGATTCGATTCGATTTAACTTGCTGCGGAGGGACTTAACTGAACACTGAATATGCCCCATAAGGCAATCTGTCCACTCGCCATTGTTCATTGTTGTTATATTCCAGTTGGTGTTTTGTCAGCATTGGTTTTAAGCCAGGGAAAATAAAAAACGTTGATTGACAACGCTCATTGTTGCAGCGAACGACGGCGATAAGGTGGAGATTTTCCGGGGAAAAGGGGGGAAATCGGGGTCACCTGCCACCGAATTCGAATCCGTGGGTTAAGTCAGCGTCAAGAAATCGAAGAGACCGAAAACGTCGCCATCGTCTGGAAAACTTTTCGTGTTCAAGGCAATCAATCGAAAATGTTTGATTCGAAATACGACTTTTCTTTAAGTCAATTGGAAATCTTCAAGTTTACATTTAATTTTTTGAAACATATTTTTAATAGGTACTTGGCTTATTTGTAAGGAGATGAATATAGCATTGTATTATTTGCATAGCCTAGTTTTGGCATAGTAATTTAAGATATTTCATAAATGTAAAGGCAATGCTTTAAGGACTTGTACTGCATATTTAAATCCCCAGCCGAAATATGCAAAAAATACAGTCATTCAATAACAAACACAACCGCAAACATTTGGCCCACCACTTCGGAAAAGTTTTTCACCCATTGAAACTTTTATGAAAATTGCGCATACGCCGCGTGGCCTCCGCCGCTCTCCCGCTCCCTTTCTCTTTCTCTTTCCCCCGCCGTCTCTTTCGGTGAAACGGTCAACTGTAAATAACGGCGGGGAAATTTCAATTCGAAATTCCAATTTCCAACAATAACACAAAACTCGAAGCCGTCGAATGCGGTATCTACATATCTTTGTATCTGTGATATTCTGATTTTTTCGGCTTTTTGTAGAGTTCGTATTGTGTAGGCATTTCCGGTGTGCGGCTTTGAAGGAAATTTTTATGACGTCAACTCGCACACAAAGGCGATCGGCTCCACCAAAAAGAGGAATGAAAATAGTAATAATAATAAAAGAAATGGTTGAAGCCAATATTTAAAGGTTTTCTTCTCTTTTGGCCGCTTGCAAACCAATAAAAATGAGTTTTCGACCAGAGGAATACGATATACCTAAACAAACTACGCTTGTTGTTTGTGAATCAGATGTATTACTTAATATTTGAGTTAAAAATTGTTTTGTATTTCAATTCGCATGAAATCACAATTAATTGATTAAAACGAATACGAAAATACAAGGCTATTAAATGCCGATTTCGAATATAAGTCGGTGTTTTATACTGAAGTAAAAAACCAATTTATTTTATAGATTTCTTCCACCATTTTTCTAAATTGCCGCCGATCACTGTTTATATGTTACTGCCTTATTTTTCTTGTATTCCGTTTTGTATTTTGGCAATGGGCCTACAAATTGGCTTGCTTGTCTTGGGTCACACATGCATAATTAATTTTGTTTTATTTTTCTTTGACAAAACCCCATCCAGCCAGTCTGCCCCATCATTTATTTTTCTATGCAAGCTTCCGAGCAGATACAACAAAAAATTAATAACACAAAGCGATCCCTGCGACGCTGTCTTCCCTTTCTTCTCCAAAAAACCTTTTTCGCTGGGCTTTTTTGTTTAATAATGAGACGACATTTCGAACGCATAAAATCGTCATAATAATTTTTGATATATGAAGCAGCACAAGGCAATACCAGAGCGCTAATATCAAACGAATTCTTTTCAAGATAAAGCAGCCTACAGCAGCAACAAAAGCAACAACAGCAGTGCCAGAAGAAACCGAAGACCCAACGAGGAGACTCCACCTCGAGTCCCAAGGTGATGCTCAAAACGAAGCTGAGCTGGATATTGAATATACAAATTTTAGGGCTTAAGTGCAAGTTTAAGAAGTTTCCTCGCGCAAAATATACCGTTTTCGAAACAGGCAAACAGCTCTATTAAGAGTTTTCTCACAGAGAAAATTCTGACGTTCTCATCTGAGTTGAAAATATTCTTAAAAAAAGAAAGACATTTTTAAATTGAAAATGTTTTTATTTTGCTCGAATCAAGTTGAATTGGCGGTATTTAAGTCATTGTATGTACAAAAAAACTATTAGTTCAGTCCTTAGAGTATACGTATCAAAAAGTTGTTAAATAAACTCAATTTAACTTTTCTCTTCTCACCATTTCGTTCTTATATTGATAACAAAATGTACTTACACGGTTTTTAAGAACGAATGTTCTCACTTCAAGAACAATGTTCTTGTTTTCTCTGTGCACTGCCTTGAAAATAAATACTAAACTTAAAAATATGAAAACTGTTTTGAAAAAAGTTGAAGATAAGAGGAATTAGTTTTCTGTACTTTAAAAGCAAATCATGGGAGTAGTGCTGCATAATGTATCTCAAGATACACCTATTTTTATTTTAACCCCAAAAGTAGCCAGATTTAGGGAGAAATAAGCCAAACGGTCAGCTTTCTTGGTCAGTTGGAAACTTGATTTTGTTTTTGTGGAGCGACAGTAGCTCAGTTGAAAATGGGTGGAGTGTGGGGGGCAGGGGCAGGGGGCTATATGGGAGGGGCAGACCGATGCTGACGCTGACCAATTCTTATAAGAAAAGCCCCAAAAGACGCAAAAGGCGAGGGACATAAATAAATAAAACAGTCACAGAGAGTCAGAAAAATCGACAATAACAACAAGGGAAGAGCGGAGAGCAGAGGAGAGAAGAGAAGAAAAGGAGTGGCGGGGCCAAAAAAAAGAAAGAAAAGGAAGAAGCATTAATCGTAACAATGTTATTAGTCGTACAACAGGGGATTAGGCTACCGATTCGTGCATCCAAGGAGATGGAGATGAGCACCCGGAGAACTTGGAAATACCCCTCTCGATGGTCCACCTTTTTTATCGCTCTGTCTCGCTCTGGCCACCGTTCTCCCTCTCTCTCTCTCTCTCTCTCTTTTTGGGGCGGGTAACCTGCAGCTGCCATTCTGCTGCTTCTCCTTCTTCTTCTCCCCTTCTTTGGCTGCTGGCCTGCTCCTCTTCTGCGTTTTCATCTTCGCGGCTTCTGATTTCTTCAGCTTCCTCTTCATTTTTAGCTGGCGTTCTTCTTTGATACCCCTTACACGAAAAACTACGGCATATACCCTTGTAAAATTATATTTTTTAAGTAGAACAATCGTCTTAACAAATTCTACCTTGCTTTGACCATGTTAAGAAATCATGCCATCAAATGGGATTATTATAAGTCGTTGTGTTAAGTAAAAACTAATACTATTCAATTAAAAACAAAGTTTATGTTAAGAAATAGTAGTTTTCAATAATAATGGTAAATTGTTCGGAATTATATGTTATAAATATATATATTTCTTTATTACGAGCCCATCCAGGGGTATATTTGGGTCAGAACACCTGATATATAATGTGTTACTGCTGCTGCCTCCTTCTTTCCCCCCTCATTTTGGGCGCGTTTTATGGACAATCTTATGGCGGTGATTAAATCATGTTGCACGGGGAATGATGCTGCTTGTGGAATGGGTTTCAGGGGTGTTCAGGGGTTTTCGAGGAGGGTGGACGGGTCTCTGTTTGTTATTCCACCAACGCCAGATGGGTCATGATTATGATTGTGCGATAATTGCAAGTCACGGTGCGCAGAGTACCCTATACAAATTATTGAGTGGCACAATTTATTGTTGCTAATTTCAGTTGAGACTTCGTTTTGAATAAGGGCATAAGTTGTTATTTTCCATTACTATGTAACATGGCTAACAATGTATACTGTACATATACTTACAAGATCTTGGGTAACACGAAAGTATTTCTAAGAATATCAAAATATTTTTTAAAAACAATCGACACTTTAAGTTTGGAAAATCTTATACTATATAATCTTATTAAGATTGTCACTTTAGCATACCCGATTTCACTATGCAACTGCATTAGCCCCACTGCACCCTATTTTTTTTGTAACTCCCACTTGATTTTATTACCTTCCTCTAGAATGTTTCGTTTGTTGTTCTCCTAATTGCATTAATTAAATGCAGCAGAAGCTCATGAAAATGCAAGGAAGATGGTGCGATTCCAAGGGAAGAGCGAGGTGAAGCCTTCGTGAAGAAGATGCTTCTCTGCTTCCTTCGGCGAAGTTCTTAAAATTTTTTATGGTGGTCAGTTTTCAACTTTGTTGCTTGATGGTCCCAAACAACTTTCAGTGCAATTCCGCCGAACAAACAAATGAGTTATTCTGAACGGTGGCACCTCGCGTTGAGTTAATACCGAAAAAAAATTGGGGAAGCATCTTGTTTTTTTGCGAAAATTGATTAAGAAATAATTTCATCATATAAGGATTTCAGACAAAAATAGCCATCTGTTTGAGGTTTTTCAATCGTAACTTGGTCAAAACGAGGCGCACAGCTGAAAGACCGACTGTTTTGAGCAGCTAACAACCTAGGCTTCCGATCCCCATCACATTCTATTTTTGGACTAAATTTCACATTTTTCATAAGGGGTAACATCGTCTATTTTTGCGAAAATCGGTCAAAAATTAAAGTTTCCAGGCTTGAATGCCAGTCGATTGGGAATTTATTTACGAGCTCAACGAGGTATGACATTCCCAATTCCGACTTTATTTCGCAAAATGATTGCCAAAAAACCTAGTTTGTTTGGGTCAAAAAATAGGTAGAAGAATTTCAGACAAAAATACCATTATTTTTTGCAGCTTTTCAGTCGTAACTCGGTCAAAACAAGGCGCACAGCTGAAAGACCGACTGTTTTGAGCAGCTAACAACCTAGGCTACCGATCCCTATCACATTCCGGGAAATTTATTTTTTGACTAAATTTCACATTTTTCATGACATCGTCTTTTTTTGCAAAAATCGGTCAAAAATTAAAGTTTCCGGATTTGAATGCCAATCGATTGGGAATTTAATTACGAGCTCAACGAGGTATGACATTCCCCATTCCGACTTTATTTCGCAAAAGTATTGCCAAAAAACCTAGTTTGTTTAGGTCAAAAAATAGGTAGAAGGATTTAAAACAAAACAAGGAAGAACGCTATAGTCGAGTACCTCGACTATCAGATACCCGTTACTCAGCTAAAGGGACCAAAGGAAAATGGAGATATGCAAGCAGCAAATGCGCCACCTACCGGCGGTAGACAGATTTAAGCGTTGTGGGCATTAGAGTGGGCGTGGCAAAGTTTTTTTTAAGTCAATCGATAGGTATTGACGAGACCAATACATTTAAGTTAAAATTTTTTATCTAGCACGAAAATTGTGGGCGCCACAGGCTTGGGCGGTTTGTGGGCGTTAGAGTGGGCGTGGCAAACTTTTTTTTAAATCAATCGATAGGTATTGACGAGATTAATACATTTCAGTTTAAATTTTTTATCTACCATGAAAATTGTGGGCGCCACAGACTTGGGCGGTTTGTGGGCGTTGGAGTGGGCGTGGCATATTCGCGTAATAAGCTTGCGCTGCGCTCAAGCCTACGGAATCTAAATCTGAAATATCGTTTCTCTATCTTTGATATTTTCCGAGATATCCGCGTTCATATTTACGATTTTTTGAAGTTTGTGGGCGGTTTGTGGGCGTTAAAGTTGGCGTGGCAAACTTTTTTTTAGGTCAGTCGGTAGGTATTGATGAGAACAATACATTTCAGTTAAAATTTTTGTTCTAGCATCAAAACTGTAGGAGCCACAGTTTTGGGCGGTTTGTGGGCGTTAGAGTGGGCGTGGCACTCTTTTGAAACAAACTTGCGCTGCGCAGGAATCTCAGGAATCTGCATGCCTAATCCCAGTATTGTAGCTCTTATAGTTTCCAAGATCTCAGCGTTCATACGGACAGACGGACAGACGGACAGACGGACAGACGGACAGACGGACAGACGGACAGACGGACAGACGGACAGACGGACAGACGGACATGGCTAGATCGACTCGGCTAGTGATCCTGATCAAGAATATATATACTTTATGGGGTCGGAAACGCTTCCTTCTGCCTGTTACATACTTTCCGACGAATCTAGTATACCCTTTTACTCTACGAGTAACGGGTATAAATACCATTATTTTTTGCAGTTTTTCTGTCGTAACTTGGTCAAAACAAGGCGCACAGCTGAAAGACTAACTGTTTTGAGCAGCTACCAACCTAGGCTTTCGATCCCCATCACATTCCGGGAAATTTATTTTTTGACTAAATTTCACATTTTTGATAAGGGGTAACATCGTCTATTTTTGCGAAAATCGGTCAAAAATTAAAGTTTCCTAGTTTGAAAGCCAATCGATTGGGAATTTAATTACGAGCTCAACGAGGTATGCCATTCCATAGTCCGACTTTATTTATCAAAATTATTGGCATTCCTCATTCTGACCTTTTAGTGCATTGGCAGCCAAAACACTGAGTTTTTTAAGGCCGAAAATAAGGACCCATATTTTAGTCAGAAATACTCCTTTTTTTTAGCGGTTTTTCAATCGTAGTTTAGCCAAATCAAGGCGCACAACTGAAAGACCGACAGACCATTTAATGAAGACCTTAAAAACCCCGCCGCCTGTCAACACGTCACTCCCCTAAGAGCCACGCCTATTGCGGATCCGCAAAAACACTCATTGAAAAACGACCAAAAGCAAAACCCTCGGGGAAAAATGGCATGGCAATCGGGAAGGGGAGGGGTGACCGCAATGATCGATGGCTATCGATTGGAAGGATCTGGGAAAGTGAGCAAAACAATAAAGGGAAACAAGGAGGAGAACTCACCGTAATTGCCGGGTAATAGCACAAGGACCTCTTCGCTGCTTCAGATCCCGATCTGATCCTGGCCAGGAGCAATGTTGTTCCTTTTTTGCAATAGCTATTTGCACATCGGCTTACCTTGGCTCTTGTCTTTTTTATGTTGATGATTTTGAATACACACAGAACAATGGCAGATTCTTTTTGAGATCATAAAATATTTATAGCTACTGGGATGTTTACTCCTTTTGTTATTTAATATTCAAATTAATTTTAAAAAAATGGAATGCTCTTATTGTTTAGTAATATTATATCTTTCTTAAAAATATAGTGGTAATAAACAGTACTAAGAACTTCACCGCCAAGCTCTCTTTAATCTAATTATATTTAAAATATTAATATATAAATTTCATTTTATATCTCTTTTAGTTAAGATCTCTGATTTTTAGTGTTCACTACTTTCTTCTCAGTGCACCTTTCAGGCGGTGCAAGCAAGCGTAATTAACGCGAGTTGAGTAGTTGAGGTGCAAAAAAGGTGTTAGGAGAAGAGGGATCGAGGAACGGGGCTGACCGAGTTTTTAATTGAATGCATCTTAGCGTAAAAGGTGAAAATACTTTGCCATCCCCTCACGTCACCTTAAAAGCGAAAGACAAGAGATTTGCGGAAAGTAAGTAAGAGCGGAATAAAATATTATGATATAGTGATAAAGAAAAAGGGTTAGTATTAGATGTTCTTTTAAAATATATAATTAATTTTATTTATTTCTGACTGATTTTTAAGACATGACAACCATTTCAGAATTTTTATTTTCGGGGAAGTGGTCTCTTTAAAAGGGAAACCCTAGTCAAGTCCCCACCGCCCCCATTTCCCCCGCTTTTCCGCCAGCCCCATCGTTCATCGTCGACTAGCTTGTGGCCTGTTTGCTTCGCTTGCTTGCCAATTTCCACTTTTCCGGTTTTAAGCTCTCACCAACACACATGACTTGCGCTCAGCTTTCCTTTCATCCCCCCTCCCCCACAAAGCCCATCCCTTTGGCTCATTTTCCATTCGCTTATGCATTTTTCATCATTGCCGTGAGTTAACAAAAGTTCTTTAAGTAACTTTAACCAACTGTTAATGGTGCTTTGGTTCCTGAGACGCAGGTGCTTCATTATTGTAAAATAATAGCAACAAAAATATGTACAAGTAAAAATACATGAACTTACAGGGACTACATATATTTTAGTCGAATACCTTTTAATTTTTTTGGTATAACATTAAACGATCTCCATAAATCATATGCAGTTGCTATGTGAGAAACGTACTTAATGTTGTTTTTAAGAGGCTTTCAAGCAATATGTTTTTTATTATATAAAAACACATATTAGCATTGGCATGCCTTATCGCTGAATTAGCTAATGGGTAGTTTTTACAGTTGAATTTGCACATATTTCCGAGATTTACGCCAAGAATGTGAAAGTGAGCGGAAAATCAAGCGGCATCACAATGATATATGGCAATCACGTTTGCAAGATGGATGTGCGGATCCGCGGATCGCTGTAAATAGCAACTGTAAACATTATGGCCTGTTAAGCACACCTCGCTTGATTAACTGCAAATTGCTGGCCAAACATCAACCGAAATCAGCGGCAGATTTATGGGTCTATACCCCCACTATATCCCCTATAAACATAAAATTTTTCGCATCCCAAACGAACCGAAGAAGTGAAAGATCAAATAAGAGAAACAAAACCCATGAGAATCTCCAGCGAAGCGTGCAACAATTAAGTTTTTCCACCGGAGTCAAACAAATAAAAAATATAATTTTCATTAATAAAAGTTGGGGATGAGGAAAAACATAGATGTTTTGGGAAGGGGGGGAGGGGGAAGGGGGGAAAAACCAACCGAAAGAAAAGGAGGAAAACAAAAATAAATCAGCTAAAACCAGAGGAGGCCGCAGATTGTCGCTTGTCTCTGGTTTCTCGCTGTTTGATCGACAGTCGACCACTCCATCTTTCGGATCCGAGTCCGAATCTTCCAGCTCTCTCTCTCCCCATCTACTGATATACACCCGTCCCCCTCGCAGCCCCTATACCCCTCTCTCTCTTTCGCGGACCACGACGACGAGCGTTCATCATATACCCTTCAGTCCATTTAACACGTTTCTGACACTAATCCTGCCTTGATGAAACTAATTTTTTTCTCCGCTCGCTTGTTTTTTTCCTCCTCGTATTTTCCATGTGGCCCCGGAGCCCCGTAGACCCGGTACCCCCAATCCCCTAGCCCCGGTAACCCCGAGACCCCCCCACCTGGTCAAGCAGCCAGTTGATTTATTTCAGCGTGCGCTGCTGGTGATCTCCGATGCTTAGACAAAGTATATGGCTATATAAACTATATACTAAGCCGGCCAGCCACTGCGACAAAAATAATCGAAAAGGTTATTAAAAAGTATTTTTTTAATTATTATACCCCTAAGATAACAGAAAAATAGGCATTATTTAGGAATTTTAAACTTATTTATAAGATTTAGAATTAAATAAAGATTTATAGTTATATATAGTATAGTAGAAAGTATGTTACAGGTAGAAGGAAGCGTTTCCGATCCCATAAAGTATATATATATATGTGATCTTGACTGTCTGTCTCCACCTGTCTTTAAGTAGAGATCTTAAACATAGTATGTTTATCTGGGTAAGCTATTTATTGCCTAATTTTGGTTTAGGAATTAAGAAGAAGTACACCAAATGAAAAACAAATTTCCCAACGATCGCTTATAAAATACCATAAACTTTGTCTTTACATCTGGTAAATAATTGGTTTATTATTTAACTCTTTTTAAATTTATGTATCAAATCGAGATAAACTCACTTCCGACTTCTGCGAGTGCACAACGTGACTGACAGCCGACGTGTTTTCATTGCCGCAGCTTCTGCTTGGGCTCATCGCATCTCTTATTTTTTCTCAACGCAACTCAACTCAACTGAAGTGAACTTGACTGGCTGAAAGTCGGCAAGTCGGGGACGGGACCCAGAGATAAAGACGGAGACGAGGCCGAGGAATCGGAGATCGGGGACCTGGAGACGGGGACTGGGATTGGGACTGGGCCGCGATGGCTTGCTGTGATATGTATGGCTATATCTCTGGCATGATCTTGCCACAAATTAGTTTGGTTAGCTGCCGTTGCCCGTTTCGATGGCCTGCTCTAAATGTGGCACCGAAGTCCTCCTCAGTTCGTTCAGTTCCTGATTTTGTCCATGGTTTTTTTCTTCTTTTTTCCCCATACCATCCTCCGTTGCCCTGTCAATCATTGAAATGTTTGCGAGCCCGAACTCAAAAGTCGAAGCGTGGTTAAAGCGACTTCAAGTCCGGTTCGGATTGGTTCGGGCTCTGATATCATTTCTTGGGTATGCTGTATTGGGAACTTACTTACTAACTAACCAAATATTACCTATAGATCACATATCTTAGATGATAATACGCATAATCTTATGTCTACCATTTAGGATCAAATGAAATATTTTTTAGACTTATAATATGATATATTTAGCTTGGTTTTAAGATAACATATCCATTCTTTTACAAACCGAGGAATATTTATTTATAACTGCAATATTCAAGGTATCCCTCAGTCGAAGACCTTTTATTTTCCATTCCGATTCTGGTTCTTCTTCGGACATTTCAATGTCATGCTTCATTTCCTGGGTTGTCAATTTGTCTGGCACTGGTCGTTGCTGATCGGCAGCGAGTGGAAATCAAATGAATTATCGCTTAAATGCCAGCAAATGATCAAAACAGCAGGTGTACGATGGAGTTGGGGATCTGGATCTCCGAAGCGGGGTTGCCAAGGATACAATATCCTGGGTCGGGCGCAGCTTAAGGTCTTACAACATCATCTGGCCTAACAACCAAAAATCAGAAGTCGGAAATCAAAAGCGAGAAATGAGAAATGTGAAACCAACCCTCGCCAAGTTTTGATTCCGTTTGTGATTCCGTTTCGGATGCCAAGTGGATTGAGATAACTTAATTGCTGCAAAAGGGGGAGGACGACGACTACTTTCCACTTCCACTTCTACTTTTACTACCACTTCCCCCAAAAACGCCCGCTCAAGTTCAAGGGGTAAGAACGTAAATCTCATTATCGATAACGCGATAATCGCCTGATAATCGGCCATGTTATCATCATCATCGTCATCATGAGGCGGCGGCGTCTTGGGCCCTTTGTCATCAGGTCTTCGGGCCCTTTCCGAACGGGTTTTTCCAGCGAAATCCGTGCGCATCATAAACTCATAATCACCTCGGTCCAAAAAAGGGGTTCGGATCTGGATGTGGGCTTAGTTCCTGGGCTTATTATACGGATAGGTCAGTTTCGTCTTTGGTTTGGAAGCAGGTCGCTTTGCTCAGCAGGTCAGGATGATTTCCATCTGTGGACTACAATTGTTGTTCTGTCCCTGGGATGAGGTGTTCCTTAAAGTGCAATATTGAATTATTGATCGCCACTGAAGTTGTAATTATTGAATTATTACTGTTCTATAAATACCTCCATAACTTATCTTTTGATTAAAACAAATTTTGGTTTTGGCTCTACCAAGAACCAGACAAATTGGCATTTATATCCTTCTATTTTTATAATCCTCTTTTAACTCTCTCTATTAAGCTTGGAAATATATATATTTTAGTTTGTGATTCATTAGTACGTTTTCCAATCAAGTTTTTGCTCCTCACAATTATTCAGCACTTCATCTCGACCGGCTGCTGAAGTTTTCCATGTGAGGCAGGTTGATCTGCACCTTCTGGTGTGGTCTTCAACAGCAGGTCAGAAGAGTCCTCCCCGAGGACTTCACCTCACAGGTCGGTTTGGTTTGGTTTCGTTTGGCTTGGTTTGGTTTGGGCCCGAGATTAAATACTTGTCCGTCTGTCCCTTGGCATTTGTATTGTTTCCGCGCCCTGGGACAACAATGAAGGCGATTAAAGGCGTTTTATCCTGCTAACCGCAGCGTGGTCTTCGGCGGACCAGCCACGACCATCCATGTCCATCCTTTTGGCATGCGGTTAATCCTTTGGCTATGTCGCACGCGAGGCAAGGGCGGAAAAAGACGAAAGGACGCGGCTCGCAGGACGAATTACGAATTACGGAGGGAGGAGGTCCCCGCACAGGTACTCAAGGCATTACCCAAAACTTGTGCAGCTTACGCGAAAGTCCTTTGCCGGAATTCAGGCTACCAGCGAGCCCTAGTCGTGCACTGACAGAAATATGTGTGTACAATATGGGCACTAGGAAAATTAAAATCATTTTCAAGTTTCTTTCTTTTGAAATTATTTTCAATTTTCTTTCCAATAAATTAATTACACTTTCTTGTTACTTTTATAATAATGAAAAAGTGAATCAAATTAAATGGTTAACTAACCAACAATTCCGGTGTGAAGAGGTTTGTATATTTGTTTGTGATATAAAGTACATATTTTATTTTCATATTCTTTGAGCATAGTAATATAATGTGTGTAATATATATTTTCTTGCAGTGCAGTCGGAGTCCTTGTCCCTCCAGTTGGTCCTTGCCACTTGGTCCTGCGTCGTGTGCGCGGCCACTTTGCGGTTGCGAGCGCTTAACCGCATCATAAAACCATCAGCGAGCATAAAGGCAAGCCATTATAATCATCGGGCCACGCACAGCGAATAAACCTTGGGAATTAAGTCTGGGATCTCGGATCTCGGATCTCGAGTCTCGAGAGCCTCCCCGCTAGGCTCTACGCCTACCTAGCCTTCTTCCAGATGCCTGGTCCTGCGGCTCACCTTAATGAAACTGGGAAAAAGGCAATGAATCGGCGGCAAATCCTCAAGATCTGGATCCGTTGCACTTGCCACACAACATACTAATCGAAAACCTCTCGCCCTTTCGGGCTTCTGGTGTTCCCTGGGTCTCCCCTGATCCTTTCACAGTTATATTGACAGCTAACAGCTCAAGTCCAGCTCGGACTAGATCAGAATAATATAATGTATCTTAATAAGAAACATGATTTATACACACAGCAGGATCTCAATGGTCTTAAATTTTTTATAGGTCTACAATTAGGTTTAACTATGTTGAGATGATGAGTGCACCTAATGAAGATTATCTTCAGGCGATACTCTGTTTAAATTGCAATTATTATTGACGGAACTCAAGCCCTTCAATTCAGATTATATATATACTCTTGTATATGCCAAATTAACCTCGCACCGTGGACAATGGCATGTTAATTAGCGTAGGCCTTAGTACTATACAGTAACATTATTGGAGCTATTCTCTGGCGCAAGCCCCCTCCCAGAAACGAGCTCCTTGGACTTTGATGGCCTGTTGCCGGGCAACGGGCTCTCTTAATCAGGCTGCTTATGCCACGCCCCCATTGTCACCTTATTATACCACTGCCACGCCCTTTTGCAATTGCCCCGCAATTTGAGATCCCCGCGACAGCCAGAAAACCCCTTCTGAAGACAATAAAAGACAACGGCTGGGGCTAATGAAATTTACTGGCTCGAAAGAAAAACGAGAGATGTCATGCCGAGGTCCCTCCCCGAATTTGTAAATAAAAGTGCCATAAAATAAATTTAGGTAAGAGTATAAGATACAACATTTAAATTTTAAAATATAAAAAGATTTTTTTTAAAACTAAAGGAACCAAAAATATTTGTATTTAAAATTTAATTTTTAGTAATATGTCTTTTATTTCTTTTTCATTAAGTACTAGAACTATTATTTTAGTACAGCTTGCTAAATTGTTAGTACAACCTAAATCGAAAGGAAAATGATTATAAAATAAAATAAATAAAATATGCATAATTTTCCTCAGTGCATGCTGCATGCCACGCGCCTACGACAGAGGCTAATGAATGTGCTGGGCAATAAAAAATCAGCCAAACGAATTGTCGTTAATCAGCCAGCAAAAAAAATGGGAAAAAATTGTGTAAAAATGGGGAGAAGAAATCTGGAAAAAAGCTAAAAAAGCCAGGTAAGTTGCCTGCGTTTCTAGTTGGAAACCTGAACACCCACACATAAGATAACCGCCACCCGCCCCCCTTGCCCCACAGTTTTGGCCCACGGAGCAATCAAAACTGTCGCCTATGAAAAATGTTTTGGGGCAAATGGCGGCGAACTTTTCGCTGCTGGCGACTTGCAAAAAAAGGGAGAAACAAAAAATGATGGCAAAAGTACACCCACGTGTACATATGTGCGTTCAACTTTGAGTATTTTCATTTTCAAATCGGTTTTTTACTTGCTTTGCCTTTTTGGTTGCCTTTTTCCAGGGGGTTTGCTCGTTGACGTTGAAAAACTACGAATTGAAAGATACAATTTAAGATTTTCAGAGACGGAATAGTTAAATCCAAAGTGGTGAAAGGTGAGGAAAGTTAGGATATCCATATTTCTAAGTATGTTACACTTTTTGAATTTGGTACATTTGCTTTAACGTTATTTTAAACACAGTTATTTCGAATGAATTATGCATATACTCCCATTTTTCTCAAATTTTGCGTATATGGTTATTTTTGAATTTAAAATTTTAATTGAAATATTAGATAAATCCTATTTTTAATCTACTCTTAAACTAAACATTTTCCAAGTGCATTTCTAATCATTGCCGTAATTTTATTTAAAATCCTATTTATGGGTTAAACTTGAACATTTCCATTTCCATGCACTTTCTGCTTCTCTGAGTTTACTCCAAAAACATTTTAAAGTTCCCCGCAACATTTTTAATGAAAATTAGTTTTCGTTTTATTTTATTCCTGGTTCTCCACAAATTTTCCAGACTTCCCCGTTTTTGCTGGAGACCCAATTTGTGCGCTAAGCCCTCCCCTCGAAGGGTAATTGCCTCATGTTTCATCTACACATCAATTAGCCGCAACAATTTAATTTGCCCGCCTGGAAATGGGAAAAGTGCGAGAGCAGGAAAAAACACAGCGTTTTCGACAAGAAAAATCCATAAAATATTTGTGCAACATTTTCTCGCCCCCCATTCGCTGTGGGTGCGAGCGAGAGGGCGCAACAACTGTCGTCAGCTATTTCAAATTGTCATAAAAATTTGATAAGGTTTTTCCGCTGGTTCCCCAAATTTCCCAGCCCCCCCGAATTTTTTTCCTGCGTCAGCTACACAGCAAAAATATAAAAAAAGTTAGGGCAAAAAAGTTTTGGTCGCTTGACTATATCATTTGCAGTCGGGCTGCTAGGAGGGATACACTTTTAAGTAGATACACCTTTGAATACACTTGGAAATAGATAGGTAGGTATGTTATTATCTTAAATAAATTTGGTCATGAAGTAGTTTATAGTTGTAGCTCTTCAAAGAAATGTATTTTAATTTGAAGGATAAGTGATAATATTGTTAATAATTATACTAATATTTATATTATGACATGATAAAACCTAAATAGTAAGTGATTTCTGAGTTCTTAAGTCGCCAAAAATCAATTCCACTTTGAGTTTCGAACCTTTTTGCCCTGTTTTGCGTAAATGATAACTGAACAATGGGGCCGCCCATTGGGGAGAAAGAGAGGGGGCGTGTTAAGAGCGAATGGCTGCCTCTCCCTCCCGTTATCTCTCTTTCCCTCTTCCACGTTAGTTGTTGTATGCGTTGTGTGTGCATGACAATTTGCGACGTAGAAGAAGGTACAGAAGAAGCAGCAGCAGCAAAAGTAGCGGTACTGACCAGCGTCCTTTAGGCGCCCGTCGCCACCCCCTTTTCCTTATCTTTCGCTGTTAGCTAACAAATTTTTGCGTTGTTTTCGCTGCCTTGTCGTTTTCATTAAAATTTCATTGCTGCCGCGCAAAAATACGAAGGACCTTCTTTCCCCCCAACCCCCCCTTTTTATGACTATGTATTTTTTTCTCCACTTTTTTTCCTTTTCTGTAGCAACAACAAAGTTGTTGAACTGAATTTTTTTGGGGTGTGGTTCCACACTCAAACGCACACACACACACAGGCCCACACACATTAGCCAGGCCAGCAACAACACAGAGGTAAATACAGCTGCTCGGAAAACGGTACAAGGTGCAGTTGTCTCGCTCTCACATATAGAGATGGTAGGGCGCGAGAGACAGAGATGGCAGGAGAGTAAATGACTGGAACGGAAACGAGTACGGCGGCGTCACTCTAACACACAGATGAGAGCTGGGCAGCCATTGCTAAAAGCAGACTCTCACTCACTCTCTCTCTCGCTTCCTCTCTATCGCTCTCACCACCAGTTGTTTGTTTGTTGTTTTTTTCTGCTTCTTTCTTTCTTTCTGTTTTTTTTTTGGCAGACTCTGGTCGAACGACTTTTGCTCTGCCCGCCCGCTGCCCGTTGCTCGCTGCGCTGCTGCCGCCGCTGCCGTCGTCCGTGGAAGGTGTACCGCAATTCATTTCCAGAGTAACTTTCGTGCCGCTCGGGTTGTTTTTGTGCGTCGTCCGTCGCCCAGTTGCTCAGTTGCTCATTCGCCCCGTTCGCCGCTCGTTCGATCGCTCTCGCTACTCGCCGCGTTCGCCGATAAGCAAAAAGCCAATAACAACAATCAACAATCAATTCGCCGTCGCCAAAGCAAACAAACAAAAATCAAAATTCAAAACAAAAGGCTACCGCTATAGCTGAAGCTATAGAGAAACCACAAGTCGGAGAGAAATACTAAGTAGCAAGGGATATATTCAGCGGAGATCTCTCGGATATATCCAAGTGCCAGTGACGAGTATCTGTTTTTTTACCGTGTTGCCAGTGCCAAACAATAAACATCGCATAAAAACAAACATCTCTGGAATACAATATATATATGGCATATATTATATACACCCATGCCATAACCATATAGTAGCTGGATCTGAAAACAAGTCGCCATTGGAATACAGCACACCGTTTTGCTTCTAGTTTTCTTTGTGTTTTTTTTTCGGTGAGTGAAATCCGCCGATATCGAGAAATCGGTAGAAATCTTTATATCCAGCCAGGATCGTGGAGCGGAGAGATAAGCACGGATTCAATTTGGGATTAACTGGGGATATCGGTAGACCTAAGTAGTCCATGGGGTCGTCAAAGGGCGGGAATGTCTTTCAGATTTCGGGTATCAATTTCTACAAGGGTTCCTTGATTTTACTACTAGATCTCAATGGGATTCTTAAGTTTAATTATTCACCCCATCTTTTGTAACTCACAAAGTTTTAACTCCTTCAGATCTAAAAGAATAAGGAAAGACCCAACAATCAGCAGGTGTTAAATAAGATATTTTCTCTTATTATTATCACATTTTTTTAGGTCATTCTATTTATTTTTGGCACATATGTATGTATACTTAGCTCAACAATTTTAGTTATCAGTACTAATTCTACGTTATCTTGATACTATCTTAAACAGTCTATGACAGCTTTTCAAGTTTATTTTACTTTTTATAACTCATTCAAATGTTGGTCCTTACTTAGAGTATCTTTATGTTGGATTGTTAATTTTCAAGTATCTTAAAGCTTGATCATCTATATAATCTCCTTTAAAGATTTTCTAATACTCAGTTTAAATTCTTCAATCTAATAAAAATGTATTTTATATGATATTATAATATGCAGCTAAGAGTGGAGTCTTAAAAGTAAGGTTATATGTTTATGCTTTTTTATTTCCGAACAAGACCTTTATTGTTCCAAAATAATATGAACTTTTACTGGCTTTTAACATTGATCTTTGATTTTTATCTGAAACGAGATTATATTAAGTAAGATCTAAAAATTCAAGTCTTTCGAGCTTAGTAAAGTCATGAAAACAAAAATAGTTATTTAGAGGCTTAACCAGGTCTTTCAGATATGTATTATTTTTAGCTGATATTATTTCCCCAAGAGAATGCATAAAAGCTATCTGTTTTTAATCACTTTGGATATCCCTTTATTTGGCGTTAGATTCAATGGGACTAAAGAATATTAGATTGGTATACAATTCATTAAGACTGGGGACTCCCTGGCCTGTAACTTAAGGCTTTTAACTTTGTTTTTGTTACTCAAACTCTTCGTAATATCGTGAAGCCTTATAGACCGGGCTTTGTTCAGGAAATTCCGCCTATGACTAATGTCCGCATCGTAATGTGAGAAAATGCGAGACGCGGGAGATTCGTTATGATTTTCATAATTTTAATGGGCATATTAAGGCCGCCTCCCTTAATTAGGCAAAACAGAAAAAAGCAAAGCAGGCCCGACGAAAATCGATACGAGAAATGTGATATAGAAAAAGGCTACCAAATGATAGAGGCAACGGAGAATTAACCCTAAGAAAACCAATATTAGACACAATAGAAGCCAGCCGACGGACCCGTTCAGGTCACATTATTCACACATATTCCCCACATCCCCCACTTCCCGATCTCAGCGATCTCAACGATCGGATCGTCTAATTTCAAAGCGGCGGCTATAAATTATAAAATCTGAATAAAACGTTGACTCCTCGCTGGCTACTTTGTTGTTCTGTTTTATTATTAATTTGCATATGGTTTTTTCTAACAAAAAGCAACAGAAATTAATATGCAAGTCGATACATTTTTCTCCCTGCCGGTGATCTTTCTCCATTCGAATTGGAGTTGGGCTCGGATTCGGATTCGGATTTCGAGCGTGGAGTTTGTTGGGATCTCTTGGGATCTATTGGCTCTCACCCACGCCTGATTGTTGGCCCAGCCTAGATCCCCCCAATACCTCAATACCTCAATATCTCAATGATTCAATGTACCAATGCCCCAATGCCAATTCATTCATTCACAACATCCGCCCAGCGTTTTCGATGGTGAATTGAAAGTCGTCGAGATCGCGTCGCGACACATGTGATACCTTATCGCGGATATCCATACACTTCGGCGAGTAAGTGAATTTCGCCCTAGGCTGCACTGGAAGAAAATGTTGTTTGATTTGTAGTTCTATTAAAGAAGGCCTTAGGAAAAACTTAAGACAACAAAGCTTAGAGGTGTATATATAACATCTTAAAATTCCTTATAGTTCAGAAATAAAAAGGTCGAAATACACGCAGTTCTTAAGCTATAACCAATTCCATGGTTTATATTCGGAAACCTTTTCGCTCACTGTGAAACGGTATCCATTGTTCCGCTTCCCTAGCACGCTCCAATCTTTCGGTTCGACTTCGACTTTGACTTGGACGCGAACTCCCACACACTTGGCTTGGGTATAGATAGGTACACATATATCTGCTCGTACCTGGGAGATCGGGTGTTGCCTTTTTTTGTCGTCATCTTTTGTCAATCTCTTTTGGCGTCGCCTCGCCTTAAGTGAGGTTTCATTTCGTTTCATTTTATTTAATTTCATCTCGACTGGGCTTGTGGCGTTTCTGGGACTCACTTACTTCTTTTTTTCCAACCAATTATTTGTATTATTAATTTTTATCTCTCTTCACTCTTTGCTCATTACGCGATACTGGCGGTGTTGTTGCTGTTCGCTTCTCAAATTTCGTTGACAAAGCCATTTAAATAGAAATCACTCAGACGGAGGTTTTTTTTCAGGTTCCATTTCCAGTTTCGACTTATCAAGATCACATTGACAATGCGTCAAATAATAAGTTTTCTAGCCGCTGTTGCTTTTGTGGCCGTTGTTGCTGTTGTTATTGTGACCCGACTGGATCTCTTTGCTCTATTAGTCTATTATTGATTTATTTTTTGGTCCACTGTCCATGATGCAATCATTTGTACACGGCAACAACCATAACCAAAACAACAAGCGCAATTCATTCAATATATTTTTCCATCCAGGTCTGTGGGTATTTTTTGTTATTTTTATTTTTATTTTGAATGGAATTGTGGGAAGAGGCAGGGAAAATGATGTAAAGCCAAAAATTTGTTGAATTAAAATCAATTTTATGGAAATTTATTGGGCTTTGTTTGGTAGTAACTCGGCTTGTGAATGAGAAGTTGGACAACAAAGTTATATAAAAGATCCTGATGCACATATCTTTGATTAAATATTAGTACCTTAAACTTTAGGTATACTATAATAATTATTTCCAAATTGACAAATGAAAGTAAAGACGAACTATTTTATATTTCCCAAGAAATCCCCCATTAGATCGTCTTAAAAGTCCGATTTTACCATTAAATATTCATATTTTCTTCGTTCAACTTGATTTATTTTTAGTTTATCTCATAGCCCTGTCAAATCGTTAATTGTTGGCTTAATGGGAAGCAATTAAGAACCGCAAAAGCAATTTGCTTACTAATAAATTGAGCGTTGCTTTATGTCCACCATCTATTTAAGTTTTAAGGGAGTTTTATTTCTTTTCTTGACAAGTCGGGGATTATGCTTAATCTATAGACGATAGATTACTTTGATTGAGCAATCTGCCTCGTATCTGCTAATTACACCAGCGTCTGCTCAAGTGTCAACTCGATTAGGTAAATAATAAATAATTTGCCGTGCGATAAGCGAAAATACAGAAACTAATTAAAAAATGTGGGCAAGTGGAAAAGTTGTCGCAGCGGCACAAACAGTTAGTCGTCTGATTTCTAGGCCATATATACGTACATACGTGTAGATATAGTCGGAGGCTAGATTTTAATGCCTCTTAAACTTGTCAAATCTTCACACTTTTTCAATTATTTGGCACGCTGCTTAATTAAACTTCAGCCAACGTCAACGTCAAAGTCAAAAGTCAGTAGCTGGATTCCACATCAACATCCATATCCACATTCAGATCCACATCCACATCCACAAAATCATCATAATCGCAAGGTTGCACTTTTCACCAAAGCCAGCTGAAATAAATAAATGTAATTTTATGCGAAAATTGCAAATTTAAATGTCAAAATGCATTTGCGTAGAAATGGCAGCGAGTCTAGCTGCGAGTTTTCCAACCCGTTTTTTTTATTTTTCTTTCTTTTTTTTTGGGACGTGACTGCCGCAATTGCTACCTTATACTTGAGGCACTTCTCGTTCTTTGTTGCATTTATTAAGTTGCATTATTGCCAAAGAGACAGACAGGCAGACAGGCTTATTATGCTAGGCCAGCGTCAGAAACAGAAACTCGGACTTCGGGTTTTCGGACCGTCTAGCTCCATGCCAAGCCAACCCATATATACCATGTGTCTGTGTATACATATATGTATACCATATTCCAGTAGCCACGGCTCAATGTAAATGAGCCTGAGAAATGCATTTTTCATCTGCCACCTCTCTCGTTCCCCGTGTTTCCATCTCTTTCGCTGCCATAACGCGTTATCCATGTAGACGAATGTAAAGCTTACACTGGTTAGCAGGGGCTACGAATAGAAAACTTTGGACGCATCTTTGGATGGTCAAAATAGTGCTGGGAACTTTGGCCTTTTATTGTTTAGTTCCTTATGGCTTACGTTACTTAGAAATAACTCTTTAAGACCTTATTATAATATTGTCCCATCAGGTAGTTTTAGTTCTTAGGAAATGGTTTGAATAATTATAATATTTGAACTGAATAACAATAATTCATAATATAAAGTACAAAAAGCGACGGCACATAATCGTAGCAAAATCTGATGTATTTTATATAGGGTTCGGACATACTACTTTTAGACAAAGACAATAATTTGGAACTATCTATTGTTCAATACCTGGGTTAATATATCATCAAAAAGAGTGTGCAATACCATAGCGATTCCACCTGCCTACTGGTCAGTGTGGAAAATGTGCAATATGCCCGGGCATATTAAGTTGTTATGGGGCTTGTTAAGACGGCTAATAGCCCCGACTACCAGAAAGCAGCGACTACTGCGATCAGGGGACTGACAGGTTAGCACTCCTGACAGCTGCACACAGTGGCCCCAAATGACTGACTAACTTAAATATAGAAATAGCCGTGGATACACGGCATTTAATATTAGTCAGAGCCAAATGCGTACCAAAAGTTATGCAAAGTCGGACCATTAATCATGTGGCAAACAGAGACGGGATCGCCGATCCGAAATCCGAGAGACCAGATCCATTCCCATGGCCCAGATGAACAGTAGCCAAGTGGCAGTTCGATTTCTTTTCGACTCTTCGACTTTCCCAGGGACCGTCAGTCCGCAGCATCATCAGCGAACCAAAACACTTGGATGTGCGGGTTTATATAGTGCTTGGTTCCCCTCCTCCAAGAGACGAAAACCCCAAAAATCTTACGGTAGCTGTGGCATCTTCAATCCGCTGCTGGATTTCTGGGCTTTATTTTGTTTTTTTTTTTGCTCCCGGCTGTTTATCCAACAAATATTATTTTGACCGTAATTACGCGCTGACAAACGAATTGAAATGTTGTTCGGCGGAAATTGAAATCGAGAGTGAAAATCATAGAGGCGTCTAAAAAACGCCATCTCAGAATCGGGCAAATCAGAAGAGGAAACCAAAAATATTAGAAAAACCAAAAAATCAGAAATTGCCGAATGGAATTTATAATGAAAGTGTCTGCCGTTCGTACGTGATATATGTCCAGCCCAAATGATTTTGTCTCGACTCGTTTCGAACTCACAATGGATCTCTCTCTCTAAAAAAAGAGACAGGGGGGCCTACTTGCTTTGTTTTTTTTATTTTGCTCTTTTTGCCATTTACCATGATTTTTCATAATCAGCGAGGGCGGAAGGCCGAAGGGGGCAAAAATGTCTAGAAAATCACGTAGAGCCATGGATCGCCATTCCATTCCCGGGTTGTCTCCGATAGTGTGTCACACTCGTTTTTTGACAGATGCTGAGAGTTTGTCGAGGTTTTTTTACAGCCACATTTTGGTTGATCGCTTGTGAAATGTTGGTATTTAGGAACTTTAATTAGGATGAAATTTAATAACAACACCAAAAAATATTAAAAAAACAAGCTTAATGAAGCTCACATATCTTTTCAAATGATTTACTTCGGCATTTTAAGCTAGTAGGAGTGCATCTATGGATTATCCTCAATAAACTTTCCAACTTCACCCCGGCCCACTATCAATTACAGCTTTGGCTCTGATCAGCTTCCGTTTAGTTGGATTCCAAAGATACCGAACCGAACCGAACTGAACCGAACCGAGCTGAACCCTCCCTGGATGTTTCAAAGGAGAATCGAATCCTTTAGCGCTATATAGAGTATAGCTGCCCGTCTCTTTTTGCCTCCCCGGTCCTCGAATTGAAGCCAGATGTGTTATTAATTTGCGTGTGCGCGTGAGCATGTAATTTGGAAATGCGGAGGGCAGGAGGAACAGGGTCTGTCATCGCACATCGCCCATCGCCCATCGGGGATCGGGAAACGGGGATCGGGCACCATATCGGGTGCTACAACAGGGTCGGGCTGGGGTTTTGGTTTTGGTTTCTGTTTCGGTTTCGGTGCACACACGCTTTTCGTCCCTCGTATTTCGGTATTTTCACATTTCGGGATCTGAATCTGTTTTTGCGGCTGCATTTTGAGGCCGGAATGCATTGAACCATGAAAACGACATGACAAAACAAAACAAACTCTACATATACTCATCGTATGTGGATAAATGCACATATCTCTTCACGGCGATGTGACAAATAGTTCCCTTTTCAATATTCGGTTTTCAATTCCAAAACAAAGCGAGGTGTTCGTGCTAATTCCGCAATTACAACCTCACCGTTTGTCTCCTCTTTTCAACTATTCGGTCGGGACTTTCTTTCCCTACATTACCGGCAATAGTGCTAATTTTTTTCGCACGAAAACTGCCGAATGCACATAGAATATATCACAAAGGGAATTTAATCCAGGCTAGTTGTCTCTTTCTGGGCTTAATCTTAATGCCCATTGTCCTGGATCAGGCGGTGTCCTCCCCGTAGACATGGTGTGTGTGCTAGTAAGTGTCTGAAATAATCCTGCGGCTAAGCGCAGATCAAAGATCTTTAAACCGCAAGATAAGCCCGAACGCGACTTCGGATCGGTTCGGTATTCGGTAACTGGGTAGCTCGGTACTCGTAACTAGGGACTCGGGACTCGGGACCCCGTCTTGGAGGCGGTTGGGTAATCTTCCCGGTCCCGATTGTGTGCGTTGCCCAGATTAGAAGATTTTACATCATAGGCAAACCTCGGGATTAGGCCCAAGGAAGGGAACGATCGTGAGTGGGCGATAGAGATGGAGATAGATAGAGCTGGCAGATAGAAATGGAGGCACCCAAGACCTGCCTTATAAGTCGCGGTTCTGTTTGGTCTTGGTCATAGAATGTAATTGGAACTCGTGGCAAGAGCTTAACCCACAAGAAACAAGCAACTTATCCATCGTCTTTGCGGAATAGCCTAGTGAATTTCACAGATAATTGACGAGTTGTGAGTGATTTGGTGGCATTAAGTGGTTTTCGCACGGATTTTCATATCTCCTCGGGCACTCTTGCCGAGTAATAATTGTTTGCAATGGCTTGGAAGATCCGTTTTTCTATCTTTCTTTGCTAGAAAGATATGGGTTTTGAAATACTAACGATAGAGTGATAAGTAAACTCAAATAATACTTGTATAATAGACAAGTGGTTTTATAACTATTCAATATGAGACTTTGGGATCAAGAAGGCTATGAGTTTGGACTCAAGTTGGATTATCCATGAGACTTATAACTTGCTCAGTTGAGACTAGGTAGTTCTATAAGGGATATGTTTAAGAACTTTAAAAAAATTTTAATAATCGCTTACGATACCTTGCAGATCCGATTGGAAGCAGCCCTGTGAGCGGACCAAGCAGCGACCATTGATTATCAGAGCGAACTGGTGGACCGATCCAGCCATATAGACACGGATTATAGGAGCCTGAGGCCAGTGGAGACACACAGCTTCAACGTGGCGCTGCACTCGACCGAGGCCTTGATGGCGGCGGGCTTCCTGAAGTCGGGCGACCTGGGCCCTCATCCGCACAGCTACGGGGGTCCGCATCCGCACCACTCGGTGCCCCACGGACCCCTTCCGCCGGGCATGCCCATGCCCTCGCTGGGGCCCTTCGGCCTCCCACACGGACTGGAGGCCGTCGGGTTCTCCCAAGGTATGTGGGGTAAATATCGCATCGACAATTTTGGTATATGTGCACATGTGTGCACTTCACGTAAGCAAACCAGATCGCTCAAATGTGCTGAAAGTTGAGAAAACAAAATGCTACACTGTGGGGAAACCTCCTTAAGCTTTTTAAGGGATCTTGAGATCATCCGAAAAAATCAAGTCCGTATAATAACTCGTTTAATGACATCTCAATTACACTAGTTCCAACCTCTCAAAATGATTAGTCCAGTCATTGGGCCAAATAATAATAGTGATTATAGCGCTTAATCCTACTTTCGGTAGTCTATATTTTTCCCACTGTATAGTCGGGCTTCCTCTTCGTTTTGCTGCCTTTCAATGTCAGTTCGCATCGATATTGCATCATTATCAGTTAAATTGTCAAAATGAATAATGAGCTTCGGGCAGTTTCGGAGACTTCGGTCGCCTCTCCGACTTTATCTTCAAGTTTTCAGCTTTAGATTCAGCTTTTCGGTTCCAGTTTTCGCTTAGCTCGGTGACGCTGCAAATGACAAACAAAACCTGACAAAAATCACAAAAAATTGGCTACAAAACGCCAACAAAAGACTTTGCCAAAGCAACACACACAAAATTATTGAACAGCCGAAATACAAAACGAAGAAAAAACCAAATCATAAAAAAGAAAAATGATAAAAAGAAAACAACAATTTCATACTTGCAATCAATTTTTGTGTTTATTTTTGCCTTGCTGTTGTATATTTTTGTTGGGCTTTACTTTTGTAATAAGCCAAGTAATTGACAGAATTTTAACTTGTTATGTAAGTTAGTTGTGGCCACAATACAGACATAATATGATGAAAGAGGCCATAACGAAGGGAGCCATTAAAGATAGGAAAGCAAGTATCAGGCGACTTAAGGTGGAAAAAAAAATGTCTTTTTAATAAAGGCATTAGTTGAAAATTAAGTAACAAATTAACTATTAATACAATTATTGTTCGTTGAACCTTGAGCTATATTGAACAAAAGCTACCTTCCAGGAAACCCCATAAACTAGCCATAAAAATATTTGAATGAAGTCAAAAATGTATAGGTGCAGTTAATTAATCGACAAGCTCTCTCCATAAAGTCAAGGCGAAAATCATAATATTAAGTATCCCAAAAGAAACACAAAAATTGCAATTAATTGTGTGGATATAAAGAAATAAACCAAGTTGGCAACCATTTTGAAAGCGAAAACGAAACTGAAGCTGAAACAGAAACAGAAACGAAATGCGGCAGCTGCAAAGTGAAGTAAAGTTTTTTATTCAATTTATAAATTCATGACCAAAATGACTAACTCATTAATTTTTGATAGAGCCAGAAAGGGAGGGCGATAGTGGCGGGGTGTATTTGGGACAAAGAGAAGTATAATATAAATATAGGGAGTGGGCCGATCCGATGGTGAAGTCTCGATCTCGGTGTGTTCGGGGTATTCGGGGTATTCGAGTTTTCGAATTTTCGAGGGTGAGCGACAGAGAGAGCTGACAAAGCAAACAATGCGGCGGCTTAGTACGCACACACAGATACCACACACAGATACGACACACACACACATCTCCACTATATATGCAGGGATATATTATGTACTGGAAAAAGGGAGTCGAGTTTTTGGGGCGGCTGCTGCACGGGGGTTGGTTCCTTGCCAGTCCTTTTTATTCTTTTAGGGGTTGGCTGCCGCATTTTTCGGGGGTTGCTACATTGCCACATCACACACACACACACGCACACACACACATACCCACACTCGAGCACACACAGAGGCTGGGGCAGCAAAATAACGGTTACTGCCGAAAATATTACTGGGAAAAGTCACGACACCCATGCGTATACTTAATCTGTCCCTGGCCCCAAAACGAAACTTTCAGCACATTCGGTTAGGCACTCACTTCTCTCTGGGAACTCTAAATCTTATAATATTTTCCCCTTTTTTTTCTCCCCTTTATGCGATCTATGCTATCCAGGCGTCAACACACGAAAACAGCGTCGCGAACGCACCACATTTACACGCGCCCAATTGGACGTTTTGGAAGCCCTGTTTGGCAAGACCCGTTACCCGGACATTTTCATGCGCGAAGAAGTGGCCCTCAAGATCAATCTGCCCGAATCCAGAGTACAGGTAAGCATCTCTCGTAACTCGGTCATCTGACTGGCTATCGATATGAAATTTGGCAGAAACAT
This sequence comes from Drosophila subpulchrella, assembly GCF_014743375.2. Taxonomy (NCBI): domain Eukaryota; kingdom Metazoa; phylum Arthropoda; class Insecta; order Diptera; family Drosophilidae; genus Drosophila; species Drosophila subpulchrella. The sequence continues at coordinate 28,614,489 of NC_050613.1, read as the reverse complement.
AGATTGTTATTTGAGGAAGGATTGTGCGTGGCTTGGCCAGAATTGATAGAGTAGTTCTCTAGTTAGAAGCCATTTTTGGCTTATTATGTTTTGTATCCAGAGTGTCAGCTACTTAAAAAAAATATATCATCTATATTCTTTAGTTTCATCGAATACTCCAGATTAAAGAATTTAGATTTCCGTCATTAATTCCTAAAAGTAACCATTACCCTCCTTTTATTACCCCAAAAAAAAGCGTTAATTTTCCTTTAACTTCTCCCGCCCCCAAAGACAAATACAAGCACTTGCTGACCTGCTAACTCGTTTTCCGACTTCGAAAGCCTCAGTGCCTTGGGCACACGCCCATTACCCGCACATGTGAGCTATTTAACCCACAAAAACTCGCACAGATATGCTGGTATAGTTGATTTAATTAGGCGAAATGCCCTCGAAAAGTGCCAGCAAATGCGGCGGAGGCCCAAGGAAATCCATAAAACAAACAAATTACAACAGCTCGGAACAGATTGTCGAGATTGGCGAGGATATCCATGAGATGGCCAGGATGTGGGGGGTGGTTCCCGTAAGCACATATGGAGCGCACAGATTTGATGACTTCCAATGCAAATAGACAGACAGTTCGTGCATCCATTTCCATTTCGAGAAGTCTTTTCCCCCTTCGGAGGAAAATAGATTCCTGTATTTGCCGAAAGTATTTGCGGGGTATGACAAGTCACCCCTCCAGGATATTGGATTGGAAATAAAAGCGTAACTGAAGTTTGCTCAAGGCATTAGTCGAGCATAATTTGCGCTAATTTCTAGCGTCAGCCAGATGAGCACGATGACAGCAAATTGTACAACTCAATTTTGGGTGAATAAGGACGTTCGGGTCGGGGTTCGGGATCTCTTTATTTCACCGTCTGTTTGTTTAGGTGTCCACGATCGATCGGGCCTAAACAAACAGAATTCCCTAGCGCCGTTGGCCTAAAAACTGCCAAATGGCCCAAAACGATCTCGATCTCAGTTTCCGGTTGCTGGAAAAACTGTCATCTCCTTTGGTAATTTCTTTGGCAAACACAGCCGCAACATGGATCGTTTTGGAAACTGCAATGAAAACACACACATACGAGCCATAAAAATAAACATTATTGGCAACTACATTGATCTATCGATTTGTTTGCCTTGCTTTTGCTTCTGCTTCTGTTATGATTTGTTTGCCCTCGCTTTGTTTGCCACTGCCTTTGTCCGTGTAACTTAAGGACGTGACATTGCAGGGTCAAAAGCAGCAATTGCCAAATAATAGTGGAGCTCAAAATAAAAACTAGGAAAGAATAAATAAGTTTCAAGAAATCGGAAAACTTACTTATATGACATATAACTCAAAAGAACTTGAAAAGCATGCTCTAAAGAAACTTCAAAGGACTCCAACAAGTAGTTAGGGACATTAGGAACATGCTGACTTTAAAAAGACGTAAAAACAGAGCGAGTTTTAAAGTATACAGAATAGTTAAAGACAGTACGAACTAGCAGGCTTTAAGATACAGTCGCATAACTAAGGAGAGAAGCATTTGGGTACAAGTCGACCTTAAAGACCCGGTCAGGAAAAAGCAACAGCGATTAAGGAAGCCCCTGCAGTGGTCGTCTTGGTCGGCTTGGAATGAAAAACGACACGTTCTATTTTCAAGGGGAATGGGAACGGGAAAAGCAGAATGAATGGTGAATGGTAACGAAAGAAAGAACCAGAGTTCTGACTTCGGAGTTCTGCAGCAAGGACACCTTGCACATGTCCCATGAATCGACTTCTTTTTTCATTGTTTCCCTTTCAAAGTTACGTTTTTTACACAATTGATTCCAGTAATGCACACCGGGGAAACGAGAGAGATATACACACATAGGAAATGAATACTTAGGAGCATTGGGGGTGTAGCTGGGAATTGACATTTGTATAGATTTTCCTTTTCCACATGTCTCTTCTTCTTGGATAGTTTCGAGCGTTGTTGTCTGCCTTTAAATTGTTTTTAAAACCGGACAAGCACAGTGGCTTGTGGTCAAAAATTAACTTATGAAGAAAATCAAAGATATGCATTGGAAAGCCTTGATTAAGTCGGGAAAGCAATGCAAGTCTTAATCTTAATAAAGTATTTTTATATGTAATTCTCTTAATACATTCCTCTATTATTATAAACCCCAACTTGAGTGGAAAAACGTAGCCTCACTTGACCCACTGTACCTGTCTTCGGAGTGACGCAACATGTCAATGCATCCACTCTTATAAAAACACACCCACACTTCTCCACGTATCAGATTACAGCCAGGAAAACTAGGAAAAACCTTACAAAACCCCAACCGACAGAAACTGCGAATGGAAATGCCGGGGAAATGCGGGAAAGAGGAGCAGCAGAAGCAAACACGATTCGTTTGCATGTTACAAGGCGTCTGGCTTTTGGTTTTCATTTTGGCTTTTGGTTTGGGCACTGGGGATTGGGGATTGGGGATCCGATGGTCTGGGGTCTTGGGACTGGGGCTTGGGGTTCCGTGTTTTGCACTGCAAGGAAGCCAAGCAACTCAATTAGCCCGGGGAAAAACTAGACTGCCGACGGGTCGGGGAAAGAGTTTTCAGCTGGATGGTTTGACTTGCACTTACGTACGTGAAAGAGTAGCTGGGAAAAACTTGAAAAATACATGGAGGCTATATCGAAAATACAATATATGTAAATAAGGACAACACGGAAAACATCTTTATAAATCGTACGATAGGCTATCCATATTAAGAGGTCACAGAGCAATAGACCACCTCCAAAGGATCATATCATCTTTATAATATAACCATTGGGTATTCGCAGCAGGGTCCCCATTGAAAGGTCACCACGTTGTCACTGGAACAGAAAATCATATCACATAAATAATCATTATCGCCAAAGGAGGAAGAGGGCGAGAATCTGAAACGGAATCAGAAAGAGAATCAGAAACAGAAACAGAATCAGAATCGGAATCAAAATCAGAATCAGAATCCCCGCTACGAAATTGGAGTCATAATCAGGAGGCCGGGGCTTAGGCCTGGTAAATATTAATTGAATGATAGGCATCTTTATGGCCCAGTAGCGAGATCCAGAGATCCAGTTTCCGGGGTGGGTCTGGCCTCTGTCTCTTTCGCTCGATTCCAAGTGAGAGGGCGTTGATTGCAACCAATACAAATAATGTAATAATTTTACGCAGCTTATCTGCACCAGAACAGAGCAAACATTTACGCCCAAATGTTTTCATTCGCCGTTTGAGGGTGCGGATCGGGTTTTTTGCTCGGTGGTCGGATGGCTGCCATCGCTGGCAGTCATAAATCACGGGGAAACTGGGAGTCAGGGAGACTGGGAAACCGGGAAACTGGGAAACCAGCAGTAGGAACACAACATCCCAATTCCAGTCATCCAGGCACCCCTATAACAACCACTCTCACAGATCCTGTGCACTAAAAGAAAATCATGGGAAATTAAAATGGTAGTTATAGCAAAGAAATTATCTTTTTTAGAATTTGGAAACTCTTCCAAACTTTCTATAACTTAACTTATTCCTTGATTCAACAGAGATATCTCTGTACTTCAATTTCAATTAATAACAATCAAGTAAAGGGATAGCCTTTTTATAAACATTGCGACTACTGACCATCCTAATTAGGTCATTAGAATATTTAGGGCCTTCAAGATATTGTTAGTTTACCAGTTTTAGAATGGATAAATTATATTTATGGGATTTCCGCAAGCCCCATAGCATATCTATTTCATATCATATATCTGATAGGCTTAGTTCTTGGACTTATAGACTTTTTGCATGGTGTAGATACCCCTTATCTGGGCTCCCTCCCTCTCCCTTTGTCACCTCGTCTATCCGATATTTTTGCCTCGTTTTCAGCTGTTCTTCGTCGGGGGTTGGAAAACGAGAAAGAGACGACAACAATGGGTGCGACAGAGAGGGAGCGAGGGAGCGCACCTAAACTTAGCCAACTCTTTTTCTATACGTTTTCCATTTTCCCTTTTTTTCTTTTGTTGCCAAAGGATTTGTCTGCTGCGAAAAATGAGGGGAGCGAGAGGAAGAGCCGCACAAGGGAAAACTTTGCCGCACAGCTGTTTTATAAAATTAATTTTCCCATTGCGGATTAACAATTTCCACTCTTTTCCACTCGCACATTTCCCCCATTCCCCTTTGCGCGAAAGAGAGCGTATATGTGGCTTAGAGAGAGACGGGGCGAGTGGCGAGATTTATGCATAATTTTCAATTTGTTAATGCAATGTGAAAAATTATATGTGTGTTTGGCTGAAGGCAAAGTTAAAAGTCACTCGGGAATCGAGTAAATATAAATTATAGAGAAAATTACATAAGATAATCCCCAAAATAAGTAAAGAATTCTGTTTTCTTTTCGGTTGTGAGTTCAACTCTCGAGCACAATGTTTGTACAAAGTTTATATTCTTAAAAAACAATTTCAAATCCCAGTTTCTATCTTTCATATGATAGCTTAATTATAAAAGGTTTACAATTGAAAACAGTTTAATAATTAAACAACTCTTTTTGCTAAGGGATATATTTCAGGGTAGTCCAAAAAACAGTTTCTACAAAATGTGAAACCGCCAAGATTACCCAAGAAATGTATGATACAATTTCTTTCAAGGACCCAAAGATCCGGAATTTCCCACAGCCTCAATTTGCCTCGAGTGTTTGCCTTAGTCAAGTGTCTCTCTCACTTTACTCACTTTACTGGGTGTTTGCGCTTGTTTGTTTATTTGTCAGGCGGGGGCGTCAAAGTGGGCGTGTGCCGATGGCCAGCGGCTGCAATTTTCCCACATCAATTAGTTTGCCCGGCGAGCAATGAATAAATTATGCGGGGGTGTTTTCGGGTTGGAATATATACGTTCGAATATATGTGCTTCTGGGTGGGGATCTCTGGACCCACAACAAGTGCAAAAAGTCACGCGCTGTTGTTGCTGGCAAATAGAGAGAGGAAAAGTTACATCAACAGCCGGCGGCGGCCAAAAAATTGACTCGATTATATTGTCACACGGAATCACTCCCCTTTCCCAACAAAAGCCGCCCACAAAATTGAGCCGGAAAACCACCCACAGCCACCCACTCGTCCGCCCCCTTGGCGGAAAAGGCATCCCTTCTGGACCGGAGAATCGGAAAACCGGAGACAGGAGGACAACAATAAACAGCCCATAAAGCGGCACACTCGAGCGCAAGGAATTCACTTAGCCTTGTTTGTTATGCTTAAGGGGCTGCAAACAATCCGCTAAGTGCCAGCTCAGGCGGCTTGGCTGTATTTTAGCCGAAATTAGGCATTTTATAGCCAGAAATGTTCATACAACTTTCTTAAGATTTTTAGCCCTGGTCTAAAAAAGTCAGATTAAAAATAATATAAATCGAACTAAGTAATTCAACAATTCATTTAGCGCTGACTTTAATTTTTCCATCAAGCAGTAAAACATCTGAAATTAGTAAGTTTAGGAAAATGTTCAATACCCAAACAGTGTGGCAACTCTGATCGCCACAAATCGCCACACAAACAGTGCTGCCCAAGCAGTCGCACAGCAGAGCAAAAGTCAGATTAAAAATAATACAAATCGAACTAAGCAATTCAACAATTCATTTGGCATTGATTTTAATTTTTCCATCAAGCAGTAGAACATCTAAAATTAGTAAGTTTAGGAAAATGTTCAATACCCAAACAGGGTGGCAACTCTGATCGCCACAAATCAAAGCACAAACAGTGCTGCCAAGCAGTCGCACAGCAGAGCAAAAGCAAAGCAAAAGCAGGGAAAAGCAGTCGGGCAGGCCGACTGACTGCATGGCAAATGTTATTTCAGTGATTTGTTGTTTGGGGTTGGTGTTGCTTGCTAATGGCTTGTGCTTTGGTAAACAGCTGAATTTATTACCGCTCCCCCACTCGACCCAGCCACCCACTGCCACCCCACCTTTTCACGAGAACTCCCTCGCCCCTTTTTTGAAGTTAACACTTGCCACGCGGCTGCGGCCACTCGAGCATTTCATTGCCGTTTCATTATTTTTTCGATGGGGAGTATGGGTACGAACCTTCCGGCAGCAAAAAAGGGGGACTCGACCCAGTAAAAAAGAGCATTAAACAAGGCGTATCAAATTTCATTATTTGTCAGCGCAACGCTGCTGCGCCACCACCCCCTCCGCACTCGAAACTCGAAATTCAATTTCAATTTTCAATTCCATTTTGCATTCGCAAATCCCCTTTTGTGATTTGACTTTGCCCGCTCTGATTTCCTATTCAATTTTCTTTGATTCCGTTTAATGAACTGCTCGCAAATTTCATAATAATATTTGACAACACTAAGCTTGGGAATTTTTGCAAATTTTAGCAAAAATTTAGACAACATTTGGCAGTGTTTAAAAGCGCCTTGGCTCGTCCTTCTAATGAACTTCAAAGGAAGCCGAGGGTGGGCTTCAAACTTCAAAGCGTTTTCTTTTTTAAATGTTTGGCTCGTTTGCGGTTTTACCTTGTTTTTCGATTTTGTGGTGGGGCAGGCGGGGTGGGAAGGAGCTTCGGATTTTGTACGCACATGATTTGCTTGAATGGCCACAAATTTGTAATATCGAAATTCAGGCTATGGTCGATTGATCTAATCGAGCCTAATGGCGGGGGAGCAGTTTTAAAAGTGGAGATGTGGCGAAGAGAAAATGATTAAGTGAAATCCATCCACCCATTAAAAACGAAAAGCCTAAGTTATTAATATTCCATTAATCAGATAACTTAAAACCTATAAAAAAAGGTCTTATAATATCCTTGAGCTCTCCAACGAAGTCGTTCAAAAATACCTTCATTCCTAAAGAACCCATTTATCGAAAACTGTCAGAGAGTTATCTTTAACTTTAAAAACATACAACAATTTTAATAATATTTTCAATGTATCCATGGAAAAGCCCAAAGATCTCTGCAGATATAAGAACAATTTACTTTCAAATTCCATACAAAATGCCAAAAAAATACCTTTTTAAATCGGAAAATTGTCACATACTTACCATACATTTCCCGTCCTGCTTTCCAGGTGTGGTTCAAGAACCGCCGCGCCAAGTGCCGCCAGCAGTTGCAGCAGCAGCAGCAGTCGAACAGCCTGAGCAGCTCGAAGAACGCCAGCGGTGGCAGCGGCGGCGGCAGTTGCAGCAGCTCGTCGGCCAGCCGCAACAACAGCAACAGCGGCAACAACAACAACGGCAGCAGTAGCGGCCACAGCCACAACAACTCGCAGAGCTCCGGCGGCAGCAACAAGTCCAGCCAGAAGCAGGGCAACTCCCACTCCCACTCGCAGTCGAGCGGCGGCAACTCCTCCGGCGGCGGCAACAGCAACAACAACTCGGCAGCGGCAGCGGCAAGTGCAGCGGCCGCGGTGGCAGCCGCCCAATCGATCAAGACGCACCACAGTTCCTTTTTGAGCGCCGCCGCAGCGGCAGCCGTCGCCTCGGGCGGTACAAATCAGTCGGGGAACAACAACAACAGCAACAACAACAATGGCAACAACAGCCAAGGGGGCGGCAACTCCACGCCCAACAGCAGCAGCAGCGGCGGCGGCAGCCAAGCGGGCGGCCACCTATCCGCGGCGGCAGCAGCGGCTGCCCTCAACGTGACCGCCGCCCACCAGAACTCCTCGCCACTTCTGCCCACGCCGGCCACGTCGGTGAGTCCGGTGAGCATCGTCTGCAAAAAGGAGCACTTGTCCGGCGGCTATGTTGGCGGCGGCGGCGGCGGCGGCAACGGGGGTGGCGCCTCCTCCAGCGGCCTCAACCTGGGCGTGGGCGTGGGCGTCGGCGTGGGCGTGGGCGTCTCGCAGGATCTCCTCCGATCCCCCTACGATCAGCTCAAGGACGCCGGCGGCGACATTGGCGCCGGGGTGCACCACCATCACAGCATCTATGGCTCGGCGGCCGGGAGCAATCCCCGTCTGCTGCAGCCGGGCGGCAATATCACACCGATGGACAGCAGCAGCAGCATCACCACCCCATCGCCGCCCATCACCCCCATGTCGCCGCAGTCGGCGGCCGCCGCGGCCCATGCCGCCCAGTCGGCCCAGTCCGCCCACCACTCCGCCGCCCACTCGGCGGCCTACATGTCCAACCACGACTCGTACAACTTCTGGCACAACCAGTACCAGCAGTACCCCAACAACTACGCCCAGGCGCCCAGCTACTACTCGCAAATGGAGTACTTCAGCAATCAGAACCAGGTCAACTACAACATGGGCCACTCCGGCTATACGGCCTCCAACTTCGGCCTGTCGCCGTCCCCATCCTTCACGGGCACCGTTTCGGCGCAGGCCTTCTCCCAGAACAGCCTGGACTACATGTCGCCGCAGGATAAGTACGCGAATATGGTGTAGAATCTACTCTTCCAGTACTGCAGCGGCAACTCGGGGGGCAATGGGAGTGGTTCCGGTTCGGGATCGGGATCGGGTTCGGGTTCAGGATCGGGGAGCAATAGTTCCCCCCAACTGGATCACAGCCACCAGCAGCATCATCATCATCAGCAGCAGCAGCAGCACCAGAATCAGAATCAGAATCAGAACCATCATCATCACAATCACCACCATCCAGAACATCAACATCAGGATCAGCAGCTGGATCACTCCTTTGGCTAAGTGGGTGGAGAAGATCGCACTGCCCCACAGATACATATCTACACACCTATAGATACAGCACGGTCTGCTCTGCCCCCGACACTCTGCTGCTTTCTCAGAACCTTTTCAAAGACAAGGCCCAGGGACATTCACTTCCTTTACGATCATACTTGGTAACATACTGCTAAATAGATTTCAGTCCTACAGACTTTCAAGTTAACAAGTTCTTATATTTCTACTGGTTCTGTCTGGTTAGATTCTTCTTGACTCGTATAAATTCATAGCAATGTATATGGTTTTCTTATAATCATTAAATTTCATATGGTCTATTTAAGCCGTAAGATTCAAATAGATTTTTAAATTGACTTCACACATTCATTTGAGTTATCTACCAAAACTTAGCCAGCTTTTGAAGAATTCATTAGTTTCAAAATGATTTTTATAGATTCAAGAAGAATCTTAAAGAATAATCTCATAACATTCCAAAATTCCATTGGCAGTGCCAATCCCCACCAAATATGATCGGAAAAGGAAAACCCCCGCTGGGTCAAGTTCCCATTTTTTTTTGTAGCTAACAAGAATTTTTTTTTAACATATACATAGTGAACCCCTAAACTAGAAGCGTGTGTAAAAAGCGGAGATTGAATAAAATGAGTTACAAGTTTATACAACCCAAAACATAAGCGTAAATCTATAACTAAACATAGGTATTATAGACCTAGCTTAAGCCGCCAGGATCAACGAAGAAAATGAGTGATAAAACAAGGAAAACCCCATGACAAACATTTGTTAAATTTCCAATCCAAGGAGTAAATGCATGCGAAGGGTACGAGAAGAGGGCGTTATTTGTAAGTCGGAAGGAGAGTTTTTAAATGCAATACGTAGACCATTCCATGGTACAGCCAGGGGGTTGGTGATCCCCAGAAAGGGGGCCTGGGGGTCGCCAGAAAAAACAAAAGAGAGGAGCTGCACCACCATCGAGACAGCTCAGCATATCATAACGCTAAAACTTAATTCCAATTTCAAGTTCTTTAAACCAAACTAAGACATAGCATTACTTAAAGCGAGAAAAGAAAAAAAGAAGTTTAAAGTTCAAATCATCATTTTGTCGTCTTTATATAACAAAACAAAGCAAAACAAAAAAAAAAAACAAGAATATTTATACATAATATATAAAAGATATATAGAGAATACAAACCCAAATCAGCTAAAACGAATTAACATTTCAGACTTTAAAAGCATATAATAAAGAATAGCGGAGGCCCAACTAAGGGAGTCCGGGAAAAAGGCAAAGTATTTAGCAACTAAGCGACTCGAAATGATAAAAACAAATGATAAAATCCCACACACGACGATTGATTGATATATATTATATATAGGAAATTTTATTGCAAATAAAAAACAAGCCACAATCCAAAAGCGAAACAAAAAACGACAGCAAGAAAATATTTATAAAATAATTTAACGTAATTTTTAAAAAATGTACAAACACCTAAAAAAAACACATGAAAAATTCTTGGTAAAAATATATATATATATATATTAATGATACATATGTGTGTGTGTAAATGTTCTTCATAAAGTACGATAAAAGATTTATAAATATATATAAATAAATAACGACAAACTTTTGTAATATTAAACCACACACGACGCAGACAGACACACAAGCAAAAGTTAGTTCAATGGAGTTTTTCTGGAATTTTTTGTTTAGTTTTAATTTCAATTTAATTGTAATTTAAGCTTAACAACTTGTTTAAAAAACACAATCACACACACACACACACACACAAGAACCAACAAGAAACACACACACACACAACACACACTCATAAACAAAAAGCATGCAAGCAAATCGAAGAATATTTAGCATTTAATTCACTTAAACTAAGAACATTTTTTTTCCGCGGGATACACTTTAAGCGAAAAATGATGTAAGATGATCTGGAGGGGTGAGAAGGATAAACAAAATTAGTTATTAATATTTAAGAGCGGATCTATATACAGCATATATATAGTTATATATATGATCCCTATATATATATTATATATAATTATATGCTAACGTTTAAGCAAACTGGTTAATTCTTTTTTTTTTTTAATTATAAAACCGAAAGAAAAACTAAAATAATTGTAAAAAGTTCACAAAAATATGATCAGATGAATAATATATATAAAGAAAAAAACATAAGCACTTCTTTTTATTTATTCGAACTTTTACAGCATCGTTGGCTTGGGTCGACTGGAAAACTGGAAGGAAATTTATGGGATCGAAAAACTAGTTATAGGAACTTTATTTTATCTTGTTTGGCTAACTTATTCTTCGAGAAGTTTTGTAATCTGCAAAAAATCTTTATTAAGTAATTTTCGTTAATAATTTAATAATAATATTTCTTAGCTTTAAATACTGCTGGATACAAGTGGGCTGACTCATAGGTATGGTCGACCGATACACACCTGAGTTGCTCGGGATAAATAACTCTGAGTCGTCAGTCCGCGGAATTCGGCTGGGCAAACAAAACCCGATCCTCGACGGCTACCAGAACATTCCGATGGCGGTCCGAAGCCAATCACTTCTGATTCTGATTTTCCAGTGGCCGTGGCTGTTTGTTTGCACTCGCACATTTATTGGCAGCCGTGGGGCACGCGTCTGCTGATCCCGAGTCCCGAACCCCCAACCCCGAACCCAAAAAAGCCCTTCGAATTGAGGCAACCTCCACTGGCATTCCCATTCCTACTCTAATTCCCATTTGCAGTGCGAGTTCAAAGCGAATCGGGCGAGGCAGGGCGAGCCGAGTCAGCCATCATCATCATAAACCATTAATTCAGATCATAAAACTTGCCACGCCCCGACCCACGGCTACACTCAGCGAAATGGGGATTGAATGGGGAAGTAAATAAAATTTAAGAGAACTGAGTGGGTTCAGCGAACCTAAAAATACAACACTTACCGTCGGGGTTTCAATCAAACAAATAAGTTGATCTCGACTTTTAAATTTAATAAATTAGAATTATTACAAAGGGCAACCTTAAGAACTTTAAAAAATTATATTAAGCCAGGACGTAAAACTCTCTAAAAAACTGGGAACTCATTTTAATTAAAAATTTTTAAAAGTAATTCATTATGCAATACATTTTTGTTAAACTTAAAGTTAGAAAATGTTAATAATGAAAAACATAAGCAAATACTAAAGTGTAGAAAAATTAGAGCTTCTATCCTAGCAACATATAACGCATTCCGTACCGATTATATTATTCCGTATTATATTATTTACGTGCCTTTCTAACCTTATGTTCTTAAGAGAACGGTTCCCGATTGTCCAGAGTTTTTATGCAGCTAACCCCTGTAAAGTGGAATAGCGCTCTTATATTCCCTGCCATAAATATCTCGGGTTTTCCTTTTAACGAGCCCACTTCAGAGTTAATCTACCTCGACCGCTGCCGCTTGTTATTTGCGATTAATTATGCTAATGAAAATGCTGGGAAATTCATTTGCCATTTGCGGCTAATTGTCGCACCAGCTGGCGGCACGTGCTGCGGCTCAATCAGATTGCGAATCGGAGACGCCGGTGAGATAGAGGGCTATCCTATAGAGCAGGGCTATATGGCCTGTCCTATCTGGGCGATCCATCGATTCCCAAACTTCTCGAATGGCGGACCCCCCATTTTCGTACCAGTTCTATACCATTTCGCGTGTTATCTGCCGAGACACGCGACCCATTTCGTTTCTTTCTTTTTTGCTTTCCCCGCCCATTTCCATTTCCATTTCAATTTTCACCGGCAGAAGAACGGAGACCCGAGCCCCGGACCCCGAATAGCAATGGCAATCCATCTCCATCGGCAGTCGTCGTCATCAATGGGCGCGTGTTGCTTATAGAATTACCAACTAATTCGGTATTTATGAGGCTTCGTCGAGTGCATTTTGCTGGTCTAGGAATCGCTGTTGGTTGGGTTTCGTTTGGGTCTCGGTGTTTCTTGGTTTGGCTGGGTTTCGCTGGGTTTGGCTGCGTTTGGCTGGGTTTGGGGACCCCGGAGGAAGCCAGCAAATTGAGATGTTACCCCCGGCAGGAAATTGTTTTTAATCTTCCGCTGCGCCTTTTAGCGGCACGTTAATGCGAACGTAACCCCCAGCGAAGAGCGGCGCTAAAATAAAATAGCATCCAGTCATTATTTTCATTCTCAGCCCATTTTCGGGGTTGCTTTAACTGGGTCCTGATTTTCCGAACCGAAGCGATAAGGTGTATGGCCTGGCCCGAAAAAGTGCCAATTAGTTTTCAGTTTGCAAAAGATAATGCCATCAATTGGACGCTGGCCTTATTTTAAATTTGCTTTTAATTGATTGCTTAACCTCCAGTTAAAAAATTATTTATTGTCTTTGAAAATACACCGAGTAAATTATAATTGGGTGATGATAAGACAAATATTTAAGGCAGAAAGAAGGGAAACTTTTAGCCATTAACTGGAGAAAAGAAAATTGTAATGAATACTAAACAAATATATTTACAATTTTTAAGGGTGTTCAGTGAACACCGTTCACACTTGCATATTTTAAAGGAATTATTCTCAGTAAGTGAAAAACATATTTAAAAAATTGTTAAGATATAAGGTATATTAAATTAATTATACCTTATATTTAAGAAATTGTTAAAATATAAGGTATATTAAATTATTTAGGCTTATCAAAATGGAATACATCTCTCTCAAGGAACAACCGCTGCTTCACCGATATTATTTACCCTCTGCACTTTGCACTCCCCAAAATGTATTGGAGTGGACCACTTTTGTTGTTGATTAGCGGTTGCCTGCCGGTGGTCGATTTGTCAGCCGCCACGTGACCTGCCCCCTCGTCTGATTAAAGGCCACTGAAGTCCACGAAATCCAGATGCCAATCCCGATCCTTCGATGATGCTGGTGATGCTGGTGATGAGGAGTCCTTATCCGTACCGCCCGTCAATGTTTTCATCTTTCACGCTGGGCGACGTCGGCTGTCTTTTCGGCTTGGCTTAATTTCTGGCTTGGCTTCGGCTAATGGAGAGTCATGTGAACCATGTGAACCATTTAAACCACCCCATCCAGCCACCACTGACTTTGGACCCACTGTCCTTACACTGAGAGACATTTTTCAATTTTTGATATTTACTAAATATGAAGAACTTTTTATTTTCCCTTCACCTTAATTGTTTTTAAAAGTGTTCGATATATAACTTCAATAATAACAAAAACCTCCAAAATATTTTGTTTCAATAAGTAAACTTCCTACAAACTCGGAATACCTATCATAATTCTTTAAACTCTAAAAATTTTTAATTCTTGATGATTGGAAATCCTTCAAATCAATATATAATATATATTTTATATTGGTGTTATTTTTAACTTAACTTTCCCCCTTTTCTGGCCGTGAGCCACCCCGTTCCGGCGGCGTCTGCTGCACTTGCCCGATAATGTGCGGCGTGTGTGTTTATTTTGATTTGCAGCACGTAACTCCGCCTCGGAAACCCCCGGAAAACCCTGAAAACCCTGAAAACCCGCAGCAGGTTGAACGGCTACGGCTTCGCCTTTGAAGTGGTCTGCTGATCAACCGTGAAGCCGGCAAAAAAGAAGACAAAACTTATGCTAAGCAGAATCAGTCGAAATTTCGATGGGGAAATTTCTCATCACACTTTTTTACTATGCATTTCTTGACAACTGATTAATTGAGTTGGGACACAAAAACAAACAAAGGAACAAAGGGCGGTGGACTGGCAAATGGAAAATTTTTGCACAAAATCAATAGACCACAATCAAGGAGAAGAGAAAAGTTTTGGAATTAAAGCCGCTAATAAATGTGCGACTAGACTTTGTAATGTCTTCTGTTTTTAGCGGATCGTAGCCTGATCGAAGTCTGACAAATTAGCGGGGATCTATCTAAGCGCCAGTGCCAAAAAATGGAGGGAATTAAGGGGTTTTAGAGAAAAGACATATTAAACATAGGATGCCATGACAAATATCTACAGACATACTGTTTATTAATTTTTTCGCTACCCAGAATAACTTCTTTTCAAACTTTTATGGCCTTTGTTTTATATTTAACTAGCTTCGTAAAAGTAGGTTCGCCGATTTTCTTAGTTTCGAGTGGATAGCTTTATAAAAATCAGATAGATCAAGAAAAATGTTGAGAAGTTACTTAATCAATTGAAATAGAAAAATGTTATTTTAAATTTAAGATTAAATCAGAAAGTTTGGTAGAAAGGACTTAAATCAAGCAACTAAGTAAAAACTGATACCATCAAATTCTTAAATTCATAAAACTGTTACTAAAAATAAAACGTCAAAAAGGGCAGCAGCCGTTTAAAGACTCTAAGATCAAAAAGTCGGTTTCCAAAACTTTTGAGGTGCTTCTTCTTTTTGCTGGGGCCACCTCCCCACCTTCTGTCTTTCGGTATTCCCCCATCCATGAGATATTTCTCTGATGGTAGCTGGGGCCCAACAAAAGGTTAAGCTTAATTTGATTAATTAGTATGAAAAATGTTTTGAAAAATACCCATTTAATGCGCGAGCGAGATGGCAACACAAATAAACGACGACTTCTCCAAATTCGTGGGGCTGCCCTGCCATATATAGTATATACAAAATAAGTAGATATATAAATGGATTTTCGGGTCTTTGTTTACTTCGGCCGTATTGTGGCCCGTGGAATGTGCTACTTGTATTGAAAAATGGCCCACAACAAAAGATGAAACTGGGAAATCAACGATATTACATACAGACATTTGCATATATGGTTATTATACACGCATTGCTTTAGCATATATAAAGCGTGTGATTTAAGTTGAATTATTTATGCGATTTTATGCTATTTTTGCACCAACAAAAACGCACCGAATTTATTATTGTTTTTTAAATACAATATTTAAATGACTCGGGCTCGCTCGCCCGAAATGCGATAAATAATGCAGTTGGTGCTGGGGCCGGTGCCGGTGCCGGTGCTCCTGCTACCCGTCTTTCCCTTTGTGCTCATCTGATCTGATCTGACACTGTCATTGCATAAATTTCGGTTTTTTACAGCTGACAACAAAGCGGGTCCAGCTGACAAGAAGAGTTCGTTAAGGGAAGCCGAGTAAATAAATAAAGAAATGCCTCCACGGTGGCTCATTCCGTTCATTCCACTGGATCCCCGTTTTTTCCCCTACTGATAAGCCCGTGGAATCGGGTTCAACTGTTAGGATTCCTGAATTATACAAAAACATAGTCTTACTTTATAAAACACAAAAAATATTTTTATCATGAATATCAGTATCGAAGTTCTTGGGCAGATCCGGAAGACTCGATTTGTTCCAACAAAATTACTTTTTAAAATGTTTTAAAATGACATAAATCGAATGATTTTTAGTCGAATAGATATAGGTTTAATATTATGGCTTTGAATAATTGTAGATATTTTACTTATTTCCTTTAATCAAGTTTTAACAATTAATTAAGTGCCAACTTGAGCAATTCCAGTGACCTAGTTCTCAGTACCAATTAACCTTCAGTTAAAAATTTTCAATAGAGAAAATAATGTCTTCACTGTATAACTATTGTAATATTCCAAAAATTAGCATGAATGTGTTTTTAAATAAAAAACTATTGAACAATTACTTTTTTAACTCGTAGTCTAAAGAACTTGCACCTCGATGAAATATCCATCATATCAATAATAATGCTTCTTATATTAAAATGTACAATCCATATCATAAACTTCTTAAAAAATAAAAATAAAATGATTTAAAGTCAGTAAGTAAATAATTTAAGCCATGATTTAATACAGAATATGCATTTTTAATTGGTTTTGAGCGACGTATTTTTTTTTAGAAATATTTAGTCATTGCTTTTCTAAAACATTAGTTTTTAAATTGAATATATCTTTTAAAATTAAACTGTTCCCCATGCATGCCTATACAAACAGTAAAAAAAAACGTAGAGCTTAAAGTGTAGAAAAAAAAATTTGAAAATTCGAATAAAAGACACAAGAACAAGGCTTTTTAATATTTTAGGAAAATTTGACCGCTGTAAGTTGACTCGAAAATATCGCATTACGAAATGAGAAAACTCTACCTGAACTATACCCAGTGCTGTTCTCAGCGCTGTTCCCAGTGTTCCCAGAGCGGTGTGGAATGCGTTCCAGACTCCACTTGCCTTCCACTCTCTCGCGCTCTCTCACTCGCACTCGCCACCGCTCTGGATGGCCATCTCGTTCTGGCGCGGAGGGCGTGTTCACAATGTCGCCGAAGCAACGCCGGCAGCGACGTCGGCGCTGCGCGACGCTTACCGTTAAATTGTCGCCATTGCAGTGCGAGCGAGACGAATATAGGGGCTGCCAGATGTGCGCCTGTGTGTGTGTCTTTTTTTGTTGCATGTATTTGTTTGCCTTTGCGTTGCTTACATTAATGTTTCGTTGCCTCCTCTTCTTCCGTTTCTTTCGCCTCTTTTGCCTCTCTCCCCGCTTTTCCTTTGATTTTTTTTGTGGAACCGAAAAGCCACCTTCAACATTTTTCGCCTCTCCTGAATTCACTTCAAAGTCAGAATTCCTCCTCTTTGCCTCTTTCTTCTGTTCTTTCTTCTCTTCCTCTTTCACCGCTTCTTTCTTCTTCTTCCCCCCTCAGCTTTACATTTGTTGTTGTTTTTTTGGGGTTGTATGGGGTTTTTCTTGTGTTTTTTTCTGTTCTGTTTTATTATTTTTTTATTGTGGGGGTTTTTCTGCTCTACTGTTTTTCCCTCTTTTCCAGGCATTTTTCCTTTCTTTCGCTATATTTTGCCCTTCTTCATTTGCTGGCAAAAATGTTTCTTTTCATTTGGCCAAACAGGCAACGCCAATCAAGCCAACCCCCATCCCCCGAGTTAACCAACCCCCAAAACGAACCCCCCACTTTTCGGTACATAAGCCCCCCGAACTTCCCTCCCCCTTCGGTAGGCCAAATATCGTACATAAAACTCTTGGAAAGTCCGGGGGTGGGGGTGGGGCATTCGGAAGTAGGGGTTGGTATAACGGCACCAGAGATAACGAACTAACTAACTAACTAACGTTGGAATCAAAATCAAGCAGGCAAAAATTCTGCCAGAGCGGAAAGTGTGCGAGAGGGGGTTAAAATTTTGGAGGGAATAGCCAGAAAATAGAAACTAGGAGAATGTGCGATGAAAGTGCAAAAGGGCGGGATACACACATACATACATGGCAGTTGCACTTACGAAAATATTCTATAAGATCGGGATGTATTACGAAACAATTGGGGTGTTTATATCGAATGGCATTATCATATTATCAAGTGTTTCGTTTAATTGTTGGAGAAGACGAATTAATACCATTAAGTTAAGTTATAAGAAATATGACATTGAGTATCTTTAAAATTGTAAACTTCTTGTATTAAAAACTGGCTGTTCTTGATATAGAAAAATCAAGTGATATAGCAGGTAACTAAAAATTCATAGGTTTAATATTTTGTGTTTTATTGGGATAGATTAATTGCCAGAGATAAAAAGTGAGAAGAAATAATAATAATTAGAGAATTTCGAAAACCCCCATGATACTCTAAGAATACTGAACAATAAAACTATTTTATATTTTTACGGTGTACAAAAGGGGAGGGGCGAGGGAAGGAAATAGGGGGTACGATAGCACGAAATAGGGGGTGTTTATCAGGCTTCACATAGATGGTACGAGTCCGATATCCCAAACTCATTGCTGACTAGGCCTCCTCACTGCATTTCCCTCACTAAATCCACTTGGCAACAATTTTTCAGTTGACTTCAAACAATTTTCTTTCTTTTTTCTGTTGGCTCCTGCTTGCCTTTGTTTGTTTAGGATTAATTGGGGGACTAAGGCAATTAGGGTAAAAATTGATCGGTTTGAGGGATTTGGATTTACTCCGAAAATGGCAAACTTTATCTGCTGCCAATTTGATTTGGTTAAAGGAGTTTTAATTAAGGTGATTTCGAAGATCGTTATGGTATGGCAGATATGGCAAAAATCGAATAGGGCTTTAACACAACTATTAACAACAGGGCAGCATAATCGTTTGAAGTTTTTCATGACAGGTTTGTTTTCAAACTACCAATTACCTCCCAGTCTAAGGGCTTCTTAGCTGCTAACCTTCAGTCTTAACAAAAACTTACGTTCAACAAAGGAAAAAAAAAAATCAAGCGACGACGTAATTAAAGAAAATAAAATCGTATAAAAAATGAGCAGCTTTTCGTTGTTATTATCATTGGGTATTTGGTATTATTATTATACTGATTACACTTTGTTGTTTATTGTTTTAATTTCTGGCCGCCTTTGTTGTCGCTTTTTGCTTTGGGTAATTTGCTGATTAAAACAACGCAAGCCAGTGCAAGCACAAGGTAAGACAACTTGCTGTTGCTGTTTTACCTGTCTGCTTGCCGTTTGCCGTTTTCAGTTGCCAGTTTTCAGTGTCCCTGTGTGCGAATGCTTTTGAGATTTAAGTATTTTGAGTTTTCAATTCATTTGACTTTTCATTGCAAATGCCAGGGTATTATCCACACGCTTTTAAATTAATTAAATGCAGCAGCGACGGCAGAGCAGCCACACTGGCAGGGGAGTGGAAAGTCGGTAGAGATTCGGGGGAAAGTCGGAGGGAAAGTCGGGGTGAGATATAAAAACGCTGCACAGAAATACAGAAACACAGGAATCCTGTGGCACAGAAACCAATCCCAGGGCCAAGTCCTCCACGGTAGTCAAGCAGCAACATCAGCAATCATAATCGTTTGACAACGAGCTGCGGGGATCGCAGCGAGGGGGTTGCTTGATGAAAACCCTACGCCCCTGACCCACCCCCTTTTGAAAAGAGCAAGCCGAAATGTGCAATGGTTTTCCTGCACACAAACAAAAACATCATCGCTAGCGATATCATGTGATCCATACTTAAAACTTATACAGTATTTAGTATTTATACATAGTTTTTTTTTTATTTATATAGCAATTACAATCTACTCTCTATAAGCTTTGAAAAATCACCTTTACCATCAATAAAAATTTTTGTGACGCGGAACAATTTTGTATTCTCAGTTCTGTAACACCAATAAAATCCATCGATTTAGGGAAGTTAAAATAACATTTTTGAAAACGAAACAGAAATGTCCAATTACATTTAAGTTTCGTAAACTATACCATAATTCTCCAAATATAACAAAAAATCAAATCAAAATTTGTACAATTTCCTGATTGCCTTTAAAAATAGATCCATTTGAAACACATCGAAGTTCTGTTCTGTGTGGACCTTGGATAATGATGTCGATAATACGGCCTGCATTGATAAATGAAGGTAAAAAATCGACAGACCAAAGGCCACCCCTGTGCCCCTTAGCCCATATTAACCCCCTGGTGCCCACATTGCCCTCATGCTAATTGGCATATGCTCAATTAAGCAATGCGGCAACCAAAGCAACCAGCAACAACATTCGATTGCAGCTAAGTGGCAGTAAATGCAGCAATATCTGAGGAAAGTGTTGCAGCAATTTACGGCAAGGAGATATTTATACAGTGCCAAGAGTTTGCCTCGTAAAACGTAAACGCAGCCATATTCAATTTATAATGAGCATAAGCCAAAGATTGGGGGAAATTTACAAAAGCAATCGGCAATCATAGAGATATTACTACGCAAACATTCAGGAAAATGTGTTAAGTATATCATGCGAGATGATATTGCTGGAAAAACAATTTCAGTTGTTTACGAAAACAGCATTGACAAAAGTTGCTGTGGGAACTGCAGCTGTGAGGACAACTGCAATGGCTAGAAAAATTCAGCAAGCATAAAAGCCTCAAGTGTAACAAAAGAAGCCATAGTGCTAATGCCAAAAGCAGAAGCACAAAGCAAAACATTAGTGGAAAGACCTCACACCATCACACCACTTTAACCAGCAACATGCGACAGTTTCGCCAGGAAAATACTGGGGAAAAATCCCTCACTAAGTTACAAACAAGGCAAAACTGGGGAAATATTTAATAGTTTTTGAGCAATCTCAAATAATAGTAAGGTGGTGACCCAGAACGACACTTTTGGAGCCCATAACTTGTGCGATCTGACTTCAATTATAAGTTCTTGAGGCTTCTTTCTCCAAAACCCTGCATTTAAAAAGGTTTTAACTTGGATGGTAATTAGTTAAAAATTAGTGAATTGGTGACCCCAAAAGAGACTTCTGGAGCCCATAACTTGACCAATCTAATTTCGATTTATGAGGGACAACCTCGAAAAGTTTGTGGCTTGCCTTTCTAAAACACTGCATTCAAAACTATTTTAATGTTGTGTTATGTGTTATATTAAATATTAGGACATACTGAATATTTTATAATAAATATTATTTATTTACTATTAACCCTCAGTAAGTAAGTAGTATTTTGTAATAAATGAAAGCACTTGAATCCCCTGTGGGTACGAAATGCTCAAAGTCAATCTGTTGCAACTTGCAGCTGCAACATTCAATCACAATGCCCTGCAGCAACATCTCAAGCAGCTTTGCCAACTAGCAACCAGAAAATCCGGACGAGAACAACGAAGAACCCATCAGCAAATCAGCAGCCGGGAGATGGAACAATTACTGGGCCGAGTTTACCGACTGATTAGATCGGGGTAACTAATTTCAGAGCCGCATTTCCATTTTCCATTTGTTACGCAACATTTGCAGGTGCTTTCAGGGGCTGGCGGGGGCTGCCGGTTTTCAGGGGGACTCTGATTCTGGTTCTAATGCTGATGCTGATGGTGATTCGCATTCGGATTGGGCACTCAAGATTGCGTTGCTAGGTGTTGGCATTAACTCGCAGGCACAGCAGCAACATCAGTCATCATTTAGCCATAATCAAAGCAATCACCCGCAACCAGGGTTATTATTATCATGGGGGTGGGGCTCTGAGTTCTGCGTTCTGGTTTCTGGGTTCTGAGTGCCGGGTTTTGAGTTCTGGGCGGGGGAGTTTCTCCCGGGCAGAGAGTTAAGTCAAAATGTTAATGTTCCTCCGTTCAAGTTAAATGCATATGTCAACATTTTGTGGCATTTTCAGGGATTTTACATTTTACGGGGGGAGTGGGGGCTCGGGGATAATGCCTTTAGCCCGGGGGATATGTATAATCAGTGGCGGGGTGCTTCGACTAATTAATGAAATTTTTCACTAGGTTAGCAAAGGCGTTCGTTATTTCGTAATTGAGTTGTTTTCGAGTGCACAGATAATAATCTCGACTCGCATTCAAATGCCACACAGAGCCAGCGAAAACAACAAAATTATTGATTGTTAATTCAACACACGATTATACATGATTTATACATTCAATTATTATTTATTAGCTATTACAGTCACTTTGTGGGGATTTATGTTCGGACAGAGCTGTTGCCAACTCTACCTGGCGGCCAAGGAAGTATTTAGCACATCTTAATTAATTGCCTATATATCAGTTTTATTTTATTACACTTATTGATAATTCATGAATTTATGGTTTATGTATTTAATCCATGGGTTGTTTGAATTTGATTAAAAATCTATAAAGCATTTCGGCACAGTATTATTTAGTATTATTTATTGTTATTTTTTAATATTGTAACAGAGTATGCATCTATGCATCTCCTATAAAGTTTATTGAGCAAAAAGAATAGGGTTTAGTAGCTCATTTCTCATTGGCACTTTCAAATCCCTTAAAGATCGTGTTCCAAGGGATCGTATTCCTTTCTTTTTATCAAAGCCAATCAGCACCCAAGGCAAAAGTTTGTCCTTTGTTTTGTCGCCAGACTCTCGATAGGCGATAGTTCCAATTTCATAGAGATTCCCTGATTTTCTGATTCTCTGATCCCCTGCACTCTGAGGTTTTGGGACTGTCAATCAAGCGATCAGCTTTCAGATGAAAATGCACTCAAAACGGAGGACTCCGGACTACGAACTCATCTGTCCCTCAGTCGAGATCGAAATTGAAATCGAATCGTGGCATCCATTGTGTTGATGTTTTGTGTGCTGCCGATGGCGACACCATCGATATATATTGTCGGGATCATCTTTGTTTTCAGCTCTCCTTTCTGAGCATATATATGTTTATAATAATGATCTTGGGGCAGGGGACAATCCTTGCATTGACATTTCTCACTTGGCCGCGATAAGAGATCTGGGATCTGGAAATGGAAGCCGACGAGTGTCAAAAACCATTTGAGGCCAAAATAGAGCAAACATTTCAATTAAGCAATAGCTGGTTATTTAATATGTCCTTGTTGTCCGCTTATGCCTTTTTATTTCTTTCATATCCCCACAAAATGGCGGATTCGCACCCAATGATCATTATCGAAATAGGTATTTAAATATACGCAACGCAAGCAGATTGAGCAAATGCTTAACCTATCTTAAAACTGAAAATAGGTTAGGATAGTGCTGGGCAAACTACTAATTTCACACATATTACAATAGTTAACGTACTATTATGCATAGTATAATTATTATTTCAATATTTTAATATAATTATTATTTTACTTAATACCTATTGTATTTTCATATAAAACGTATCATTTTAAAAGCTTTTTAGTTTCCCTCTGGCGAAATTAATACGATACTACCTCCATTTTGTTCCCTGCCATCAGGATCCTTTAACGATCCCCTCCACAGAACTTGAACCGAGGAGCAGGAAAACTAAGACTCCAATTAGCTGGGCTCTTCAGCTCTGCCCACCGCGGCTCATTACGAAGGAAGGGGTTTTTGGTTTCGCAGAGGTGTGGGGGAGGGACTTCCGAGGGGGCTCCAGTTCGGGGAAAAAGTGAAGCACTTGCTGTGGGCCTTAACACTTGGCATCTGGCCAAGGGAGTGCGGCCACGGGTATCTGGTGACAACAGCCATGCTGGCCAATGGTCCACAACAAACCCGGGCACACTGGAAAATAAGCGAGTTCTTGAGAACAAGATAGTTGTAAGATCATTTTGGTATGGCTTGACTGCAAGTAATACTAATATTTCCATAGTTACAGCTTTAAAATATACTTATCTAATAGATAGAGACTATTAGGACTTCGATCGATCTTATAATAACAACTTACTTTCTCCCAGTGCATGGGTGTGGGCTGAGCGGGGGATCATATAATATTGCTGTAACTATGCTCAAGCTTCAGGTGGCCAACAGGTGAGCAGGGCAAGGGAAGGGGAGGGGGTAAAAGACAGAGGCGTTCTGCTGGCCTGGTGGGGGGACGAAAACGTCAACATAAGCAGGCAAGGTATTATTTTTAAGCTCTTCCTTCATTGTCTGCCCTCCCAGACGATGACCAACGACATGGGGAATTGGGGGAAGACAATGGTGATGGGGATGGGGATGGGTATAGAGATGAGGCAAGGGGATGGAGGCCCAAGACCAAGAAAACAGAAAAAGCCCATGTCGAAGAAGAAGATGTTGACGTTGACGTTTGGATCGAACTAAATAAATGTATTTACTTGTACTTTGTGGCTCAATATAAGGGGCAAAGAACAAAAGGGGGTCAGAATAAGCCCTTATTCCGGGGGTGTGGCCAATCTTGGGCGGTTGTAACTTAAAACCCTCGCGAACCGAACAACTATAAGAAGTAAATTAAAAGAACACAAATACCACCAACGACATTGGGGACAAAAAGGGAGAGCAAGATATATAAATAGGTGGAAAGATAAAGTTGAAGGTACAGGGGGACATTATTAAATAAGCCATGTTGTATGAAAAATAAGTTATAGATTTTTCGAAACTTCAATTCCTTAATCTAAATTAACCACCAAACTTATTAGTAATAATAAAAAATTGTATTATATAAAAAGTGGGAAATGATATTGATAAAGACTTAAGTAAAATGAGTTATAACAATGTTTTTTACTATTTTCTCGAACTGATATTTGAGCTCTGCTTCGGGAAGCATGTCTGTAGAATGGGGAACCTAAGTCGGAGCTGGCGAAGCACAAATGAAATGCCAAGAAATATGTCAATGAGTTCCGAGTGCCCTGACAACCGAAAGAGGGAGACGGCCATATGCGGCGGAGGAGGGAGCGAGGGAGAGGCAGCTAGGGACTTAGTGTGGTCCAGTCCACATCCACATCCACAGGGGCCGTGGCCAAGTCCCAGGTCCGATTCCAATTCCAATTCCAATTCCGAGTCCCAAGTCCCCAAACCAATCCAATGGAACCTGGCCACTGGCCACAGGGAACGCTCGATGTTGGATGCTGTGTGTTGAACGTGGGACGCCGTCACATTGATGGACGGAAAATGGGGCGATAGTCGGGGTGGACCGGAGGGGGCGGGGCAGCGGCTTAAGCTGGACCCAAGTCTGTCGCTGACTGTGGCCCCCGTTTTTGGGATACCCTACTTTGATGACAAGGGTAAGGCCATTTATTCATGCCCCCGAACTTACTAAGGTTTTCTTATAATAAAAAACTTGTATTTATAGCGATACGATCTGCAAACATATAGTTCCGGTGCCCCAAATACCCCAAAACCAACATTTAAAACATTCAAGTCTTTCCAAAGTAATAGCTATTATTATTATATTAATATTATTATATTATTGTTATATTTGCTGAGACATTTAATTAAAATACATGAAAATTATACTAACACCTATTTTTTTTGGTTTATATTCATTTTATAAAAAGTATCTGGAAAAAAATGATTTTTCAAATTTACAAGTAAAGCAAAAGATAATGATTTCAGAGTTTTTTCTGGATAAATATGACCGAATCCGAATGTTGAAAACTGATTGGGTGCAATTATAAACCTTTTAGAGCATCCTGAATGCGGTTCAATCGCCGTTCGAAATCTTTCTTGTTGTTACTCGCGTTTTGATGAGGAAAAATGTGTGCTCTAATTGACAGTTTTTAGATTTTAATCTTTGGCCTTTGGGGAAGGGAAGAAAGGGGGATCCAGTGAGGAGAGAATTCGACTCCTCGCTAATGCATTTTCAGCGTTTTCGGACGCCCATGCGACGGGAGCAGCTTATGGCCACCAACAATGACATGTGTGATGGGCGGTGTGGGTATATTCATATATTCATTTATGCATCGCATATGCTCTTTGTCAATTAAGCAATCAGCAGGAAGTTTGCTGCGCACTTTGCCTTATCATCCATCGTCCGCTCTCTTTCTGCCCATGATTGCCCTCTCCTTCTGGAACTCTTTATATTGCATCAGAAAATCACATCATCAAAAGCCCGTGCCTTCGTTTCTGAATGTACCCTCGATCGGGATCGTATGGTAAGGGTAGTATAGCTGGAACAATTTTTATGGTGCACTTTAAAGGGGTGATATGTGAATCTCTTTATAAACCTCTTCTCAATAAATCTAACTGTACCATAAAAACTTTTCAAAATATCTATCTACTTATTTTAATAAAAATATCTCTACCATATGTTATATATGGTGAGGCAGCGCATTCTGAATACCTCTATAATTTTTGTAATATGTAATAGCTAACACTTACCTCTTTTGAATAATAATAATATTTGATTAATTATGAACTATACCTTTTAGAAAATGTTTAATAGCAAAATGCTTACGAATATTTTATAAGGAACATCTATATTATGTTTTATGTTAAATGTTTTAAAGATATTTATTAAACTGCCTTATGAACAAACTGAATGTGATCTAAAATTGTCCACAGTACTTCCATCTTCGAACCCTCAAATGTGATCTTCCCATCCTTCGACTTTGGCCCTCTGACACTTGACGTTTGTCGTTTGTCGGCGGGCGATTTTCATTTTCACAGCAGTCGCCCAAAGAGAAGAAGGTTTACGAGTAAAAAAGGAAAAAAATACTCGGCGAATTGAAAAGAATGTTGAGCCGCATATTAAATACCACCGCCTGAGCTCAAGTGTCAACAGAGCGCTACGACTCCGTCTCCGATTCGGGCTGCGGATTCAGATACAGCCCCAGATTCTGATTCTGGTTCTGATTCGGCAACAGGGGCGACCTGCAAAACCAAACCGGACCCGGCAAAGACCTCCCGCGGCGTAATTGAATATTTGGAGTGTAAAAACCGCACCCGGGTTTAATGCATCAGAGAGGAAATTAAAGGTGGTGATGGGCCATGGAGGTCCTGCACCTTGGATGGTCACGATTAAACTTAACATCTATATATTAGACAATGATATCTGGACATGATACATGTACGCCTTGAAAATAATGAACAAAGGTGCATATTATATAACCAATATCTAAATTTTTTAGTTTTTAATTTTATTTATCTAACTGTGAACCCAACTATCAATGTAATCCATCTGATAATCTGATTTAGGAAATGCCACATCTATCCATCGATTTCGATCGATTTGTTGCCCGTTTGCGAAGCGCGGAACCACTGTAAATCGTAAGGGTGAAAAGGAGTGTGGTTTTGATGTGTGTAAATAAAATGAATGACTTTTTGCACGCATGTGGGCGAGTGGCCTGGGTGAGTGGGCGAGTCAAGTCGGTTGATTATTAAAAAACACAAGTACAATAAAAATATAATAATAATAAGCAGCATAATGACGGGCTCAATAACCAAAGGGCGGCGACAAAAAATAATGCCCGAAAAGGGCGAAAAGGGGGGGCGGCCAGGAACAGTGGCTCGTTGAGTTTCCGCCAAGGAGGCAAAAGGAGGAGCTGGCTGGCAAAGGATACATCCGACGGGGTTGAAGGGGGCTGCGACTGCCCTCAAGTAGGGTTGCCAACAAACTCATGAATTGCTCATTTAGCCGCCAGAGCTGCCACTCGAACGAAGAACGCTCGAGTGCCGAGCGACGAGCTTTGTTCGCTGAAGAAACAAACAAAAGTCCCGGGGTGAGTGAACCGCAAGATACCCTGCAAAAATAGAGTTTTTGATCAGTTTTTAAAGGTATAACATTAAAAGACAACCAATGAATGAAACTTAATTCTATATTGATGGTATTCGAAATACTTATTTATGTCAAATTATTATTAAAAAAGTATATTTGGTTGTTAGATATTCCATATATGGAAGATCAACCGATTGACGTTAATATCTTAATATAAAACCGAAATTCGGAAATAATTGAATTGTTGCAGTAACAGCATAAGTTGTTCAAATTGTTAAACATATTGGTAATAACGAATCATGTTGAATCATATCCCATCACTTGATTGTGGACATTCGACGACAGGGTATCGGAAACAAGGACAATTGTGGCCCGTGTCGAGTGGTCGCCGAGTCTACCGAGTTGGAAAACAATGCCAAACAATTGACAAGGACTGTAGGTACTTGGCCATATAGATATAGAAATATACATATATATAGTGTGGCAGCGTGAATGGGAGCAAGTGCCACCTGTGCCGGGCTAAAAAGTTGGATTCCCCTTGGCGGGCACTCCCATATATATTTGTCTTTGGCATTTGCCTTTTGGCGGCGACTTCCATCCCATTTTCCATGTGCCGCTCCTCGGATCTTTGCCGTTTTCCCGGCAGTTTGTCCAAGAGCTTAGTGCTCCCAGTCCCAGCCCAGCCATTTCCCGCTCCGCAGTACCCATTTGGCCCGTTTTTATCGGAGAGATAGCGACGACGAGCGGCGGGCCCAGACTTGCCCGGATCACTGGCTGGATTATGGTAAGAACTCAGACCCAATGCGATAAGCGATTAAGCCGCCGATCAGCCAGCGGATGAGGAAGGAGCTTACCACACGGGATTACCATGACCGAAGGACTCGCGATTCTAGATATATCGCGAATTGGAAGGAGGCTAACGGATCAAGTGCGATCGATGAGGATTAAAGGGCCTCCATATCTCAAGGGATTGTGCACCCAAGTATTTAATACTTCTATTAGCATCAATATTAAGAAAAAGTACTATAGAGTTTAGACGGATTGGCACGATATTGTTTAAAATACAGAACTGTAGCATAGGTAACCTTTTCTTAATTTCTCTCTTGAATGTTTACAAATCTATTGATTTAATAATATTAATGCAAGACTAAAAGCTTTAAAAATTGTGTAAAATTATACAACAAACTGACTGTTTTTGAGTTTTCTACTTGGAATAAAAAGTGTAATTTTCATGGCTCCCAACTGTTTAAGCTCACTGAAATACTTTCCGTTTGGTCGACAGATTTTTGGATGGCAGTGCATTGGCCCCTGGTTAAGTCGGAAATCGGTGAATCGGAGAACCGGAGAATGGAAACCGGAGTCTGGCTAATTGCTCAGCCATTGTCCAAACAATGACGCAGTCGAAATGAGGAAAACCCGCCGAGCACTTGATTTAATTAGCGCCTAATGACGGCCAACCGTCACATTTACCAACTAAAATCGATCGGGGGAAGCTAAGTCATGGCGTTAATTGCGTAGAACCAGGTGGAGAGAAAAGGGGGAAAATATCGAAAATATCAGTATCATCACGCTAGCTAATCGAGAATAATTGCCCCACGAGCTGAAGAAAACGGCGGGAGATGCGGACCAAATTCCACCAAATTTGTCAAAGGTATTATATGGGCCGTAATGAGAAACAACGATAAAGGGTTCGTAGCTGTTTGTTAGAAATTTAAGATTGATATCAAAAATATATTCTTGCCACCTAAATAAAGAGTATGATTATTTAAGTTGGGGAATTTTCTTTACAAATTTCTAAAAAATGTGTCTACAAATGTAATGCCATACCTCATTGAGCTCGAAATTAAATTCCCAATCGATTGCCATTTAAATCTCAAAACTTTATTTTTTGAACATTTTTCGATGAAAAATGCGAAAATTGGTCAAAAAAATTATTTTTCAAAAAGTGATTTGGATCGTTAGCCTAGGTTTTTACCTGTTCAAAACAGTCGGTCTTTCAGCTGTGCGCCTCGTTTTGATCAAGTTACGACTGAAAAACCGCGAAAAATAATGGTATTTTTGTCTGAAATCCTTCTACCTATTTTTTGACCCAAACAAACTACGTTTTTTAGCAATCATTTTGCGAAATAAAGTCGGAATTGGGAATGTCATACCTCGATGAGCTCGTAATTAAATTCCCAATCGATTGGCATTCAAATCTGGAAACTTAAATTTTTGACCGATTTTCGCAAAAATAGACGATGTTGCCCCTTATAAAAAATGTGAAATTTAGTCAAAAAATAAATTTCCCGGAATGTGATGGGGATCGGAAGCCTAGGCTATAAGCTGTTCAAAACAGTCGGTCTTTTAGCTGTGCGCCTCGTTTTGACCAAGTTATGACTGAAAAACTGCAAAAAATTATGGTATTTTTGTCTCAAATCCTTCTACCTATTTTTTGACCCAAGCAAACTACGTTTTTTGGCAATAATTTTTCGAAATAAAGTCGGAATAGGGAATGCCATACCTCGTTGAACTCGTAATTCAATTCCCAATCGATTGGCATTCAACCCTGGAAACTTTAATTTTTGACCGATTTTCGCAAAAACAGACGCAAAAACAGACATACCCCTTATGAAAAATGTGAAATTTAGTCAAAAAATAAATTTCCCGGAATGTGATGGAGATCGAAAGCCTAGGTTATTAGCTGGAAAAAAAGGGGTATTTTTGTCTGAAATTCTACTACCAATTTTTCCACTTAAAAAAACTACATAAACATGGAAACTTTAATTGTTGACCATTTTCGCAAAAAACCTGATGTAAAATCAAGCAGCAGTAAGCGAGTTATAGAAAAACTTTGCAAATAATCTCTGGGTCTTAGGAATTTAATGGCAGTACTGCTGGCGTTCTAAGCCCTGTTGCCGTCTCTTTTCCGACCGTATCTTTCACCCTCTAAATCTGCTGGGTTGTCGCTTTTTGTGTGGATGTAAACACGGGGCTGGCCGAACAATAACTGTTGACAGCTCGTAAATTAATAATTTTGCACAGGCACAGGCGTCGGCTGAGGGGGCGGGGAAAACGGCAGCGAACTGAGCAGGGAAAACCTGAGGGAGTGGAGGAAATGGAAAATGGAAAATCGAACCAGAGGCAGGGGTGCAAATTAGCCGCGTTTCCGCCTCGATCCGGCGATCCTACACGGCAACAATGATGACAAATAACAGCGGCAGCAACAAATAAATAGAAAAAATCTCCGAGCCTCTGAGCTCTGACACTTTGACTTCCTGTGGCCTTTTCCTATTCATTTTCAGTCTCCGTTGCCTCTGCCCGATTTTCAACATTTTTCCCAACCATCCCGCTCCCGTTCCCTTTGTTGCTGCATTTCCACTCTCAAAACAAATTTCGAATGGAAATCAAAACAAAAATTTCGATATGCCCATCACTGCTCCTTATTTTCCTTCTTTTTCGGCAAGGAGTTTGTTTTGAAAGTAGCCGACAATAGTGCTAAAATATAAATAAAAGACCATAGGAACTCTGGCTCAATTATTTTTACTCCAATTGTTCAATTGCCGAATTGTTTGATTGCCAATTTTCGAAATCTGTGAAATGTTCGAGTCGATCTTTAATGAAGTAGCCGAAGTGGGCGGTATCCCTTTTTGGTTCCGTAATGAAGCATGCAAATGGCCTTGGATCTCAACCTTAAACTACACGTGAAATACAAATCATTTGATCATTAATAAGTCTTAAAATCTGAAATGCATCACAGACTAACAACCCAATTGTAATGTCAATTAATAGAAATCATAAATCGCTCGTCGAGCAAATTTTGCTGGCTTACTCCCAAAGTTGTGCTACAGGAATGGAAAATACCCCGCCGAAGAATGATATGGGAACTTTCTTCAATTTGTGCAGGTAACTTGTGGAAGTCGAGGCAGAATGACAGCCAGAATTTGTAGAAGCCGATCGGAAGCCCGGAGAATGACAGAAAATGTGGCAGATCACGATCAAAGTGTGAAAGGCTGAATCAAGCTAATTTGTTGCAATGAAGCTTACAGAATCTCAAAAAAAATATACGTTAAAAAAGGGTAAGAACTTACATTTTAATATTCATTTATTTTTTCATTTTCATATTAATAAAGTTAGAACTATCCTTATAATAAAATAAATATCTTACTTAATAAGCTTTCCTTGCTTAACCATAAATATAGATTACAAGTAAATAAATTCGGAATGAAATAAAAAACCCATTATTATTTCCTGTGCAGTGGAAGTGGAATGGAACCTGTAGGGTTCGATCACAAAAGGTTCGGAATGGAATCGAATGAAAGAGAGGGAAACCCTGGGCAGTGGGAGAAAAGTGAAAAGTGTGGGAAATTCGTGTTCGTGGAAATCAAAGTCCGGAAAAGATCCGATCCCAGGGAGAACAAAAGTCTCATTGTTCCGAAGGAAGTTGCAGTTGCGTTGCCCAAGGCAAGTGTGTCAACCCGAGGCGATCCCGAATACCTGTATATATCTTCCTCTCCATCGCACACTTGCACTATCCATTCAGTGCTGTTCACCTGGCTATTTACAAAATGTAGCATTGGTCATAGAGGAAATTCTATCACTAACTTTAATAAAACCATACATTTTCCCTTAATGTAACTCCAATAAGTTTTAGTTTTAGGTACCACAAAATAGTGCTTAATAACCTATTACAAAATATCATTGGTATTAAACAACTTTAAAAGTTCTTAAAAGTTCTTTAATTAGTTCTTAAAAATATCTTAAGTAGAAATGTTATGTTTATGTTTGGTTCCATTTGAAGTTCTATTTTTCCCAGATGTAGCCAGATTTGTTGGTGAGAGTTGACGGCTCTACCTGTCACTTTCTCAGGTTGTCGTAACTACCTGGCCGCCCCGCCCCCTTTCGCCTTTCTGGACCACCGCCCCCGCCCATGGGCCGCTGTCATTCCCTTTCCTTTCGGGCTGTTACAATTTTAATGCGTGTCCGCTGCGTCAAACGGCATAATAAAGCAGAGGCGGCGGAGAAGGAGGGGTTCCAGTACTACTGGTGTAGTGGCGAAAGAATGGAAAACTAAATGCATGCATGCGTGCATCTTTTATATTGAAATAAAATAGCATAAAAATGGGCAACTAATGAATTTCCCCAGCGATTCCTGCGGGAATCGACCTTCGGCCCACTTCACTTCTGTTCCGTTTCGAACGGAAGATCCTTTTAATACACAGAGAACAATGTTTGTCATTTTTGGGGATTTTTTATTTCTTGAACCTTATAAATTTATTGCCATGTTTATAAAATCTACAACAATATTTTTACTTGTTTGTAGATTTTATGGTGTTGTGTTTTTTATTTATTTTTAGGTTAACCCACTCAAACCAAACATAAAAATATCAAAAAATATTTTTTTCATTTACCTATCAGTTAAAAAATATTCCAAAACAAAAAATATTAACAAATACATAAAAATGTGCCTAGAATATAAGCAAATTATATCCGTACTGTGTATTTTAAGCAGACACCGAAGGAAGCCACAAATGTACAGAGAAAGAAAATGCGGCGGAGAGTGGGCGCAGGAGAGGTATTCACGTTAATCGCCAAAACCCGAACCCCATTCAAGGGAACAACAGCAAGCGTGGGCCGAACCCCACCCCAAAACCACCCAGCAGGCCAACAAAAGGAAACTCAAACCGCAACACTCGACCACCCACCGTCCGCCTCCAATCAGCGAACGCCCACCACCCCCTGACAGAAGGTATTCAACCAAATGTTGTCTAAATGTAATTCAATACTTTTTCAATCTTGTTGCCATTGCCGGTTACTTTTTCCGCCCACTGTTACAGTTACCGCTGTTCACTGAAAACAATTATTTCTTTACTCATTAGTTGTTTTAATTTTCAATTTTGGTAAATATTCTAAAAATCCATTTCGTCTAACATTGCGGAGTACTTCTTTTATTTTAGTTCTTTGTTGTTGAAAAATTAATTTCATTGATATAATAATAATCATAAAAAGAACTATTTTTCCAGTGGTCCCATAAGTAAGAACAACGAGAAAGAAAACAGGGGGAAAATGTTTCTGGCATAGGTACAACAAATTGGAAACACATTTTACCCTCCAGTTACTTAAACATAATGCGAACTGTGATTGAAGTACGTTGGTTCTGAAAATGTTAACCAATTTTATTTTTAGCGGTGAAAAAGAGGATTCCAAAGTTATGGCTTACGAGATTTAAATGGATACATATTTTAAGATGTAAGATTATGATTATATTTTATGTTTTCAGTCCATTAATTTGTAACATTCGCTATTAATCCTTTAATTGCGTCTACTTGAAAAATAGATTCAAAATGTTTCACATATTCTTAGTACATTATTCAATACTATAGTTTCCTATTTAGCACTGGGTGTAGCTTATCAGGATAGCCCCAATAAAATGGGCATTTTCTTTCGGACATCTTTAAAAAACGTTACTTCTTTCCTGTCACCTTGTCATTTCGCCATTCTGACAGTCGTGTCATTCAAGCACGCTTCACGACAACAGGTCTCTAATTTCACCTCGCCTGTCTGCGCTTTCTATCCTCACCACTTTGCAAATGTACTGTGCTCCGGTTTCTAGTTGAAGTTGATGGTGACACTTAAAAAAAAGATAAATTATGATTAATTTCGAATAAATTAAAAATATATTCAGGAAAACAGAATCAGTATTGGTTTCCACTCACACACACTGTGGGTAAAAAGGTAAGCTTAATTATTTTATAAAGTCTTTATTGCACACACCAACAAAATGTTATTCATGTTTTTTAAAATTAAAATTGTAAAGCCTTTATTAAAATTAAATTATGGTATATTAAACCAAAAAGACATTCTATTATTGATTGTTATTGTTCCATTTAATAATGTCTGCAACAACCTAAAGCTAATGAGACCAAGTTATAAAACAAAAACCACTGCTCTTACCGATTTTTTATTTTTGTAACCCAAAACCGTTTGAATCAGAGCTGAATCTGTTTACAAAATGTTCAAAGTGCTTGGCCCCTTTTCGTGTCATCAAAAAGGAGAGGAGGTGGCATCCCCCCCGTCGCCGCCCCTGGCTGTTCGCCACCCCCCGCGTGGCTTCTTGTGAGCGCTAATAGATTTTCTATTACTTACCAAAGGGAAAGGGAAACTGGGTGAAGGGAAGGGGATGGGAAAAGGAGGGGGAAGCGGAGGGCGGTGTACCGCACCCGTTCACACGCATGACCGAATTCCCATTTTACGCCCCGTCTCATCCGGGGCCATGGGCCAAAAGTCCCAGTGGAATCGATGCGGCATTATTATTATCATTATTAAAGGAGTCGATATGGCGATGGCAAATCCCGGCCAATGCGAATAATATGCCACATGTCCAACCCACTTCATTCACCATTTACCGCCCCCATTTGCAGAGGCCACAAGCGGCGACCGCAATTTGTATCTCATCTCGTGAGCGTTGCACATGTCAGTATTAAGTAGTCACCAAGATTTGCAGCCAAGTTAAATGGGTTAGTTCTATTCAGTTAGCTACATGGCGGGAATTTTTGAACCAATTGAAGGCGCTTTTTGATATATTATTATCCAATCTGTTGGAGTCCATATTTAAGCACTCCTTATTTATTTAAAGTTTTATTATTTTTATAAAAAAATATTATTATTAAAACTAAAACCAAACAGAAAATCTAAATAATAGAACATTTTTACTTATTTTATATTGGGGAATATATATAATATAAATATTTTGACCTTTGATATTTCTCTTTTGATTACTTTTCGCTGGTATTTTTATAAGTAAGGTGAAATTTAACCTTTTCCCCGTAAAGTGAAATAAGTCCAGTTCATCGGCTGCAAGCTGCAATATATGTGTTGAGAGCAGTAGTTACTGCCCCTAAATCCCCCACTCGGCGCCCCTTTGAACTGTGTGTGCGTGTCAGGCTTTTGAAACAAATTGTAATTAAATGAATGTATTCCAGCGAATCGCAGCGAATTGAAGCCGGAGGCAGGATCTGGTCCTCGTCCTCGTCCTCGTCCTCGTCCTCGGCTTGCTTTCATTCCCGGGTCACCATGTCAACCACTGCGATGCGAAAGGTGGCAGTTGCAGGTGGAAAGGGGGAAAGGGGTCGGCAGCAGCAGTTGTTGTGGCCGCAAGCATTTTTCCACTTATCCGGGATTAGCAAAAATGGCACATTAAACTAAGTAAACAATCATCATCGGTCGGCGAGCATCTCTCAGTTGGATCAAAAGGTAGCAATAACGACGAACTCAATCAGCCTGATGTCTTGCAGAATTATTTAAGAAGACGCCAGTACTTAATTATTCACATAAAGCCGACCTTGAGTGCAAAACTATTGGCATTTTACTTTGGCTTGCATAAGTAATGAGCAATTAAGAGATAAATTGTCATTTTATATTGTTTATTTTATGTGTAACTTAGCCACATTCTTCGGATACTTCTCAATTAACTAACTAAATATTCTGCACATTACTAATATTCTATAAACTTATTTAATTGATAGCGAAACGCTCACTGTCTTGGAAAAGAATTCAAATTATTTTTTTTTAATTATTTGAGACATTTTTAGGATAATTTTCTTTATATATGGAATATACATATGTAATCCAGGCAGAGTTTTAGAAACTAAATTAAAATTAAACTAATGATATTAAATGAAGATCCCGCGATACGGCATTGTCAGGGCTTAAGAATTACGATTCTGGGGGTCAGTTTAAGAAGCATCAAAAGACATCGTTTTCTAACTTATTTTTAAAAAGTTGTTTTTTGATTATAATAGTTATCCGCAAAGTAAACCACTATTTATGGTGATCTTGGGGTTGCATAAGAAATATGTAGGAATATATTCGAACTATTCTCCTTAGCTAAGTTCCCCACCTTTTCGGCCGCTTGCCAACACTGGTGCGCGTCATATGGCGCCGATAGCTGAGCATCGATCTATCGATCGCGAGACCAATATATTGGCGGCATCCGCGCCCACTACTGCCATCGCTAGTGTGTTTTCAGCGCCTTTTTTTTGGCAAGGCAAAAAAACAAGCGAAGGATTTGCCGGAGGAAAGTGAGCAGCAGGACACAGGAAGACAGGAAAACAGCAGAATGCCCGCCGGCATTGTGAAGACCCCGATCAGTGGCCGGGCAAAGGAGGCGGCCGTGGCCAAGTCCGCGGAGAGAACGGCCAGCGGTGGCAAGAAGTTCGTGCAGACGCGTCTGCCGTTCAAGTTGCTGACGCCAGGGGGTGGGGCCGGAGCTGGAACTGCAGTCGGAGGTGCCGCCTCCGGTGCCTCGTCCTCCGCCGGCGACCCAGTCACTGTGATCCTGGATGAGGACGATCCAGATCCCGCTCCTCGCAAGCGCAAACTGTCGTACGGCGATGAGACGCCACTGGAGGGCACCGGCTGCTCTGGCGGGCAACTGCGCCGATCGAACAGCAAGGAGAACCTGGATCTGTCCAGCTCAATAGCCACCAAGAAGGTCAAGACCACGGATTCCGTGGCGGAGGATGTCATCGAACTGGATGATGATGATTGCGATGATGTGATTGTGGAGAAGAAGGCAGTGGTGGTCAAAGAGACCAAGGAGGTCAAGCCGAAGCCCAAGAAGCCGGAACCGAAGAAAGCCTCACCGGCACCCATACAAATTAAGCTGCCGTTGGTCAACAAGCGATCCAAGCGCAGGAAATCCCTGAAGAAATCCGAAGAAGCATTGGACAGTTCACCCAAGGAGGCGGCCAAGATGGGCAGCGAGTCCAGCGATGATATAGAAGTCTACGCCGAGGAGCTGAATCCCCAAAAGAAACCGAAAGTACAGAAACCGCTGGAGAAATCACCACAACAGAAGCAGGAGGAGGAGGAGGATAGTCAAAAGGAGGAGGAGGCTCCCAAGAAGCAGGAAGGGCCTAAGAAGACTTCCAAGGAATCCAAGAAAGGAGAGCTCAAAGGCGCAGAACCAAACAAAAAGAAGGATCAGTCCACTATAGATCTCTTTATAGCCAAGAAAGTGGATAGCACCAAGAAAGAGAAATCGGAAGCCAAGAAAAAAGATCAATCGATTGTAGCGGATCCCAAGACGAAAGAAGCCCCCAAGAAGGACTCAATCAAATCGTTATTAGAACCCAAGAAGGCGGAATCAAAGCCAGCAGAAAAGAGCAAGAAAGATGTTAACGAGGCCAGCGCAACAAAGTCGCAGAAAGAGAAAGAAGATGCACCTGCAAAAAATCAAAAAGAAGAAAAAAGGGAGAAGAATTCTGAGCCAGAGAAGGTGACAAGCAAGAAAGCCGAAACCCCAGAGAAAGATAAAATCAGGAAGCAAGCCAAGAAAGAAGAGCCTGCTGTCCAAGATAAGTCGGACAAAGAATCGCCCGAAGCCGCTGAAATCTCGGTGATCCTCTCCAGCAGCGACAACAACAGTTCCAGCAGCGAGAACGAGATGGACGTGGACACGGACACCGCGGCCACTGACAGGACCTCCGCGCAAAAGGACGCTCTTCTGCAGAGGAAGAGTCTTCCGGAGGCTAGCGATGCCCAGAAGACCCTTACGCCCAAGCAGCAAAGGCTCCTCGAGCAAAGGAAGAAGGCTCGCGAAGAGAAGG
Organism: Drosophila subpulchrella; assembly: GCF_014743375.2. Taxonomy (NCBI): domain Eukaryota; kingdom Metazoa; phylum Arthropoda; class Insecta; order Diptera; family Drosophilidae; genus Drosophila; species Drosophila subpulchrella. The sequence goes on along the minus strand of NC_050613.1, from coordinate 28,576,550 downwards.
AGCAGAAACTGGCGGAGGAGCGTCGCCTCAAGCAGCAAGAGAAGGAGCAGCGCGAGCAGCAAAAGAAGCAGGAGCGCGACGAGAAGGAGCAACAGAGGAAGCTGGAGAAGGACCAGAAGGAGCAGCAAAGGAAGATGGAGAAGGAGGAGAAGGAGCGCAAGCGGCAGGCGGAGGTGGACTCCAAGAACGAGGAGAAGCGCAAGCGCAATGAGGCCAAGGAGGAGGTGCAGCGCAAGAAGGACGAGGAGCGCCGCAAGAAGGAACAGGAGCGCGAGGAGGCGGAGCAGAAAAAGAAGCGCGCCGCCGAGTCCTTCACCAAGTTCTTTGTGCCCAAGCAGCCCAAGGCCGGTGGCGGCTCCAACAACACATCCTACCTGGAGCACGAACAGAGCAGCTGCGACAGCTCCAAGGCCAGCAGCCAGGCGCTGGCCTTCCGACCCTTCCAAGTAAAGGACGACATGCTGCTGGCGCCTATTGTGCGCGCCTCGCTTGGTGGGGAGCAGCGCTCCCAGCTGGATGGTCTCTTCAGGTTCCTGGAGGAAGAAGAAGAAGACGAGGAGGAGGAAATCGTCAGGAGAAAGCCACCAAGTCGGGCCCATCTCTATCTCAGCGAACTAAGCAGCGGGCGGCGGGAGCCGCTCAAGGGGCAGCGCGATGCCCGCCTCCAGAGGCGCACCAAGGATGAAGAGGAGGACGACGAGGTCCAGGTGATAGGTCTGTATCCCTAAAACTATAGCCCATCATCTACCCCCAACCGATATGTTTATCTTACTATTTCCGCAGATGATCTGTCTAATGCTGGATTGCCCATCGAGGTGGAGCAGCCCAAGCAGCTGGCCAGGATGCGGGCCAAGTACCTGCATTTCGCAGACAACCGAAGGCCGCCGTACTACGGCACGTGGCGCAAGAAGAGCAGCAGCATCTCCGCTCGTCGCCCACTGGCCCAGGATAAGGTGAGGAACACCCTCTTCTGATTTAAATATCATATCCTAATTATATCTATAACCCTTATGCACTTAACCCAGGTGCACTTCGACTACGAACTGGACTCCGATTGCGAGTGGGAGGAGGAGGAGCCGGGCGAGTCGCTGAGCGCCAGCGAGGACGAGAAGGAGCGGGAGTCAGAGGAAGAGTCCGAGGAGGAGTACAACGAGTGGTACGTGCCGCACGGCCATCTCAGCGACGAGGAGCTGCAGAACGACGGCGAGATGGACGACGGACACACGAGGGAGGCGCAGAAGGCCAAGCTGCAGGTGCTGCAGCAGGAGTTCGCCCAGGAGATGAAGAAGCAGACGAAGAAGATCAAGCCGCGCCTGCTGGGGCCCGTTTGGCTGGACGAGAATGGCAACCCTTCGCAGCTGTTTCCGGCAATCTTTGCCCACACCATCGACATGTACGCCTGCTGGCAGATGGAGCCACTCAGCCTGGAGCCTCCAGCGGAGCCAGAGCGCGAGGATCAAGTGCCCGAGCCGCCGGTGCCGCTGCAGCTGGACGATCGTCTGATGCAGCAGCTGGTGCGCCTTACCCACGGCAATCGAAACTCAAAGCTGTTCCTGATCAACGAGTATTTAGAGTACCTGAAAACCCAGGCGACCGCCGAGTCCACTCAAACGGTGCTGCCCTCGAAGGCTGTGCTGCGCGAGAAGTTCGACGAACTGGCCAGCTGGAAGACTGTCGAACTGGGCACACCCGAGGCGGCCTCCAGTGCCAACAGCGCCAGGAAGAGCAAGAAGCCGAAGAAACGTCTCTGCTGGGTGGTGGCCAACGAGATGCTGGAGAAGTTCCAGCTGCCGGAGCTCCCGCTGCAGAATCAGTGGGACTACACGCTGACGCCCAAGATCAGCGAGGGAGCGGATGCCCCGCAGCACGAGCAGAGTCCGCCGGCGGAGGTGGAGGCCACCGCCTCGCCCGTTGTGGCAGCGGTGGCGAACTCGGCTCCCACAACGCCCAACACTGGACAGACGCCGACGGCGGCTCAGGGCGCCAAAAAGCGGGCCACCCTGATCATGTCCGTGCCCAGGGACCAGCCAATCCACCTGGCCACCAAGAACAAGCTGATCAGCCAGTTTCTGCGGCGCCAGAGCGATGCCAGCAATCCCAAGGAGAAGAAGCCGGAGAAGCCCCCGCCCACCGTCAGCGATGATGTGGTGATGCTCTCGGATTAGGCTTAGGTTAACCTCCTAGGAAGCCCTGCTCCCGCAACTGCCGTCTCTGGGTCTCTTGTGGGTCTTCCTGCTAGGCGTAAATTCAAATTATGCAAACATTTTTTTTCTCTAGATTCGCTCGTAAGTTGATTTAATTTTTTAATGTTCCGATGTACGTTCGACCTGTATGTCCCCCACCACTCCATCATCCTCATCACCTAATCAGGTGCATCATCCCTGCCCACCACCCGTCATCCTCCCACTCATCTGTAGATCTGTTAAGAGGTTCAGCGGAACAAGTACTCACAAATTGTAATTATCCCTGTACGTTTCGATTGCGTCAATGAACCATCTATACATATATAGTATATATGCAATAATACATTACCCGACGATCTTTTACTCGATGGCAATGACCAGATCATGCATCGTCAATGGGCACTGGTGTCTGAAATTAAGAAATCTAGCAAATTCGACAACTTGCTAGACGAGCAAATAAGGTATTTTGGATCTCTGATTTCTATTATTGACACTTCAAATTGAAAAATCACTCAACAAATTGAAAGGATCCGAAACATATTTTCTCCCAAAGTGCTGAATTTATTTGTCTCGGACACCAGGCTAACAGAAAAGTTAGCAAGTGTCAGCTGGTAACTATGATTTTACTTAAAGAACCGTTATTTTTCAAAATGGCCGCCCTTACCATATTTCCCCTCCCCCTACTGACCAATAGGAATTGATCTCCATGGGAAGGATCCGTTAGTTGAGTGCCAAGCGCAGACCAGAGATGAGCAACCATATCCGCGTCACAAGCTTGTCACGGGCTCGTCACGATCTTGTCACGAAATAACAGTTAAGTCCTGTGATTTGCTTAGGCCGTGCCAAAAGGAAGAAATCACGTGGGCATCTCTAAGTAAGCTTGGAATAAGCTAATCAGCTGATCGTTTTACACCTACTAAACGTTTATGTTCGCCTGGTGTCTGAAATTAAGAAACCAAGCAATTTGACCATTTTCTCGACGAGCAAATAAGGTATTTTGGTTTTATAATTTCTATGAATTGACATTTCAATGAGCTCTGAAATTTAATTTCCTGATCTTTGACACCAGGCCAACATAAACCGTAGCAAGTGGCTGGTGGACTATAACATTTTCTTACTGGAAGACAACCGTTAGTTTAGTGTAAGCCGACTAGAGGTGAGCTTTCGCTTGGTCGTCAGCAAAAGGCCTTACATATTTTGAAGTTGCACACCTCTAGTAAGGCCTTAAAAACAAATCGTTGGCCACCTACGAATTTTCCTGTTCGCCTGGTACTTGAAATTGAAAAATTGCTAGTTTACTTCAACAAATTGAAAGGCTTCATAAAATTTTCTCGGTCAAAGTGGTGGACTTATGGTCTCAGACACCAGGCAAACAGAAAACTTAGCAGGTGACAACTGGTAGCCAAAAGTAAACTTAAACAGCTGTTAATTTTCAAGATGGCCGCCCTTTACGTAATTCCCCTCCCCCTACTGACCAATAGGAATTGATTTCCATTGGAAGGATCCGTTAGTTGAGAGCCAAGCGCAGACCAGAGATGAGCAACCATGGCCGTGTCACAAGCTTTTCACGTTCTTGTCACGAGCTTGTCACAATCTTGTCACGATCTTGTCACGAAGCAGTCACGAGGGCATCTCCAATTAGCTTCGATTTAGCAGATCAGCTGATCGTTTCTCCACCTGCTAATCGTTTATGTTCGCCTGGTGTTTGACAAAAAGAAATCTAGCAATTCGACAATCTGAAAGACGAGGAAATAAGGCAGTTTTTCTGTCGTAACTTGGTCAAAACAAGGCGCACAGCTGAAAGACCGACTGTTTTATGCAGCTTACAGCCTAGGCTTCCGATCCCCTTCACATTCCGGGATATTTATTTTTTGACTAAATTTCACATTTTTCATAAGGGGTAAGTAACATCGTCTATTTTTGCGAAAATCCGTCAAAAATTAAAGTTTCCGGGTTTGAATGCCAATCGATTGGGAATTTAATTACGAGCTCAACGAGGTATGACATTCCCCATTCCGACCTTACTTCGCAAAATGATTGCCAAAAAACGTAGTTTGTTTGGGTCAAAAAATAGGTAGAAGGATTTCAGACAAAACTACCATTATTTGTAGCAGTTTTTCAGTCGTAACTTGGTCAAAACGAGTCGCACAGCTGAAAGACTAACTGTTTTGAGCAACTAACAATCTAGGCTTCCGATCCCCATCACATTCCGGGATATTTATATTTTGACTAAATTTCACATTTTTCATAAGGGGTAACATCGTCTGTTTTTGCGAAAATCGGTCAAAAATTAAAGTTTCCGGGTTTAAATGGCAATCGATTGGGAATTTAATTACGAGCTCAACGAGGTATGGCATTCCTTATTCTGACCCTGTTTCGCCAAAATACGTAGAAATCTAGCATTTTAACTATTTTCTCGATGAGCAAATAAGGTATTTTTGATTTATGATTTCTATTAATTCAGAATAAATGGAAACATAAATTAGATTTATTTTTAAAACTTATTTGTTTATTCTTTTTGCCATTTTCGTATTATTTTTTTCATTAATTAAATTAGTTATTAAATATACATTTAGTTAAGATTTCCGACAAAAAAAATTACCGTGGCTGCATTATTTAAGTGAGTGTGTATCGTGTGTGGGTGTTGTGTTTAAAAACGCGGACGTGAACGTGTGTCGTAGAGTTTGATCTGCAAGAGTAATCTATTCCATCTACATGTATATACGATTATCCATTAATTATTGCTATTGTAATCGTTGTTTAATTGTTATCTGCTCTCGTTAGTTACTAACCGCTCGTCCCGCCCCCCCATTTACCCTTTCCCGCCGAAAGTTTAGCTAACTAAAAGACCCGAGCATTGTGAGGAAATCTCAAGATAAAAAAAGTGCGATTTCAGGTTATTTTTGAAATAACCAGATGTTGGAGAGGATAGTGCCAAGGGGGTGGGGTGGGGGTTTCCGGTTCCTGTTCCTGTTCCGCTCACAATGCTGATTTACAAGATCGCACATTTAGCTTTCTATGTACATAAATATGTATCGTTATATTATATATAATAAGGCAAATATGACGAGGGTCATTGAAAATTGGAATACACATCTTATGGGTTTCTTTTGTTTTCAAAGAGGGTAAGTACAGTGCGTTTCGGCTATACAAAACTAATATCCTCTAGGAATTTCCTTATTCAGGGGAAAAATAATGAAAATTTAGCGGTATCAGTTAAGGCAGTTATTAGAATAAGTAAGTTGGGCATAAGTACAAAATATTAGGGGAAAATAAACATTTCCATTTTAGAATTTCGATTCTGTTACATCTATGAAACGCACTGTCTGAACGTATTTATGTATTGTCACAGAAACAGTCATCAATGTGTGTGTATATTTTTTGATTAAGTTTAAACAGCGAAAAATCGTTAAGTACTTAAAATGTAAGATCAAGTCATTTACAAACGCATTTGCATGTTTTCACAATTTAACACATGTCAATTTTTTTTAGGGAACTTCGTTAAAAAAGAATAAAAACTTTTGGCTTCTATAGAAATAAATTGAGGACAATTCAAAACAATGATATTGAAAACCTAAGAACACTTCGAACCAAATATTTTTCGTTTAAAACAATTATATTTTTGTAGCCTACTAGGAATAGTTCCGAAATACCGTCCTCTTATTTTTTAACGTAAATAATAGCTTTGATTTCTAATAGAAATTAGTTTATAATTGTCCAATCTATAAAATCGGCCTAGGGTGTGTGATAAGCGTCTTGTTGTCGTTAAACTTTCCCTTCGTTCCTTTTTGTTTTGAAATTTTTTGGTCGTCTTGTCTTCTAAGTTTAAGTTTTTACCCTTCCCGGAAATCATGTCTCCTCCTCGGCACCGCCTGGCGATGCTCCTCCCTCGCCGCCCGTCTCCTCCTGCTGGGAGTCACTGCGTCAGGGCAGCAGGAGCGGGCGGAAGTAGGCGCGGCAGAAGATCGTCGACGCGGAGGGCGGCAGATCCTGGTTGCGATAGTACATGTTGCACTCCCGCTCCGTCAGCTTGTCGAACACGGCCGCGTAGTCGCGATGGAATGTGGCCAGGTCCACGTTGGCCCTTCCGATGGCGGTCAGGGCCAGGAAGAGGATGTCGCGGTAGAACGAGTGCGATCGCTCCACGCCGTTGTTCTTTAGCTTGTGCCGCTCGTTGGCCAAACGCTTCAGGGGAGTGGCGAAGTCGTTGCACCGGATGGCCGAAATGATTTGCTGAATGACACTGCCGGAGACAAAGGGATAATAGTAACAGCTATCTTTCAAGGATTTCTCGCCGGGATCACTTACTTCTTGTTGAGCTGCGCCTGGTCGGTGAGCAGCGCCTTGATGAGCGGATCCGTCGGCTGTGTCTCCCTGTACAGTATGTACATCGGCGGACCACTGGCCTCGGTGTGCAAACTGAGGTTGTCCCACAGGCATTGGATGTGCACCGTCTTCACCTTGCTCAGCGGATCAATGTGCTCCTTGTCGCTCTAAGCATTGGAAAAATAAGGGCAAAAGATTATTAGTCGTTCTGAATAATTAATCAACTAATTAAGTTTTGCTATCTAAGTATTTTGTACCTATCTATTACACAGAATCTAATTTTAAAATAGCGGAACATTGCATAGATACTACTACTCTTATTTAAACTATGATCTTTAACATCCACTAACCGGTACGGGCAGACAGAGCTCAGGCAGGTGCGTCTTGCCCTCGATGCGCTCCATCAGCCAGAGCAGGTTCCAGTAGATGATCGGGTGCTCCTCGACGAACTCCGGCTTGATCAGCGCGATGTCGCCCTCCTGGGTAAGTATGTTCTCCAGCTCCTTGCGCAGCACCAGCGGGTTTAGATACGGCACTGTCAAGCTGGACTTGTGGCTAGTGCCGTTTGCTGCTCCTGCTGCTGCTGGCTGCTCTTTGCCGTTCTCCAGCGGATCCGTCTGATCCGATTCCTCCGACTGTCGCTCGATCTGGACGCTGAGGAAGGGCACCGTGAGCTTGTTGCAGGCGTGGCAGGTGGTGTTCAGGTTGGAGTCCTCCGCTGTCCAGCCGCTCATGATCTCCTCGTCGTAGACGAGCACCGAGCAGTTGTGGCACTGCGAACACGTGGTCAGCTGGATCAGCACATCGCAGTCACGATCCGCGGTACTCTGGGGAATGGAAATTCGTGAGATTAGGAGTGGGGTTCCATGGTTCACAAACTTACCTCGCCGATTAGGCTGTAGAGGTTGTCGGGCAGAGCGGGAAAGGCGTGCATGTGGAGGGCACCAGTGGAGCTGTTCTCGCCCAGCGGCACCAGGTTGTTGTAGCTGGATTTGCGTGACTCACTGAGCCTGCCCCAGGGATCCAGGTCGCTCGAGACGCGCCGCAACTTGCCCTCCTCGTGGACGGCAGCGTCGTGCTCCTCCTGCTCCGCATTGCCGTGCTGCGCATGGTGATGATGGTGGTGGTGGTGCGGATGATGCAGGCCATGCGGATGGTGCCCGTTGTTCGTCTTCGTCGGCGTGGAATTGGCCGAGATCACGCCCTTGATCTCGTCGAACTTCTTGGTCAGCGAACTGGCCGCCGATTTGATGCTGCTCAGGCTGCCCTGGATCAGCTCGTTCGACTTCTTGCCCGTCAGGCTGGGACTGTGTTGTACAAATACCACGGGTTAATCGGGTTTTTATAAACGGAAGATACTATAGATCTATGTATAACGAAACAAGAATGAAGTGGAGCCAACAGCAGCTGATTTCAGGCCAGAAAATCCTTCTAAGGCCAGTCTGTTTTAAAGAGCTTAAGATCAACTTTATATTTTTGGAAAATATATATACATATCTGCCCAAGACCTCGGAAATCAGTTGCTGGTGGTGCTGCTATACATTATGGTGGTGCGGTGCTTGTGGATGACCATTAGCTAGTTAGTTCGATTGAGTTTTTGAGTTAGTGTGGATGCTATGCGTGGCTTTTGTCAAACCTTGAATTGCCCGCCACCAACGAAGTTTTGCAGGAACTTTAAACCCCATAACAATAACCATAACCAAAACCAATGGCGAAAACCTGTGGAACAGCATTTCGGGGTGTGGAACTTATGTGGAACACAAAACGAAAACAAGAGGTTAGGTCTCTGTTGTGTGTGTTTTTGTTGTGCTGCTGTGTGTTAGTTGCCGCTGTCCACTTGTTTGTAGCAAAAATAAACATAAATTTAACAGCGATTAAAAAAAAAAAATTAGTATAGGCATGTTTTTCAAAATCAAAAACAGATACATTGTGTAAGCATAAGAAAAATGTAGAAAAGCGCATTTAACAATGATTATATATGTTGAAAAGTTCTCTAAAAAAAAAGATTAAAAAGAAATGGTGGAACGTTGTAACAATTACAATTGCTTGATATGTGTTAAATGTCATTTAAATGTGTTAAATCTAAAAATATAATTTGAAAGATAATAAAAAAAAATAATCGGAAATAGAAATGTTGAACAGAAGATAGTATATAATACTTGGGACAAACACTAATACAAAATATAGACTTCTGGTATTAAATGTGTCTTCTAAAACTGTATTTCTAATTTTTACCAATGTGGATTCTATGAGCCTTAATGCATTTTCAGAAATGACACTTTAACAATGAAACTATGGATTGTAAAAAAAGGATTTGTTATCTAACATCTCATCTTATTGCGGACCCAATAACCATATAAAGAATCTTCCTTCACCAAGGAGCACAACTTGAATGCCAGGTGGATCATGTGGAAAGCAGCACAACACACACTTGGGTGTAGTTTTCGGGTATGTGTGTCTAGAGTTCTCTAAGAAAGGTCTCCACTTACCTTATGCTCGATATATTTTCTATAATATTGGCGGGCAATTTCAAGTCTTTCTTAAGGGACAATCGTGCGGGTGAATAACGTCTAAGATATAATTATATATATATATATGTAAATAAATCATAAAACAAATGTGGCACAGAAACGAGTACGATTTAAAGAGAGGTAGATTAAGAGAAATATATTCAGGGCGATTCCAGTTTTTCAGATCATTTGATTGAGTTCCAATAGTTATTTGATAACCACTTAATTAATTCATATGCGCAATTCTCTCTGTTTACTTTAGTTTAAACCAGCAAATGATTTAAAAACTGGATGGAAGGATAGGGGGTAAAGTTATGAAATAAGGGACAGATAATCCGCTTGCTTTGGTGATTGGACGTGGAATGCTTGTGGAATTGTGTGTTCAGATGAATCAAAAGGAGACACAAAGTGGGGGAAACGGAGGGGGAAAGACTGCGGAACGCCGGAGTTACCCGAACGTGAACTTCAGCGAGGATCCGATGTTGGCCAGGCTGTTGGTCACCCCGCTGCTGGCCACCGGCATCGTCTCCGAGCGGTGCATGCTCTTCCCGATCTGCGTCGACTCGTCGAAGGTGGCGCTCCTCTGGCCGCGGAACAGGATCGGCTTGTCGGTGTACATGCTGCTGTCGATCTGCGACTGCGAGTGCTGCTGATCCTGCTGCGCCTGCTGTGTGGGTGTGGCACTGGCGGTGGACTCCTCCTCGTTCAGAGCGCCCAGCGGATCGTTCTGGGTCACGGGCGTGCGGGGCGAGATTCTGAAGGGTGAAAATAAGTATTATTGCCACTTTGAATCTATTGAATATTAAGCAAACTCACTTGGTTGGACTCTGCACCCGCTGGCGTGCCCGCTGTGCGGCCACATGCTCGTCGACCTCATCGTCGTCCTCCTCGTCCGCCTCGTAGTCACCTCCGCCGGCGTACTCCAGCTCGTCTGCGCCCGCCTCCAGCTGCTTTTGCGGCGTGCTCGGCGATCCAGCCGTGTAGTCGTCCTCGTCCTCATCCTCGTCGTCGTCATCACCACCGCCAATGCTCATGATCTGTTTGCGCGGCTGCTGTTGCTGGAGTGCCTTGGCCAGGATCTCGGTGTCCCCGCCATAGGTCGGGGTGTTCGGGGCACTCCGTTCGCCCGGGATGAGCAGGCCAGCGCTGTTGACCGCATCCCCCATGGCCTCGTTGTTGCCGCCCGTCACCGTCTGCCGCACAATGTTGCCCAACTTGTTCCTCAGCCGATCGAAGGCGGCAAAGTCGAGCAGGCCACCATGGCCACCGCCATCGCCGGTAGAGGAGGCCAAGCTGGTGCGCGACTGCCCGTCTACCGTCTCCAGGGTACTGAGGTTTTGGTCCTGGGACGCGCTTAACGATTTGTTCACCTTGGAGGCGGCCCTTTGCTTGCCAGCCTTACGAAACTGCGCCGCTCCCAGCACCACGTTCTTAATGCGGTTCCAGCGGATCTGGCTCAGCGTGGTACTGTCCTGCGGCCACTGAGACTCCAGGACGCAGCGGTTGTAGAAGCCGTAGGTCAGCGCATTGGCCTGCACGCCAGAGCGCTTCATCAGGTAGTGCAGGCGGACGGCCAGCACCGGCAGGTTGTGGATCCCGCACAGCTGCATCATGATCCTGTAGCAGAACTCGTCGCAAGTGATCTTTAGGCGACTGGCCCGCACCAGGACGTCGTAGGCGGCGCGCAGGATCTCCGGCTCCTTGCCGGCGTGCCGCGTATCCAAGACCATCGAGGGCAGGATGAGGAAGTACAGCGAGTAGCAGGTGGCCAGCAGGTACTTGGACCATGCCTCCGGATGCTGCTGACACCGGCTGGCCATCTTCTGGGATAGCTTGATCTCATGCTTGGTGCGCCGGGCAATCGGTGATCCAGGCGAGAGGGATGCGTTCAGCTGCAGTTGCAGGAATTTCGTTAGGGCCGTCTTCTTCGTGCTCTGCAGAAGCTCCGGCTGCAACGTGAAGTTCTTGTAGTTGAAGGCCAATCCTCCTCCTCCTCCGCCCGCTTGAGATCCCGCCGGCGCCACGCTGTCCGGCGGAAAGATGTACTTGGTCAACTCGCTATTCTGGCCCGTGTCCCAGTCCACCAAATGCAGCTGGGCGGGCGTCTCGTCATAGTTGCCAACCTTTTCTGCACACTCGTCGAAGAAGCTTAGGCCATGGTCGCCGTCGGAGACGAAGGAGCGCTCCTCGATGAAGCGGATGAACATCTGGGTCTTCATCATCAGCTCGAAGAACTTCTGGTGTGACTATTAAGGAATGCATATAGGAATTTCAGTATTAAACATAAATGCTAGATAAGTGACTTAGATTGCGCACTAACTTAACTTAGTGAGAACTCTACTAATATATTGATATGGCTGCATTTCCAGCTGTTCCTTACCTTATCCCGCGATCGCAAAAAGGCCTTCAGCTGGAAAAGGGCATTTGGATCGGTGGCTCCCACTGAGGGCGCCTTGGAAATGGGCACCAGGAAGTCCCTGTAGCCGCGCAGAATGCTGGCCATGAAGAGCAGGAAGGCCTCCTGGATGCGCTGCTCCAGCACCAGCTCCCGCTTCCGCTTCCTAATGTCGCGATCCAAACTGTTCGTGGAGTCGTGGCTGATGGGCTTGGCGTTCTCCAGTTCGGTGAGGGTCTGGCGGAGCAGGCGGGCTGCTCGCTTTGGAAGCAGCTTGGGCGACAAGTGGCGCTGCGACTCACATAGCTGCAAAAAAGGAATATTAATTATATATTGTTATATACCAATGGTGACCCTAAAACTCACGCTGATGTTGTTGGTGTCCAGGTCGATGCAGGTAACGTCCGTGGGCGGCTCATACAGATCGAAGAAGCGCGAGTCCACGCCAATGAGATAAGGCAACGGGGCATGGAGCACTTCCGACAATCCCAGCGGGCAGAGTGGGATGTACGGGCACTGCCACTTGAAGGGGAACAGCAAGGAGACAATGGCCTCGGCCACAGCAGTCAACGTAGCGGGTCTGTGAAAAATAAATCGATATTTAGTTGTAATAACTACCATAGACTTTCGGATAACGTGGAGGACATACCTGAGTGAGTGGATGAGTATCTTCTGTTCGGTGAGGGCCAGCAGGAGCACATGCAGGCAGTTATCGGTGCCCAGGTTCTGGAGCAGCATGTGAAAGCCGGCGCCACTCCGCGGCAGCGGGGAGTCCTCCGGCTGGGTGAGCAGGATGCGATCGTTGGACTCGCTGGACAGCTGCAAGTGGATGCTGGGCGCCGGAAACGGCACCTCGTCCAGCAGCTGGGTGATGTACCGTTCCACGGGAATGGGAATATTAACGCCAAGCAGCACCATGCGCTGTAAATAGGTACAAGATCAGATAAAGCAGACCCGATGGGCAAGGCCTAAACTCACATGGAGATACTTGAGCCATTTGTCGAAGGTGTCGCCGAAGGGATGGTGCGACAGCAGACAGATGGCCTTGATCATGTGCAGCGAGTGCTGGGCGCCGAACTCCTCGTTCCAACCGAGCAGCTCCTTCTGCTCTACCGACAACTGCGACTCACTGGAAGGTTTATTCTTAGATATCTCTTATTTGATTAACACTTATTGGCAACCTACTCGAAGTCCTCGTAAAAAGTCAACGCCGATCCGTAAACCTTGTAGGTGCCATCGTTCACCGTCAACACAAAGGTGCTGAACACCGGACTGATGGGCTTTCGCTTCTCCGTTCCTTTGACGTGCGGCCAGGCCTCCAGGGAGGCGCCCATCGGCAGGCAGAAGAGCGGCACGCTCGGACACAGATTCAGCGGAAAATCGGTGTGGTCGACGGTGGGGTAGCGCAGCAGGATCTCCGGCTTGTAGCTGATGTGTTTCGGCCGGTACATGGACTTCTTGTAGCACAGATAGACGTCACTGCCCACGTAGCCCTTGTTCAGGGTCTTGTAGATCAGGCAGAAGGCGTGCGGAGCCCGCTCGCCCTTGCTCTGGACGATGACGCACAGTTCGGTGACCACCAGCTCGTTGCAGGGCATGTCCGCCCGAGCTCGGCGGTACGTGAGGAAGGTCTTCGCCGACGAGTTATTCACGTTGGCTACACGGCCGCCGGGCGTCTCCGCCACGATTTCCGCATCCGACATGATCCGCTCGTGGCCATCGTACAAGACTCCTACAAAAGATGTGGCGGATTAATATAACATTGCACATTTTTATATGGAAATAGTCCCTATTGAAAGTTGCGCTTTAAATTTAAAACTTAACTTTCTGTAACTTATATGTACAATATATATTTTATTTAAACATGAATTAGTAATATTTCCCCGCCTGATACAAATGGTATCTTGATGGTATCAGTGAACGGGTCTATTTGATTTAAATAAATTTCAGTTTATATACTTTGTCACGAGTCATGTCGAGATTACAAGTTTAAGGTTGACTTTTCTTATCAAGCAAACCAACCAAGCTATTCTTTGATTGATGAAATCTATTGCAAACCAACTTTTACTTCCAGGAAAACAAAAACGGAATTATTTATAACATATAACTAAGATTTCAAATTTTTCTTAATTAAGCATATCAGTTGGGTTTTGCCACTAAAAATGAGAAACCAAAAAAAAGTGTTATGTGTAACACTAAGCTTTAGTCATACTTCAATTCGTATTCATTCTTTTCCATTTAAAAGGCTCAAAAAAAATTATGATTGTTGAGATTATTTTGTCCAGGAAATAGCAAATATAAGTCATACAAATGCTTTTAAAGAGCACATATTCATTGCACATTATAATGATGTTATTATGTAATCCAAAAATAAACACAATAATCAAATTAAGTTTCATAGGTCTCAAAAAGTATTCCATTAAATAAGTAAAAATGGGGGCATCACAAAAATATTCTTTCACAAAATTTACAGAATCGTCTTTAACTGAATTTGTATGCATCTTTGTATATATTAAAGAAAGAGAGTCTAGATTATAAAAATGCAATGATTGGGAGAACCTATCAGACCTTTTTATAACATCATAAAGCCTCTAAGTGATTAATTCGGAGAGCGGGTCTTATAAATCTAGTACTTCCGTTGAAATCTCCTCTGGATGACCCACCTATGTCCACAAGCGGCGGGCGATCCGTGCCCCGCCGGAAGTAGATGTAGCAGTCGGTGGTGCGGACCGATCCGTGGTTGAGGTTCGCCTGCAGCCCCGTAGGCGTGTGCGAGAGGAGCTCGAATCCCTCGGGCACCTCCTCGCCCAGCAGCGGGAAGTATACGCCGATGTCCGTGATCGGTTCAATGGTGCTGGCCGCCCGTAATCTTCCCGAGTCGTTGAAGCTGTTCTCCTGCAGCAGCTGGGGGTGCTCCGGCATCCCGGCCACCACAAAGTAATCGGCGATGCGCTTCTCCTCCATGGCGACGCCGTTTCCTCTGGAAGAAGACAGCAAAAGAGTGGGGTTGTGTGGTTAATTCTTGGGTTTCATGGCGGGACTGGCAGGGCAGATAAGATAAGGAGGGCCGACAGACAGTGGATACCAGTTGTACCAGTTGGGGTTGCTCCCAATCCCTATTTAATTAAAGTTTTGCTCAGTTATCTTTGGTCGGTGGGGGCAAAGTCAATGGAACTTCCGAGGGGAGATTCGATAAGTGACACCAGTAATCTTGTGATCCCCAGTTAATGTATGTAGTATTTAAGGGGGTTTCCTTCAGATAAATATTTTATTAGGCTTTATTTTTAAGTGTTTCTTGTGGATAGAAGGTTTATTTGAATTAATGATATTTTTATATGGATCATTCTGTAGAAAAGAAAATAATTTTGAAATGTAGGTTACTTTTGATATAAAATTATTGAATTAATTACAGAAACTATCTGTTAAGGGTATGCATTTTCCAATATAATACTATATATTAATTACCAAAATGTTTAAAAACATCGTCTTTTATATGGCTTTATATTATATTAAAATGTGATTAGTATGTGATTTAAGCTGATTGATAATCATCATCAAACGCTTCATCATCATATCACATTACCCCCACAGAAGAACCGCAAAAAATCTTGGTTTTTTCTGGGTGACCCACTGTGGAAGACAGCTGACCCCGAGCAACTCAAACTCGGGGCTTGACAGTATCTACTCCCCGCGTGGCGCAAATTCTTTTGTTTACATGCATTAGTTGCGACTCCGATTGAACTTTGTATGCTGGGCATTTTCACGCTCCACACGGCAAACAGCAACAAATGGAGCTGGGGAAACAAGTTCCGCTCGATGATTCAACTTCCTCCGCTTCCGTTCCACACAACAACAACAACAACAACAACAACAGCAGCAGCTCTTTCTGTTTGTGTTGATTGCCGATGCGTTGTTTTTGTTTACAGGAGTGCAATTGGCAGGGGTGGGGACAGGAGGGGGCCAGTGACAGAGGCGTGGGTAAAAGGGGGCGCCACAAACTTACTGCACTCCCCGATATTTGTCCTCCAAGGGGCGAGGGCGGCGGCGGAGGGGGCGTGGCGCTGCGGGCAACCTTCAGCTGCTTTTGTTGTTCGCCTTGGATTGCAATTGTCGCTTTTCCTTCGCTTTTCTCCTTCACACTACGTTAATTTCCACACACCAGCACGGACACACACGCACACGCACACAGTTGGACTACTTGAGTTTTCCTTTACATCATTTTCGCAGCGCTTTCCTTTAGGACCTCCAAATTCGATCACAAACCACGATTGAAACACGCACAATGCGTTAGAGTCCGCGAATTAAACAAAAACTAAGCTCTACTCAAATACGTGTGGAGTGCAGGGAGCTAATCGAAAAGGTAAAATAATGTTCACTTAACTGGCCTGCCAGCCGTGTGCGCGACTCTGTGTGACTGGCAAAACGGACATTCGCCTGCCCGCGCTGCTGGCCAACTGTATAATTAACATGCAATGCAAAACAACCACGCGACTATTATTAACCGATTTACTATTATTAATAACTATTTTTCCTTCGCCTTTCAGTGTTACCAGATGGCTCTCTTTGCTATTGCTCAAATCCGATGTCGATGACTATCGGTGTGTGCCATCACTAAAAGTTTTCCTTTCGCGCCAATACGAAATTCAAATTAGTGGGGCACATTTTAAATATTTTGGTTTAGTTAGGAAAAAATATAGAATATAAGGCACGTATTTAAAAATCTATTAATTAAAAGACATTATTACATATTTTTAAAGCTGAACTACATATGTATATTTTACCAACAATCTTTTTATTTTTTATTGTCATTCGTCATTAAGGTATAAATTGGTCTTGTATCTGAGCATTTAAGGAATGACAAATTTAAAACAATATAAAAATCGTGGTCTGAATACTAGACTCCTCGAGTTTTAAGGTATAAAATGGTCTTATACCTCAGCACTTTAAACAAATTTAGGTTGGCATTTTCAAGGTAAAGCTGTGCCATTTTCTGTGGAGTAGAAGAGATTATAAATTAGTTTTATAATTAGCTTAAAAAGAAATTGTGGTTTTTATAATGAATTCAAAAAGCTTTAAAAATGCGAGTGGAATCCTTCTATTACACTTAGCTTAGTCGATACATATACCGAACCATAAGTTGTCATCTCCAGCAAAATCGATAGGTTTGCGTACCATGATTTTGCCATCTCAATTAAAGCAGGCCATGGAAGCGAATTCGATGAAGCCCAAGCGAACTTTTAAGCGTCCCTTTGCATTCCCGAAGAACTGTGTGTACCGTCCGTTGCGGCAGATAAGCAACATGGAGCGGAACCTGAAGCTGCCCGCCGATAGGCCCACCTGTGAGTACCGGAAGGCAGGGATTTGGCCACTTACCCTATATTTGCACACTCCATTTCGCAGACTTCACGCTCAATGCACCGCCCTCGCTGGTTCCGGCCAAAAAGTACTCGGACATTAGTGGACTGCCCGCTCCGTACGCCGATCCGCACACAAAGCTGCGTTTCGCCAACGCCGACGAGTACGCGTCCATGCAGCACATGCCTTCGGACATCATCAATGGCTACCTCACGGTGCGCGGCTATACGAGCGCCGTTGGATAGTCACCTCGATCTATATAGTATACATCCCGTTCCGCCCGAGGCCTCGCGATCTTACTGCCAATCACAATAGCCAATTACGGAGCTGCTGGCCTTTTACTTTTACTGGCATTGCGTGCGAGGCTGTTGGATTCCGAACAATATGCTGACTGCTTCCTGATAGAACAACAACACAGGGAACAACATACACGATTACCATATATGTAGATAGCCCACCCAGAAAGAGATGATCTCTGTAGCCCCAAGCCTGTTGCGACCTCGAAACCCATAGATACTTGTATTATTACTATCTAATATTTGACTGTAACATTGGCTTTGATAAGCCAGGTGATATGTAAACCTTGAGGCATGAAAATTGTCAAAACTAACACATACATACATAGGATCATAATGAGAAAATAAATATTTTGACATCCACTATGTGCCAGTTTGCGGTTGGTAATTTGTTTGCGTGGGCTTTAAATATATTATATTATCCTGCTTTTGGTAAAAGCAGATGATAAAGTTAATGGAGTTTTTATTTAAGGACGATTTATAAATGTTTTACGAACTACATTTCTATTTTAATATCATTCGCATAATCATCGTTATTGTGTATTATTTAGCAGCTATCAGAAGTACCAAAAGCAAGTTTCTAAAACTTTCGTAATTATTGGGGCTTCTCCCTTTCTCTCTCCCTCAGGTTCTCCCTTCGCCATCTCTCCAGTAAACGTAATTCGAGCTTGCTCCTCCAATGGTTTCAAATACAAAGAAACGGACTAGTGGCTCCGTGATGCGTCTCCCCTTTTCTCCCCCTTCTTCATTTTGTGGCAGTCGACTCGGGCTTTTCCCCCTACGGCTTTGGATGCTAGCCGGCTTGGTTGATGGGCCGGCTAATACTGTTCGGCTGCGTCAGCATCTGCAGATCGGAGCGGAAGCTCCGCGGCAGCCCCGAGATGTCCAGCTGGTGCTTGAGCACCACCATGGTGGCCAGGGTTTTCAGGGTGGGCTCAAAATCGAGCACATGCAGATCGCTGTAGTCGATGAGCGCCAGGCCGGGCGGAACAACTCCGCCTGCCGCAGTTGCTCCGCCCGCCTCTTGAGTGGGCGATACGCCGGCCGATGGCGAGCCGCTGGAGGAGCTGCTCCTCGGACTGGTGCCGCCGAACAGGAACATTTTGGTGGCCATCACGATGGCACACTGCCTGCGCCGCGCCGTCGGTGCCTTGCCGTTGGCCCGTATCAGGTTCCACAGCTTGGTGCGCGGATCGAAGGTGTACAGATCGTTGAAATGCTGGTCCAGCAGGCCATTGTAGCCGCCGAAGACGTATATCAGCTTGTTGTAGACGAACATGCTGTGGCTGCGCCGGCCTACGGGCACCTTGCCGGCCGTGAAGGGGCGATGCCAGACCTTGGTCTTCATGTCCAGGTAGACGATCTCGTGGCAGTAAGTCTCCTCCTGACTGTGGTACGGACTGTGCTTGTCGCCCCGCCCGCCAAAGATGTACATGCGCTCCTGCTCGTAGGCCACCGCCGCATGGAAGTCCCTGTAGCTGGGCGGCACGCCGAAAGTCTGCACATAGCGCCACTCCATGGTGTCCAGATTGAGGCTGTGCACATCGCTGCTGAACTCGTTGATCTCGTCGACGAAGCCGCCGAAGATGAACATGCTGTTGCCGATGACGCAGGCCGAGTGACCGTCCCGCGCCCCTGGCAGGCAGCCGGTGACCGGCGGCCTCGACCACTGGGCGGTCTTGGGATCGAAGCAGTACAGGGCATTGCAGAGGTTCTCGTCGTTGCGTCCGCCCCAGATGTAGATGCGCTCCTTGTAGGCGACCACCGTGTGTCCGTAGCGCTGGAAGGGCACCAGAGGATACTTTAGCGGCAACCCGGCGGCGTCCAGCTGCTGGGGCACCAGGGTCCAGCGCATTGTGTGCGCGTTCAGGACGTGGACATCGATGGGCTCGTTGTAGCGATAATCGTATCCAGTGCAGTAGCCGCCGAAGCTGTAGATGAAGTCGCCCACGCCCACCGCCGCGTGATTGACCCGCTGCGGCCCGCCGTCCAGGTGCACAGTCCACAGCATTTTGGCCAATTGGAGCACCAAGGAGATTGGGACTGAGGCTGGGGGCTCTTGCCTTGGGCCGAAACAGCCAAAGCACACAAAGGAAAGCAAGTGCGCCGCAGTTGTCGTTCTCTTCGTGGGCTCGGGGGGAGGCAGAAGGCGGCGGGGGTGCAGGTGCGAGCGATTGAAGGCCACACAGGTGTAAACGCAAACGCTGATACTGATACCAAACGCTCCGCTCGGCTGCTAAAAAAAATTGGGCTTTTTATTGTTGTAGTTGCTTCCTAGAGATGGGCGCGTGACGACAATTCGAAAAACACCCAGCTGCTTTCGTGCTAATGGTCGGGCTCCACTGATCCACTGGGATGAGAAATTATCGATAACATTTTCACATCCTTTTGGAAATGCAGCTGGCTCCACTGGGATGTAAAGCACAACCACTGCAGCAGCCACATCCGCTTCACCTGCTCCCTTTGTCAGGATTTTAGACCAAAATACCATTAGTTTTTGCAGTTTTTCAGTCGTAACTTGGTCAAAACAAGGCGCACAACAAAAAGACCGACTGTTTTGAACAGCTAACAACCTAGGCTACCGATCCCCATCACATTCCGGGAAATTTATTTTTTGACTAAATTTCACATTTTTCATAAGGGGTAACATCGTCTATTTTTGCGAAAATCCGTCAAAAATTAAAGTTTCCGGGCTTAAATACCAATCGATTGGGAATTTAGTTACGAGCTCAACGAGGTATGACATTCCTTATTCTGGCTCCATTTCGCAATTTGTCGACGAAAAAACGGATATACTTCGGGCAAAAATAGGGAGTAGCATTTTTGGATGAAAAATACGTTTATTTTAAGCCGTTTTTCAGTCGTATTTTAGTTAAATCGAGGCGCACAACAAAAAGACCGACTGTTTTGAACAGCTAACAACCTAGGCTACCGATCCCCATCACATTCCGGGAAATTTATTTTTTGACTAAATTTCACATTTTTCATAAGGGGTAACATCGTCTATTTTTGCGAAAATCCGTCAAAAATTAAAGTTTCCGGGCTTGAATGCCAATCGATTGGGAATTTAATTACGAGCTCAACGAGGTATGACATTCCCAATTCCGACTTTATTTCGCTAAATGATTGCCAAAATACGTATTCTTTTATAGTTTTTGCAAGCTTAGTTGCGATATTTATTTTCTGCTGTATATAGGTGTTTATATACGTCAAGTGTTTGTGTGTAAATTAGATTGGTTGTAGTACAAAAGTTATAACAAAATAAATAACAAGAAATCATTTAATACAATATTACGCGAACATACATACATTATTACGATGCAATCTCTGCACATTTTGGTTTACGAAGGCTGGTGGTCCCAAGGCCCGGTCCACATTTTCAGAAAAAAAGACACGCCCTTGCGGGATGGGTACGAAAATCGAATCAAATGCTAGAACTGCGAGGGGGGATAGGGAATGGAGGAAGTCGGGGATTCGAGACCCCGCCTCCTAGACGTTCGTGGGCGCGTCCATGCCGCAGATAACCGACTTGACCACCGACGCCGCCGAAATGGCTGCGAAGTTCTGCCACTTGCGGGTGGATGTGCCGTCCTTGTAGTCGGCGATGCCCTTCACCAGAATGAAGCTCTCCCGGCAGTTGCCGATGATGCTGTCCAGCACACTGCTCATCTCCACATCCGTGGCGAGGAGGCCGTACTTCCTGGCGAACTGGGTGCGGAGCTCGTCGCTCCTCACCAGATCCCTGCCGGAGCCAATGGGTCCCAGGTGGAGGCGCAGGCGATTGACCCCGTCGACCTCGTCGGCGGCAATGGGATGGGCCACCTCGATCACCTCGTTGTTGCCGATGTTCATGAACAGCTTGTCCGTCCGAGCGTCCGGCCGATTGAAGTCGGCCTCCGTCTTCTGGGCCAGCGCCTGCTGGGCCTGGTTGAGGTAATCCTCCCACGGCCTCTTTACCTGCATGTTGGCCTGCAGGCTCTCGGCGATCTGCTGCAGCGAGTCGTTCACCGGGAAGTAGGTCTTAACGTCATCGCCGCTCTTGTACAAGTACACATACGGTTTCTCCTTGCTGTTTGGCCATAAAATGGGGGGAACATTAGCAAAGGTAACCCAATAAAATGCGATCTAGTGCCTCACCTATTGCTGATCAGCGCCCGCTGCTTGTCCACGTACGAGATGACCACGTCGCCCAGCCGGACGTGCTTCTTGTAGTCCGTGTAGTGGGGCACGCCCCCGGCCACGCCCACGATGAAGACGAAGTCGACCTTCTGGAATGTGCCCAACAGGCGGGTGGTGGTGTTGCCCGTCGCCGTCATCGCCTCCCGGTTGCTGCCCACCGACGGGAGCTTGGTGCTCACGATCCTGTGCGCCCCAATGTTGCCCAGGGTATAAACGTTCGATTCGCCTGCGGAATAGATAGGAAAGCTTGGTAAGTGGGTTTTCGGGCAGACAGTGGTTCACGCTCAGGACAATAATATACACCAGTCATGAAAACAAAGGGTATGCGGATCAGATATGATATGAAAAAGATAACCAATAAATATATAAAATAAACATTATAACATTATCTTTCAAAAATTAAACATTCTAGTAATTTTAAAAAATAATTTTGTTTAAACATAGGACATGTATTTTGATGGTTAACCAATTCACCAAGTGCGTGACGGAGTTAATCAATCCGTCTGACGGTGATACGAGTGGGTACATGTATATAAAATATAAGGTCCTGTAACCTAGGACAATCCTTTACCATAACAACAACCAAATACAATGAAACCAAAAACCGACGACACAACACACACAAAAAGGACACGAAAATGACAAGAAATCAAATTATTCTAGGGCAAGTTCATAACTTTCTACTTTCTACCCAAGTTTATGGCAAGTCATTCGAGCACAGGTCTCACTCGTTAAATGCGAACCGAGTGTTTACTGTGCACATGGGTTACATTCTAAATATTTGTACTAGTTAATGATCTTATTTAAATGTTATTATAATCATTGGAAACAAATATATAAAATTCGTCGTAATAAAAAACTACTAAACACTTTTTACAATAGGTATTTCGATTAACCCTTAGAAACCTATGAACTTGACCTTGATTTATGGGTGCTTCTGAATTTTGATGTGGTTTCTGGACATTTGGCTTACCGAATCTTCGTTTCTTTTTGGACTTTCTGAGTGAGTTCGTTAGATTGGGATCGGAATCTGTTACATAGGTTTGTATTTTTGGATTCAGGGGTAGGTGAAATGTTTTTTTATATTGCAGACAAGCAAACAATCAGCCAAATTGTATGCAAATTCATTCGTAATGGCGAATTTTTCGTGATTTTTTGGCCACCGTAGTCGAGGTTAGGGAACAGAAGGGGAAAGAGATAAACAGAGAAAAGATGGTTAGCCAAGAGTTCGATTAGTAAGAGTTGGGGAGAAGTCGACGAGTCTCGTTCCAACGCCAACGCCAATCGCCAAACGATATTGGCCATCGGTAATCGAGCGATTCTGCGGTTCGTTATCGAACTGAACCTACCGACTGTGGTGTATCGGACGAATGTCTCCTTGTTCTCGAGCATCGCGTCCACGGCGAGCTTCTCGCAGTACTGGGCCGTGATGATGGCGATGGTGGGCTGCTTGTTGGAGGCGATCGTGGGCATCTGCTTGACCACCTTGATCTCCTTGTCCTCGTGGTGGATGCGGGTGTACGCGTTGTACTCCATCGACTTGATCAGGCCGCGCTCCTGCAGCGACTTGATCACCAGCAGGACATCCTGCTCGCTCCAGCCGTAGTCCCTGCGAAAAGGAAAATATTTTAGTATTCTAGCTTTCGAATCCATTTTAGTACTAGCTTGGTAGGTATCAACTTTATACTTGATAAAATTAACATATTGTATCACTTTTACCAATGAATAATGAAAAATAGAAATTCCTCAAAAGTTCATACCAAAGTTATATCAAAGTTAAAAATGCATGGAATATCGTTAAAACGAGTATAGTTCTAATATACTTTTGTATCAATGTACTAAAATCAAAGACTCTATTTTTAGATTAAAAGAAATTAAACCCCTGAATGTTAAAAATTCGATTAGTAAACCAATTATATAAGGGGTAAGAAGACCACAGCTCTATAATTTTCCATTGGATATAGTTCTAATATACTTTTGTATCAGTGTACTAAAATCAAGGCCTATTATTTTAGATTACAGAAATTAAACCCCTGTATTCGATTATTTCAGTAAACCCATCATATATGGGGTAAGAAGACCCCAGCTCTATAATTTTCCATTGGATATTTTAGCACTTTGGTCAACTACTCACTTGGCCAGATCCTCGGGGGAAACGGGATTGGGATATGCCTGCTCGATGAGCTCCAGCACCTTCTCCTGGGTCAACGGTGGCGACTCAAACTGGGATTCCTCTAGGGAAACTGGGGGGAAAAGAGGTGAGGGAAACACACGATTAAAGCACATGTCTATGAGTCCCCTTTATAAATGGTTATTCATTTAGCCAGGATTTCTGTTAGCGAGCAATGACATCTACTCTGAGCGGTGGGCGTGGCTGGTTAGGCGGTGTCTGTTAGTACAAAAAAAAACACACACAGACATCGGCTGGCAGGTGGGTCAATTAAGTGCTCAAGCAGCGGATGTCAGATTTTTATTGCAGACGGCAGACAAATTGGACACTTGAGGTGTAGACTGCCTTTTGAGGACAACTGGAGGGGGTTTGAAAGCTTTTGGTTGTGGCTTTGAAAGTAGCGAAGGTGGCGGTGGGAGAATCAGATTCATATAATAGCTGTGGAGCTACAGCGATAGTGGAAAGCCGAACCTACAGTCTTTACATAATTTCTTCATTTTGTATGTTATCTTCTGCGGTTTCTAGCAAGTCAACCCAAGGACAAATGTTGGTTTAAATTAAACGTAAAATATAAAATAATAACTGGAAGCGTCAGGTCGGTATTCTTCTCTTTATCAAATCAAAGTTATAGAAGCTAGGAAACAAGAAAAAAAACAGTTGGAGAGCCATATCTTCAGGGGATATGTTTGCTTACAGGAAACCAACTGATGGTAGATCCTCTACCTCTCGGAATTTCTAAAGTTTGGCCCCTACAAAGAGCCTTTTGTTAGCACACAAAGCCACCTAAAAACCTCAACAGCTTGCAAGGCATTTATTTTATTTCGCTTTATTACATTTCTGTTTTTTTATTTCTTTGGAGTGCACAACACTTTTTTATACATATACTTAATGCATTTTTTCGTGAGTTTTTAGTGCGTGCATTAGTACGAAAGGAAGAACAAAACGAAAAACGAACAAGGAACAACAAAGAAGGCGGAGGAAGGAGTGGAAGTGCAACGAAGCGGATACAAAACGGAGTTCGTTGAGCGGATTAGATGATTAGTTGTGGGAGCACTCGAGCACGGGACACGGGAGCACTGGGAATCCCCCATTCACTTCCGACGGGCGCTCAGCTGCTCGGTGTACATGTCCAGCCAAATGGCCTTCATCAGGTTGTCGCCGTCACCTGTCTTCCGCTGCGCCAACAGCGCCTCCTCGAACTTCCGGTTGCAGTCGCCGTAGCAGTAGATGATGTACCCATCCCGGGCTGATCGCCAAAAAAGCCACCCGCACAGCCCAGAGGATAGATTGAGTCGTTCGGTTCAGATGAGAAGTCAATTTTGGATGGTACAGTCAGTAGATTATACTCGGAAGGTAAGTTGGGCTTGGAACTTGATTTTCACAGAGTGCAATGCATTGAAATCCCCAAGCAAGGTGTCTAAAAGAATGCAATCAAAAATTTTACACCGAAGTTCCAGGGTAAAATGCATAATTGCATCCTTTAAAACGCCTTCTTAAGGGATTCCAAATGCAGTTTTTATGTTTAGGCCAAGTTCCCTTCTTACACATCCCTATAAACAGAATTGGACGATACTCACGTGGTCGCGAGGGCGGTGCAGAGGTCTCCTCCAGGATGCGCAGCTCAATCTCGATGGACTGGATCTCCGAGTATCCGTGCTGCAGCAGCTTCATTATCTTCTTGATGAATCCCACATAGTCTGAGGGGTAAAATGAAAACCAAATAAATAAAGCCTTAGACTATTTAACAATGACCGATACGAGCAAATTAGTTTCAGTATGAAAGTCCTTTGGATAAAATTCCAAGAGAGTCTTGTTAATAAAAAAAAAACCAATTTACATTTTAAAAGTAAACAAAGAAAATCAAATGACAAGAAAACTGAAGATTTTAGAGATATGATAGCACCTTAAAAGGCATATCAAGAAAGCCCGTTCAAAAGATATTGTAGTACACTATTGGGAACCATTTAAGGAGGTCCCAAATCCTATAAACCTTTTACCAACACAATGCCAACCCACCTCTGGGAAAGTCCTGCGGACTGACCAGCTCCTTGAAGAAGTCCTGGGCGATGTGGGCCTGCTTCTCGTCGTTGGTCAGCCAGTCCCTGAACCAGAACCTCAGCGTGCGCGACTCCTGCGAGTGCTTGCCCGTATTGGCGCTGACCAGGAAGACCCGGAACTCCAAGGACAGGGCGGCCGCCTTGCTGGCGCTCTTCTGGCCCGCCACTGTATCCTTGTTGATGATGATGCCCGTGTGGTCGCCGCCGGCGACATGGACCCGGTCGTTGATCTCGTCGACCAGCTTGCGCTCGATGAGGATCACCGTGCTGTTGGCCGTCTTTCCGCGGGGCGTCATCACGACCTGTTCTGTGCGCGGTGGCGACTGGCTCCTCTGAACGCCGCTCGAGTTCTGATCCAGCTGGTCGTGCTCCTGGTTCTGGCCTGCGACAATTTTGCCATAGTTTTTATTGCCATTCGGCAGGACTCCGTTGCCGTTGCCATTTCCATTTCCACTTCCATTCCCATTGGCTGTCTGCGATTTGTTTGGCTTGGGGGGCGGCGGTGGCGGTGCCATCTGTATGTGACTCCTGCGCTCCGACATGGTGTGCTCCTTCTGCTGCTCCTCCTGCTCCCTGCTTCTTGCTCCTGGAACTGCTGCCCCTTCGATCCGATACGGTTCCGCTGCTCCGGCGACGTCCTTGAGGCCAAACTTGCTGTTGCTGCCGAAAGAAAAGCAAAAGTTGACTGTCATTAGTGACTGGTGGAAAGTGGGGCGTGCTAATAAATTATATTTAGATGGTTTTCCATTTAATGATAAAATATCATATTTTTCATATTTAGTATTTTAGCTGAATTATAATTTTTTATAATTACTTATAGCCGTTATTAAAAATGCAATTTAAAGTAATTATAATTTTTGAGTATTATTATTAGTATTTTCCTAAAACCTATTTTGAACAAAAACGAATAAAAATTCTAAAAAATTCTTTACATAAAATAAAATATTTCTCTTCATGAATTATGGTTTTTACTTTAAAAGCTCAAAAAATATTTGTTGTAACCCAGAAAATATATATTCAACGGTATTTAGTATTTTTATACCTGAGTAAGGGTATACTAGATTCGTCAGAAAGTATGTAACAAGTAGAAGAAAGCGTTTTAATATTTTGTAAGAATTGAAATGAGACTAATGGGTATTAAAACTAATACAAGTTCCAAAAATATACTTGGGATTTGTTATCTATTTTTTGGCTTTCAGATACTTCTAGTTTCATAATAGATAAATTAAACTTTTTAAGAAAATATTGCTCTGCACTTTCGAAGACTCTTCACTGTGTGCCTCTATTTTTAGCCAGCGATTCGCATTTCCATATTTCCCCTACCCGTGTTAAATGTTACCTGTTCCCTTCGACGCCCTCTGATTTCGGGGCTGCTTTCGCTGTCTGTCTGGCAATGGGCCAAACAAATTTAGAATTCATAAATAATTGGTGTCATAAATCCACCCTTTTGGCAACCTACTGCGACCCAGTGACTTGGATTCGGGCCCACGAAATAATAACAATAAAAGAAACCAAAACAGAGCGACTAAAGAAAATCAATAGGAACTTGGTAACGCCGAGTGCATGACAACCATATAGAGGGGGTCCAAAACGGGGGGGTTTGCTTTAGGGGGTTGTCATTTGGGCCAGCCACCTGCCACCCCCTGCAATTAAAGGCAAAAGCCAACTTCCGGCCAAATGTCACCAAGCAGCCACAAAAAGGTTTTTGAACTCGCCAAGGGAAAAGCGAAAGAGATGGAAAAATTGCTAAGAAAGGGGCGAGGGAGGTCGGAAAATGGGTGCCTGGGGGTTGGCCTGCCGCTAAATTTGCATAGGACAAACAAAAAAATAAACTGAAAGCCCCAAGGGAAGGGAGAGGCGAATGAACTGAGCCGGTGAAAGGACGAACGGAAAGCGGAAAATGCAGAGGAAATAAAAATTTACATTTCCCAAATGCCAGTTCTTGGAATTCCAGGTCCCAGAAGAACATTATGGCGAGGAAACTCATTAGATGGAAACTACACTTTTCGGCTAATGAGGGGAAAATCCGAGCACATATGTGTAGTAGTAAATGTTTGGGTTTCAAAACAACGACATTAGTCAAGTTAAAGTATTCCATTTTCTTTGGAATATGGTTTTTGTTTTATTTTTTGTTTATAATATGAACTTGATGAATGCACAATTTATTTATTTTTAGTACAATCATGTCCATTAATATTCAAATAACCGTTGGTTTTGGGTTCCACACTTCTTTAATATGTAATTTTTTGATATTAAGCGAATATTGTATTTTCCATCCCCCCACAGACTTATATATGAGACATTATCCGTTCATCCCATTCACTTAATTAGATTAAAGCGTTTCCTCCCTCTTCACTTCGGTCGCCAAAGGGTGCACCACTCGAATTTCACGGCCGGAAATTATTTGCCGTCTGCAATTTCAATTAAAACAAAAACATGTACAAATATGCGAAGATAAAGTGCACCAAAAATGGTACAGTCCCGCCCCCGAGACACTCCCTTTGCAAATGCATTTCTTCACTTCCGTTGGGCAATATTTTTCGTTGTTTTTATAGTTCGCCGATCTTTGGGGCGTCGTCTGGAATGGAAATTCCTATCGCAAGTGCCTGGCGATGCGTAACTCCCGAGGGGGCAAAGGGCCCGGCCCCAGCGAAAACCCTTTACGGTTGACAGAACCCCAGTCACGTGTCTTGACACAAAAATGTGTACTTCCTACATGGAAAATTGAACAATGCACAGACACAGCACACAAACCAAATCAAATTTCATATTTGGCTGGACAAACACAACATTTTTAACAGGAGGAATCCAGCTGCCACTTCCGTTAGTAGTTTCCACCACAACCCACGCAAAACTACGCTTTTTTGAATACCCTTTCTAGGAGGTATCCCACATTATTAATAGTTCATATCATAACACCTTATACCTTATTTATACTAATTTTAATAATAGAAAAGGTATTCTTTTCTGCATTTTTACTTGAATAATATGTTTGACTCTACTTTGACTCAACTATATATCTATTATTATAAGGCTATCACTCGAAACTAAGAATCAACGCACAGCGAAATCCATCTAATTGAGACTGGTCACTAATTGTTGGATTGAATAAACTTATAATGTTATTAAATGTATGCTGGGGTGTTGCTACTATTTTATTGTCTTTTGCTAGAAACATACTTGGGCATTTGTTTTTCATGCACTGGGAACCAAACTACAGAACGTAACACTTAGTCATAAACTCCACCTTTTTATAATCTTCAAATGACTACACCCTTTTTAATTTCAATGATATCGGCAATCCTTGGAACTGTTGTCTAAATACTGTGTATTATTCTATTTAAATCCATAGTCTTGTTTAATCTCAGTGTGCCATTCCAGTGAGACACACTCAGCCAGAAAGTGGGCTGTGAGATGCCCACACAAGAAAATCTTATATGTAGGCACTTATTTAGCAGCGATTTCCAGTTCCCCTTTTTTGCGTGGGGTCTGATATTTTTTAGCCAGGGAGAACTCCGCAGTTTCCTATCAAAAACAAGTTAATCTCACTATTTTCCCATACCAAAAGCAAGGCAAATTGACACGTCTACTTAACTACCGCAGAGCAACAACCGCTAATTACCGCATAATTTCAGTTAATTTTCCCTTTCGTGTCATTAGCCGGGGGGCGAACGTGACTCAAAGTCAAAGTTTCTGAACCGATACGACTCAATAAGTAAAAAGTAAACTCGGGCAGGCTGACTCACAGCGGAAAACGTGATCAGATCGAACCTTGTTGATTCAATGGTTAATTGACAATCAACCGCGTTTGTTTTGTTCTCCTAGTGGAGGCTCCTCTGTAGGGCTCATCCACCGCCCCATCTGTTCTATCCGATTAAGCAATGGATATGGAAATGCCTGCAGCTTGCCCCATCGAGCTCTAAATATACTTGAATGGTCCCCGACCATCAGCGTTTCTGGACATTTTCATAATTTCGTTTCATGCCAAGGTTATTCCGAAATTATTTCTCACCCTGCCTCACAAATGCCTCAATTGTCTGGCGGCGAATTGCTTTCGCTTGTTTATGAAACAATTTGAAAATTCTTGTAGCAATATTTTTGAAGGAGGTTCCTCGAACTCTTGTGGGTTAAATATTGGGCTAATTTATTTGGGATAAACAACGAGCCAAAATTTGCATAAAACTTGCTTTTGGTCCTTATAATATTTGTACCCGCACAGAGAGAATTATGTAAGTACATTGTTCTTGAATTGAGAAAATTCGTTCTTAAAAACCGTGTAAGTACATTTTGGTATCAATTTTCTCAATATTAGAATCAACTTTTTGATAAGTATACACTACTGACTGGTCTAATAGTTTATTGGTTGAGATATACAATGTAAATACCAACTTGATTCGAGCAAAATTAAAATATTTTCAACTCCAAAAATGTCGTTATATTTTTAAGAACATTTTTAACTCAGATGAAAACGTCAGAATTTTTTCTGTGCGTTACTCATAGAGTAATTATTTCAACATTAATTTATCTGTTATGCTTAATTTTGTTTTTTTGTTGAATATTTTTTTGTTTTGATCTTTAATTTCGACGAAATAATATATCTTCTATCCGACGATTTAAAAATTTGTGAGTTCTTAGGTATTTATTAAATATTTATGTATTTTTGATCCATGATTTCGAAACCAATATTATATTAATCTGGGATACCTCTTGCAAATGTGATTATTTATTCTTGCCGTGAACTTTAACTGCCAATAGAATTTGATTTTTGATTTGCATATCTGAATAACGTTTAGTCGGCTGAAATTGTTTTTCCATTTCGGTTAATTGAGTTTCGTTTTGAGGTTGGGATCTTTTCAAGAAGCTTAAATCAGCGATGACGTCAGCCCTTTATAAAGTATACTATTTCAGTGTGATGGCTTTTATCGTCTGTGACGCAATATTTATGGCATTTCTGATTATTTAAATCGGCAAACAAGTCGCGAAGTCGGGAGCTGACCTTCAAAGCGAACAAATCTGAGCTTGGGAAGGAACTTAAACATCACGAATATCACAATAATTTGTAAGTGTTTTCAAGTTTTTTTCTTGTTTTCGTTGCTACTAAAATGTATTATATTTGTGATATTAGTCACATGTTTTTCCTAAGTTTTGATGATTTGTTTCCAACAGATCAGCAAAATCCACGATTTCCTGTCGTCAGTTTGTCTGGATTTTCTAATCATCCAGTGATTCACTCCGCGAACGTTGCGCAAATTGGAGAAATATTTATACTCAGATAGCGAGATTTATTTGTCTTTCGTCAGATGGCTCACAAACACTATTTATTGAGTCGCTCGTGTGGGCGACGAGAAAATAATGTTCCCCCTCTCGAATCGGTTTTATGCAATATTGGAGGTTCTGTATAGGGCACAGGTTTCGACATCGTCTTGTGCGTCACTGTCCCCGTCCATCTTTATTCATTTGGAATTCCTTGATTGGATCACTTGATCAATTAGCCGCGGATCACTACTTGATGCAGTGCGTGGGTTCCATTTGTTTCTCTCTGCCCTCGAATGACCAATCGCCGCCCCTAAACCCCCATTTTCTACATTTTATTTCCTTCCTGCACGGAATACATATTTTTTCATTATATTCGAACTACAGATACAAATATAGGAAAGATCAAAATAATAGAAATATTAAATCATGTCCTAAAACTAGGTTTTATTCGCGAAATAGAAATATGTAATGTTAGAACTATAAATCGATATAACTTTTCTGATTAGCTCTACCTTTATCCATTATCGAACACTCACCAATCATATTATAAGGTACCTACAACCAACCCTTCAAACTGCATGGCTAAAAGGGCTTGGAAAACAAGGCATACAAGCAATTATAGTGCGTCAGATGGACCTTTCAAGTTTTAAACCACAGCCCCATCCACCGACTTACTCGAAATGCAATCATTAATGAGTAAAAACCATGCACAAGCTCAAACTCAAACACGCAAGAAAAGAAAAGAAAAGTCGGTTTCCTTTGGTTACACAATAGCCGGCAATATTCCGGGAATTAGCGGGGCAAAGTTCAGAGCACCACCCTCCCCATAGAAAAGCCATCCATGGTGAATGGTGGTTGGTGGTTTGGGTGGTGCTCCATAAATTAGAGCGACTTATGGCAATATGGCCAGTCGGACAGTTTTATGGCCACGGAACACACATCGAAAATGCAGTTTACAAATGCTGAAAGGCCCCATTTCCACCCCCTTTGCGATTGAGCCAACCCCTTTGGTTTTCTTTTGTTTTTGGGGGCAAAGTTTCTTAGTGTGTCAGTGGTGGTGGTTGAAGGAGCGCCGATTAGAGGCTGATTAGGGCGTCATTGAGTGACCTACTTAGCGGTTAATGATTGGAAACGAGGATGCAATACTGATAATGGGGATAGTCAGCGTAAAAGCCTCAATGGTACTTCAAAACTGCATAACCGATTCAGGCCCAATACATAACCGGTTCAGAAAATCTTCAGTTTGGAAAACGATTTAGTGGAATCTGCAAGCCGGTTCAAACCCGATACACAACCGATTCAAAAAATATTTAATTTTCGATGCAAAAAAGATATACTAGGTCGAGCACAAGCCTTCAACTTATTAACTGCACTGACAAGCAGCTGCCAAAACCAGGTCACATCCACTCTGCTCTAATATTACAAAACAACTTTCAAATATGCCGACAAACGCACAGAAAGACGGGTGAAATTCGCGGCTCATCTCGAATTGCATTTGTTTATCGGCAAACAAAAATGAGGTCGAATTCCCCTTCATCCCACTGACAACTTCGTATCACTTTACATCAGTTGCAGCCCACTCACGCCTCATTTCATTCACGTAAAAAGTAGCCCCGATATCGGGAAAAGTCACAGAAGAACTTAAATCAAAACAAGAAACAGTGGAAATTATTTTTAAATGCAGAGCCGGACGAAAGACCGGGAGAGTCGGGCGCAGAAGGAGGAGGTTTTCCAAGTTGAATGAACCGCACACCGGGTAGCGAATACATCGAACAGATAATTATAAGGGGAGCAGATGGTCTCGCCGACAGTCGACCGGCAACACATTGCCCACAAAAATAAGGTGTCTGAAGGGGTAATGGCATTTTTAATAGACTCACGAAATACAAATAATAAGCGTTCTTTAAAATTATATTTTTTTTTCTCAAGATCTGCTTAACCGAATTTGGTTGGAACATACAGGAATACTTTCCCCTGAAATAGAACGTTCTTTGCAAAAACATTTCATTTATAAACAAAAATTCCAAAAGTTGCTAAGTTTTTCGATAAATTATGGTCGAAAATGGGATATCTTACTGATTTGAGTCAAAAATGTTAAAACGGAATAGTAAACCTTCAACAAAATATAAAAAATTGCATACTGTTTCCCTATAATGTTTTTCCTGAATCCCAATTTGTTTTCAAAATTTCCCAGAATGTGCAACAAAATTGCCTCCCTAAAAAACTGGAAGAAATACACAAAAACAAAAAGAAAAGGAAAACTGTGCTAAGTAAGCAACAATAAATAATCTGCACAGCCAAACGAGAATGAGATCATTTTCGGATGCCTCTCACGCTTTTTTCAGTTTCTTCACTCTGCTCTCTGTTGTGCGAGTACACAATTTGTTAACCAAATGTTTTAGCCTCGTGAAAATTGTTCAAATTTCCACCGACTGGAACAGCGGACATACAACAAAGTACAGAAAAAGCTAGGGGAAAATGCAGGTCAGACAAATAACATGGAAAATAGAAACAAAGCCGAGGCAATGGCGAATAAACTGCGACAACGAAACGTGGAAACGGAAATGGATTTAGATAAACCCAGTAAGTTATAAAGAACGCAAATACCACTATCGAAGAAGTACAAAGTGTACAGAGTGGGTACGAAAAATAACAAATCCCCAGACTCATAAAGGGTAATCGCCCGCTTGGTTTCCTGGGGGTCAGTATCGTTATTCTCACTTAGCCTTGCTGCTCAAATTGCTTAAATTGAAATTCAAATGCAGCACGGCAGCAAATTTTTTATGATATATATACCCTCGAATAGTAATGGTTATGTACGAACTTAGATTTAGATATCAAGATCTATGGAATACCTTTTTTGAGGGAAATTCAAAAGATTGTTAGAAATATTGCGAATTTTATCTTTTGTACATTCTAAGTTTAAAACATGTTGTGAGTACCATAAATAATTGACTCAAATATATGCATAATGTAATTCAAAGTGTTAGCAAATGCCAGCTCAGAAAATACAACAGATTGTAAGCTCCAAAAATTCTAAACCTTATTTAGTAACTATAGAATACCATCTTCATCTTTATCATATATGTATGATACTATAGTACAACTAGGTAATTGAATTTTGTTTGTGGTTAATTTAATTGTTAAACAGTATCTAATCAGACGATGAAAGCAGCCCAATGCGTAAGAAATTGCCAAACATGGCCAAGTAAAATAACAAAGCCCGAGTCTTAGGTTTTGAGTGGGGTTTATAAAGAGCCCTCATTACTCCGCCGGAAGAAAGGTGAAAGCACATACAGCCAGCTTTACCACCCCCACGTTCCCCGGGTCTCACACTTTAGAGACATTATTACTGAACATTAGACTCACCTGTTGCTAGATAGACCTCGAAAATGACGTGTTTTATTTGCCACTTGATTTGCAACCGGTTCTCCTCTTCGGTCACTTCTATTTGCTTAATTTGTTTTATGGTTTGCTCGGTTTATTCCACTACTCTATAAAAACAAACGTGTGTGTTAACAACTTTTCACAGAATTCTGATTGATGCACAGCGCAAAAAATACATATCTCGGGGAAAAAAAAGAATGCGAAACACGCGGAGCAATGAGGGATTATCTTATCTTATCAGCTTATCAGAGAGTGGGTGGAAAAGGGGGAGTTGGGCAATGTTCCGTTATCAACCGATAACGCGGACATCGGTTTGTTGTTTGCCTTTTTCTGTTTTTCTTGCCATTCTGTAAGTTACAGTCATTTAGCACTTGCGAGAATTTAGAAATTGCCCAGCTGACGTCAGAGTTTAAAAAAGGTGTGAGATCTCCAAAATACACGGCAGAAATGTTAAAGTGATAAAAAGGGATATATATCAAAAACAAACATGTTTCTTAATTTTCATTCATTTTTCAGGTGATTTTTTTCAGTGCACCTGAGTCATCTGATCGCCAAAGCGAGCTCAGTGACGTCATAGAAGGGTTGCACTTGAAATATGGCAAACAAAAACAACAACTGGTTCACCTTCAGCTGATCAGCCAGTATTGCTGTCTCCCTCCCGCACTTCATTCAAATTTCAAACCATTATTGTTCTTCATGTTTTTTGTTCTACACTTGCAAAAACAAAAAGCAAACAACAAGCACGCAACAAAGATAAAAAAAAAGATACAGACGTTGGTGAACAAAGTCTCTAGGTGTGTGTATTGAATTACGCGCTATTTATATTAATAAATTGCACATTTCCACCGTTAGTTTAGTTAGTGCGCGCGTCACTCAGGAAAGGTGGGGGATAGGGGGAGGGGAGGGGAGAAGGACGCGAGGGAAGAAGCGCGCGTACACCTACTCCAAAACGCCGGCAAAACAAACCCTCCTTTCAACCACTCTTACGCGCTGTCTTGTTTATACTTTTATGCTCAGCACGTCGCGAATCAGAGATGTGAAACCTGGACCAGAACGGACGGTACGTACCGACAGCGCGAGGAGTAAATTTTCGAATGATATTGTTGATATGCAGAAAACCGCCCCTGAAATCAAAAACGCGAAACAGGCTGACCGGTATTTTTGTTTTATATTTTCTGTATTTCGCAGGTGTTGGCGGATGGTCACACCAGCTGATTTCGAATTTGCTCTCCATCTCTTTATAACAGAAATGTTTATATATTTACGCCCCAAAATAAATTTGAATCCATAGCCAAAATAAGGGGAGTCGTCCTTGTCTTAAATTGGCTTATTTTTCTATGAAAAAAGCTTTTTTTTTTAAACACTTGCAAAAAACACACAGGCCTCTGCCGCTGTTAGAAAACGATGTATATTAACATTTCTGTTAATTTTTGTCTATAAAATACCACTTTTGTTTGTTCAAATATACCAAATATCAAAGCTTTCACGGCGCTGCCTTACTAAAAATGCACAGAAAGCTCTTTTTATGATTTTCGAACCTAACAGCTTTTTAAAAATTAAGTGTTGGGCAATTTATTTATTTCACAATCATTTTTAGGGGAATTAAAAATTAAGTTTCTTTCTATTGGAGATATATAACCAAGGTTTTTTGCAAAGTACTCATTTTAAGTTTTTACGAACCAAAATGATCTTTACAGATAATGTTATGAAGAAGACAGATTACAAAAGTTTTATATTTAATAATTAATGACGTTCAGATACAAATATATCTTAGGACTTAACTGAAAATTACAACAGGAGTTGTGAACAAAAATGTGAAGCTAAATAATATGGTGAGAGGTTAAATTAAATATTGAAAAATTCTGATTCTGAATTCTGAATATGTTGTAATTAAATTATGTACCAATATGGAAGACCTAAAATATGCATATATTTTGGTCTTTAAATTTATAAGTATTACATTTAAATATAATTTTACTTTTGGTAGTTTGACCTGGTTTAATTATCTATGGAAGAAGTCGCTAACTCTTTTGTTTTCACAAAGATCAAATAATACCCTGCCATACGATTGAAAACTTTATAAAGAAGATAGAAACTTAACAACTATCAAAAAGGTATACCAACAAGGTTTAAGTCCTTCCTCTACTTGAAATACAAATAATTCTTAGGAATTAATTAAAATGACAATTCAAAGACGTGTTTTTATGGAATTCTAAATAATAGTGCATACTACAAATTCTAAAATATGTTTTTTCAAAGGGCACTCGGAGCCAAGCCAAATTAAACGACCCGGAATGCGAATGGGGTTCTTCTGCGCCAGGAGCTGCTCCAGGATGCTGCCGCTGCTGAGGACTAGCATGGTTTGGAAACTGCACTGGCGGCCAAAGACAATGTCCTGGGCCAACATATCGCCGATCATGCGCACCCAGCTGGGCTGGTCGATATTGTAGTGCTGGATGAGCAGCTGCCCCATCTGGATTCCCGGTTTGTCCAGTGGATGGCCTGTTTGCCACTGGCATCCGTCAGCATTGTGGCACAGGATCCTTCATGGTCCACAGGACTTGTCTATGTAGCTGAACACCCGATCGATGGCGTCGATCCTCACTCCACTGCAGAACGTGTTCTGGTTTTTCCTAAAGAAAAAAAAAAACTTATGTATTAATATGTAAGGAATAGTTTTTGAATGCCTTATAATATAATATGTAATATAAATTATTAATATAACTTGCTTTTAATATTTTCTATGATGTTGCCCTCTTCTAAAACTCGGTTGATAAAGTTTTTGAAAAGGAAAGAGATGGGGCTAATTTCCTTTGATCAGATGGTTTTTGAAAAAGAAAGAGAGGGACTTACTTCCTTTAATCGAATAGTTTTTGAAAAAGAAAGAGACAGGGCTAATTTCCTTTGAAAATTATACAATTAAGATGTAGACCGCTACAATTTAAGAACGATTGTTGAAAAAGGGGTGACACCTTTATCGTCTCCAGGTGAACATATCAAGTAGATCTTATAAGATATGTTTGCATAAATATTTAGATTTATGGATTACAATAAACAAGTTACCATTGCAATCCTATCCGATGTGCTGGGCGAGAAAGCCGTAATCGTGGGCACGGTGGTCGGCGAAATAGCATCGCTAAATGGCAACATCAGAAATAGAATCAAAGGCCGAGTCCAAATTAGCATCCCAAAGCGGGTCGTCAAAGATCCCAGGTAAAACAGTCACAAGGTATGAAATCAAATCAATTTGCCGATTACCTTTTCTATTTCTTCTGCACAGTGCTTATTTTTCAGAACTCAATCCTCGTAAAATAACCAATGAATCCGAGATATTTTTACCCAACTGCATATGCAGCATTCTTTATTCGCAAAAAATAGGCTTTGTGTTTTGACAGAAGTTTTATATGTGCCTCAAATATACATGTTCCTTTTGTTTATGTTTTCAAAAATGTTTTCTCATGTAATCTCTGCAATCTTAATGGCACTTTTGTATGCAACACGTATACATTTTGCTTTTCGTTCCTTTAAGTTGACAAATAAAATACATTACATATATATAATGAATGCAGATTCTCAAAATACAGACTATTACATATTATCTTAAGGCTCGGATTATGAAATATAAATCGTTGTCAATAAAATAAAATACATCACAGACAACAAAAAAAAAAAGTACATTTCTTCTACGTGCGTTTTCTCGAACTTTCACGCAGCTTTTCACATTTTCTTAATACTAGTTTCCGAGTTTCAGGCACAAAGCCTCCTTAGCGACGTTTGCCCTTCAACATCTCCAGATAGTCGATTACAAGCTTTGGGTACAAGTACCTGACAGACGGAAGAGTGACTGTGTCCATTTCGGGGCAGCCCTTCCAGGTGACGAATAAGAAGTGAAGATCTCGAATTTTGAAGCTGTGCTCGACTTTTTCCATCTCCAGACCGCGATCCAAGCCAAAGATACCCTGGTACGGCTGGTTCCAGGGATTTCCTGCCCCCCTGCGCCCGCCACGTCCATTACGGCCATTACGTCCACCGTTACCACGTGCCCTGGACAAATTAAAGGCGTTTGCGATTGGCCTAGACAGGCGGTCATCCAGCTCTGCGAGCAGCTGGTCAATTTTGATCTGATCTGGATCCCTAATCGTCATCTGCTCCAGGTTCGGCAGGGCGTTCAATGCATCCTGTAAGGGATTCTCAGGTAAAGCAGCACTGGCGGCCAACGGAAGGGGTGCTGCTGCTTCTATAGTTTCGTCGCTAGTATTATTGGCTGATGCCAATTTTAGTTTCTTGGTCTTTGCCCCTTTTCCAGTCGCAGCAGGCAGCGAATTTTTAGGCTGCGTGGCCTGGGTAATGAATCCCGAAGACGAGGTGGGAAGGTCATCATCCACTTCGCTTCCAACGTCCATATTCGTCGGCTTCTGCTGGGTAGAGGCGGCTGATCCCAAAGTTTCGTCGCTTGTCTTCTTGACTGATGCCAATTTGAGTTTCTTGGGCTTTGCCCCTTTTCCAGTCGCGGCAGGCAGTGAATTTGTAGGCTGCGTTGCCTGGGTAAAGGATACCGAAGACGAGGTGGGAAGGTCCTCATTCACATCGCTTCCAACGTCCATAGTCGTCGGCTTCGGCTGAGTAGAGGCTGCCTTCGACGTCTTGGCCAACTTTGCCTTATTCTTTCCGCCTTTTCCCTTCTTCTTGCCATTCCAAGGCTGGTTGCTTCCCCAAGCCGTTTTGCGTTTCGAAGAGGTGGTGGGAGCCTCCTGATCCTTTTCCTTTACGACGGCATTGGCGATAGAAGTGTCTGCCAGCTTGCTTTCAGAGGAGGTGATGGCAAGCCCCTGCTCCCCTTCCTCCACAATATTCTGCTGTTTCTCCTGGGAAGAGGAAATCGGGGTGGGGTAGTCCGGAACCTCTTGCTTTACGAGGTCAACAGATCCCATGGAAGGGTTGCTGCCAGAAGAGGTGGCGGCAAGGGCCGGATCCTCTTCCTCCACGGTTGTCAGCTGCTTCTCTTCGGTAAAGGATACCACAGGCTTCCTCTTTCCGGACAACATTGTGGGATATTCCTGATCCTCTTGCTTTATTAGGACAGGAAATGGTGGAAGCCCCTGCGGCATGACCTTGGTAGGAGATCCACCAGAAGAGGTGGTGGGAAGAAGAGGATCAGGCTGTTCGTTTACGACCTTCACCTGCTGGGCCTGGACAGAGGATCCCTCGGACTGCTTAGCGGCTCCCACAGAAGTGGTGGCAACTTTTGGGTCCACGTCCTTTGCTAGCTCCTTCTCGACCTTCGCCTTAGCCTTCTCCTGGCAATCATTGAACAGCTGTTGCTCGTAGTCGCTCACCAAATCGAGACACTTGTCCATCTCCTCGAGCGGCTCCCAGGTGCTCTGCTCGATTGGATAGCCCTGCCATTTGACAAGGACGTGGGGACGGCCGTTAAGGAAGCTTTTGCCGACTATTTTTTCTACGATAAACTCGGCATCCTGATCATCAATGGGCGATTCTCCGCCAGCGGATCGCTTTCCATTTGGGTTAGTGTCAGACATTTTAAGCTTTTCAGAGACAACCAACAAGAAGACCAACAAGGGGACTGGGGACTGGAGACTGGAGACTGGAACTACCTTACCCTGGAAGCGTCGAAGACGAAATGGACGAGAGAAGCGTCGCGCGCAAAAAGGAAAGATGGCGCAAACTTGGGCTGGGTGCTGCCAACTCGCTGCAAAATGCATTTACTGCACGTGGTCTGGATAGCCAGCCTCCACTGCCACTGTGTTCATTGACTGTGACGTGATTAATTTGGTATATACCATTATGTCATAAAATAATGCATTTTTATACATAACTTATCATTTCAAACGAAATATATCAGACATAATATTAATCGCTAGTGTCGCTAGTGCTCTGATCATAAGATGGTTTATAGTTTTAATCTTTATGTTAGCTTTATATAAATAAATACAAATAAAACAATTTTCTTAACATACGATTTCCAGCTATGCTTGATTGGGTACAAATTTAAAATATGTTATAATAAAAGAAATAGGATGTTATAAGCAATTAAGTAATGTACATGTACAATGACTTATTAATAAAAGCGTTGGTCATAGGAGACAATTTAAATAGGTTATTAATAAATGGCTATTTTCTTAACTGTTGAATTGTCGCAAACTCATATAATAATTTGGGCAATTTAGGGAACAAACCTAAATGGCCACTGTTCTTTTTTTGAACCGCTATGACCAGTTTTCATATTTTCGTAAAGTAAAAACCTGTAACATTTTATTTTTCTTTGATTTGCTTTAAAAAATTAGTAAGGTAAAGGTAATGTATGCTTTCTAAGTAAGTAATGCGTACTGCTGATGCTTAAATGTTTCAGAGTTGCCATAACTTCTTAATGAAACAGCTCTGGTTTTCAGCAATTCAACAACCTCAAGGCTTTTGAAAGGCTGAAATTTAAAAAACTTTGTTTGTAAGGAGAAGCTGAAAAACAGCTGACCAAAATTCAACGATTCAGCTGAAGTCCCACTGACGCTTTTTTGAAAGTTCGCACTTGTGTCTGAAATATAACGGACTGGAATATCCTCAATGACGCTCTAAATTCAAACGCGTTGGCAGCGCCGGAGCTTGCCGCCATATTTAATTTTTCCATTTCCCATTATTTTTTTTTGGGTTCTTGCAAAAAAATGTCAGGTGAACAGCCGGACAAATCCAGCGGCTCCTCGGATGAATCTGTGCCCTTCTTTACAGTCGAAAAGATCATTGGGAAGCGCCTCGTGAAGAGTCGCCTTGAGTACCTGGTGAAATGGGAGGGATTCTCCAAGAACGAGAACTCCTGGGAGCCCATAGAGCACGTGTGGCACTGCTCCGACTTGATTTGCAACTTCGAGGCGGAGCTGATGAGGCAGGGAAAGGCCCAGGAGGCGGCTACACACAATGAGCCGGTCGAAAAAATCCTGGACAAACGCCTCGCGGGCGGTTGCGTTCAGTACCTGGTGAAATGGCTGGGCTATCCCAAGGAGGACAACAGCTGGGAAACCATGCAGGCCCTGAACCACTGCTTGGACCTTCTAGGCGACTTCGAGGCGCAGCTCATGGCTCGGAGCCAGGGACAGGAGGCGCAGCTCATGGCTCCAAGTCAGGACCAGGAGGCGACTACCTCGGCGGGGAGCAGCCAGTGGCCCTCCGGCAGGCCAAAGCGAATGAGAGCGCTATCTCAGGAGCAGCTAGTTGATCAAAAAGCCGTGATCAATTCTCCTGCTGTGCCAAAACGCAGGCGCAGGGGTCCATGTCCTCGACAAGACTCGTGCATTGTGTTCTTGGACGAGTCCAGCGACCTTGGGACACCAGAAGCAGCAGTGGCATCTCAATCGGCAGCAGCACCTGCGCCCCAGGAAACGAATGAACCGATCAGCAGTGAGGAGCCACCATCGGATGTCTTGGTAATGGAGCCCAGCCACAGCACTCCGCCAGACCTGGAACCCATCCACAGCGCTCCGCCAGCCCTGGAGCAGCCGCAGGTTGGTGCTGGGGCTCACTGCGCATTGGACATGCCGGGCCTGGACACCGAGCAGGAGGAGCTGCCAGGCTGCAGCAGTGCGTCCAATCTGGCCCCGAATAGCTGGAAAATGCCGCAGTCCAAGGAAACCTTCGGGTTGAAGCGCGGTCTGGAGCTGGATAAGGTTTATCACAGCTTTGCGGTTCGCGAGCATCTCTTCCTGTTTGTCACCTGGAAGGGCTGCCCAACGGTGGACGCTGTGCCTCTGGAAGACCTAGCGAAGAAATACCCAATTAAAGTATTGGAATACTTTGATAGCCTGGAAAAGATACCTTAGGCTAACCAAAAAGATAACAACTAATGAACCAAAGATTTATTTAAAATAATATGTAACTAATAGAGGCATGCTAACTATATTTTAACAATTTTTTTTTTTTACAAGCTAAACATTTTTTATAAAATTATCTTAGCTTCGAGTGGCCAGCTTATATATATTTTTTTTTTTTTTTTTTACTAAGCTTGGCCCCAAGCTAAGTATAGTTATTATAGTATAGCAGCCTCACTGCAACTACGAACACATTGTGAGTTGTAATAAAAATGTACCTTCGGCACACAAAACAAAACCAATATCTGAATTCATTCAAGCTGCTTGCAATGGCGAAATAAACAATGCAAATAAGCCAAGTTCAATGAGCCAAGGCAAAGTGAATAACTGAATTGAGCGGGAGAACCGGTTGTTTTTGCTTTTATTGCTTTTATTTCGGTTCTGGCGACTATCAGAAAAGCCCAAACGGTGTGTCACTAATGTCAAGATCCATCTGGAGAGATAACCCAGCCGGGGAATTGAACAAAAGCCAATGTTTGTTATTATTATTATTAAATTTCGGAGGGGCACAGAGAAAGAGCGCGTGTCTTTACAAAAACAAATGCGATTTCAAAACGATAATACGACACTGATCGAAAGTATACAGCCCGATACTTAGGAGAGGTAAGCTAATGTTATCAGTAGTTAGGTTCAAGATCTCTCAATGTTGCACGACATTTGTATCTAAAATAATTATTTATTGATTCTTCCCAGTTATGGAATCTTAATATAATAATTTTTAAGTTTATAAAACATAAGCAGTTGACCGATTCTACTGAAATTTTTAAGATAACAACTGAAACTAATCTTATTGTCAGAAATATTAATCATCCTTTTTTATACTTCCGAATCCATCAAAATAGGTTCTCTCAGTGTGTCGCCTCGCTTTCGACTAATCGCCTCTTGGAAGATGGAAGTTGCCCGTCTGGTTTCTGCTCTCCGATCTCGGAGCGCCAGTCGTCGAGCTGACCCCACTGCAGTCCGCATTGTGCGCTGATCAAGAACGGAGGATGAGCAGTCGGAGTCCCATTTCCACGTCCACCTGTGTGTATCTGCACCTCCTGGTGCTGCTTCCACTGCTGGCAGGTGAGAGAAATTGCCAAACTAGTTCGAACAAGTGTGCTAAAAATCAAGGAAACTGTTACGGTAGAAATTGGGTGTTTTAGAACAAATTGAATAATATTACATATGTCTCACTTGAATATATTTTTATTCACTAAAACATCTTTTTAATGAACATGGTTCTAATAAGTATTATAATTTTAAATTAAAGAAACTGTGTGCATTCATATTTTAAAATATTTGATTTAATTGTTCTAAAACCTGTAAGATCTATGCTTATTTTCAAGTATTATGTATGTATTTTGGGCAACTTTTTGAGGTGAAGTACTTCCAGCTTCGTTGGAAATGCTTTTTGTGCATTTTTATAAATCACAGATCATAAAATTCACATCTGAT
Source organism: Drosophila subpulchrella (assembly GCF_014743375.2). NCBI lineage: Eukaryota > Metazoa > Arthropoda > Insecta > Diptera > Drosophilidae > Drosophila > Drosophila subpulchrella. Next base: position 28,533,125 of record NC_050613.1, on the reverse strand, counting down.
GGCTTTTTATACACCCCAGTTAGGGCAACACCTGCTATAAGTCCGCAGTCGCAGGACAGCATCGTCTTCCCCAAGGATTCCTTCGATGAGTGCTACCTGGACGACTTGCAAGCGACGAAGGGCAGTTGCCGGCGCATGCAGGATTGTCCTACCGCCCTGAAGGCCTGGCTGGAGAGACGCGAGTCCCCCAAGACCTGCTACTTTGTGAGGTTCGATCACTTCGTGTGCTGCAAGCCGGAGGAGCAGCCTGTCACTGAAGTGCCGCCCATCCTGCCCCCCACACGAAATCCCTTTATAGCACCACTGGTTGTACGATCCAGTCTGCAGGGTGAGTTTATGACTCAAAATATACTTTGAAAATAATCTACTTAAGTTTTATTACTTTAATTAGTTTATTAAATTATAATCACTCAATGTTGGTTAAAATCTCTCGAAAGCATTATATGTGATCATAATCTATTAACCCAAGAAACCACTCCAAATTCTTGCTGATTAATATGTCTCAAACTTGTTTTTAAGACTTCACGGCAGTCTTTATGACTACCCCAGTTTTTTTTTGCACCGATTGATGTAATCCATGACTAACCAGGGTTTCCCCTTTCAAATTCGCAGCTTGCTACGACCTGAACAAAGTCAAGAAGACCAAAGAGAACGACTTGACCTTTGTGATCTCGGTTGTGGGCGGGAAGCCCACCCTACCACGGGAATTCCCCTTCATGGCGGCGCTCGGCTGGCGCTCCAACTTCGATCAGCGAATATACTATCGATGCGGCGGTGCCCTGATCGCCAACAACTTTGTGCTGACGGCGGCACACTGTGCCGACTTGGGCGGGTAAGCCAGCACCTTAATGAGGCTCTGATAGAAATCTTGTTATGTCAGCGTGTTTGGTTGTTTTTTGTTATTCTGAAGGGATGGGGTCTATGCCGATGTAAGCTATGTATTATCTCGATTATAAAGCTTGTGAATGGCGCAAAAAATGACATTTTTAACCTTTTCGGGCTTACATAGGGTTTTTGGCCCAAGTAAACGCACTTTTTCATTATGTTTTATTTTAATATATTTCGAATGACATTTTAAGTTTACATAATTTAGTACATTTTAGGTACATGTTTGCTTAGTTATATAAAAAAACCAAATTTTTAATGTATCAAAAACTCATCTACTGAGACCATTTTTTGCGGAGACTGCAAAACAAAAGAACTCATTCGGTGAAAATGGTATCTGGTGACAGGATCATCAGAAAATTATAATGTAAATTTTGTTTGTAACGTATCTCAAAATTCTTGGCAAAGATTACGAAAAAACTAATTTTCGACTAATATTTTAGCGATACGTCAGGCTAAACGAGCTGAGGAACATCACTTTCAAAGACTAAATTTTTTAAATTATTGGTGTGATCGAATTTAAGTTTTAACTTTAACTAATTTTAAAAAATAGATGTATTTTGAAACCCTATGTTACCCCTTACAACTTATATCCAATTCCAAACTTACAATGCCGCCTTCTCTTCCAGTGAGCCGCCCAGCCAGGTTCGCCTCGGTGGTGACAATCTGACCCTGGCCGAGGGCGAGGATCTCCCCATCCGACGGGTGATCATCCATCCGGAGTACAATGCCAACACTGCCTACAACGACATTGCTCTGCTGGAGCTGGAAACGGCGGCCAAGCCGGAACTGAAGCCAACCTGCATCTGGGCGGAGAAGGATATCGCCAACTCGCTGGTCACGGCCATCGGATACGGGCAGACCAGCTTTGCCGGACTCTCCTCCGCCCAGCTGCTCAAGGTGCCGCTGAAGGGCGTGAGCAACGAGGAGTGCCAGGTGCACTACCAGGTGGACCAGCTGGCGCAAGGACTGCTGGGCACCCAGATGTGTGCCGGCGACATATCCGGCGAGAGGGACACCTGCCAGGGCGACTCCGGGGGACCCCTGCTCATGCAGGACGGGCCGCTGGGCTATGTGGTGGGCATCACATCGCTGGGACAGGGATGCGCCAGTGGCCCGCCATCGGTGTACACCAGGGTCTCCAGTTTCGTCGACTGGATCGAGGGCATTGTGTGGCCAGCGCAGCAGGACGCGGTTTCCCCGAAACCAACTGAGTTGCCCGGTCCCGAATTCGATCTGAGGGCAATGATCTGAGATTGTATTTTAAATACACTTTTATTTATTTAAGGATTCAAGCAGTAATGTATATAATATATATACTGTGTATTTATGTATATGATCTGATTTTTAGGTTGAAATAGTATACTAGGCAATGAATAAAAACTATGCAAAAACAGATCTGCATTATTGAAAAAAAATAAAAAAGAGTTTAGATAAAAGTAAGAGTCAATCAATTATGAAATTATCCTAATACTAGCTTTAGTTTTGTTGTAAAAAAATGTAAGGGTGAACTAAAATTCAAAGTTTTTAATAATTTATTTATTTGTAATCTTTTATACAGCCCATAATTTTGTAAGCATGTTGATACGCTTTTTCTGTTCTTTAGCGTAAACTTTTAGCCAATCAATAACATAGAATTAAACAAGCAGACGATAAATATTTATACGATCAATGTACCGCGAAACTTATCACTTCTGAGTGTTTCCTTTCAGGAGATCGAGTTTCTTATATGGAAAGACTAATGTGTGGCTGATTCAGCTGGTTTCCATTGGACAAACAGCTGCCCGGAGCGGGCCATATAAGTGTCCAGAACTACAGACGGCGGATAGTTGAGCTCTGGACACTCGTCGATAAAGATGCACCGCGCAACAACGCTCCTGCTGATTCTGGGTGGCGCCTGGAGTCCCTGCCTGGCCTATCTGCCCGATGTAAACATCTTCACCAACTACCGCACTGAGGTGTATAATGGTAAACTATTGTTTAACCTTCGCATAAGCTTAAGAGAATTAAGAAGTTGTCAACTTACAGGCATTCCCTCGGAAATTGATACCACACCGTTCGTTCGGATCGGAGACAACTACTACTACATCGAGCCGATGAACAAGGTCAACTGGTTCCAGGCGGCCGGCGCCTGCCGCATGATGAACGCCCACCTGGCCTCCATCGAGGACAAGCCGGAAATGGAGGCGCTGATCAAGTACATGAAGGCCAAGGGGTTCAAGAACAACGACTACTTCTGGATATCGGGCAACGACCTGGGCACCGAGGGCGCCTTCTACTGGATGTCCAACGGCCGCCCGATGACCTACGCCCCCTGGAACGGGCCCAAGCAAATGCCGGACAACTACGGCGGCAACGAGAACTGTGTGCACATGTTCGCCACCCGGGAGATGATCAACGATGCCAACTGCAAGATCCAGATGCTGTACGTCTGCGAGGCGACGGAGCCCAAAACCTTTAAGTTTACCTACATAAAGTGGTAGTAGTCCATGCGCAGGGAATTGGGTGTTAACTTTTGCCTAATAAAAGCTTAAAAAATCCAAGAAAAAAACGTATAATGTTAATGTCGAAAAATTGGTAGGATATTAGACAAAAATACCCCTCTTTGTTTGCTAAAAGACCGACTGTTTTGAACAGCCGGACCCGTAAAAACACCCCACCATCACGTTACCCACTGGGCAAGTAACATCGTCTATTTTTGCGAAAATCGGTCAAAAATTAAAGTTTCCGGGTTTGAATGCCAATCGATTGGAATTTTAATTACGAGCTCAACGAGGTATGACATTCCCCATTCCGACCTTATTTCGCAAAAGTATTGCCAAAAAACCTAGTTTGTTTGGGTCTAAAATATGTAGAACGATTTCAGCCAAAAATGCGTCTATTTTTTGCAGTTTTTCAGTCGTAACTTGGTCAAAACAAGGCGCACAGCTGAAAGACAAACTGTTTTGAGCAGCTAACAACCTAGGCTTCCGATCCCCATTACATTCCGGGAAATTTATTTTTTGACTAAATTTCACTTTTTTCATAAGGGGTAACATCGTCTATTTTTGCGAAAATCGGTCAAAAATTAAATTTTCCGGGTTTGGGAATTTAATTACGAGCTCAACGAGGTATGACATTCCCCATTCCGACCTTATTTCGCAAAAGTATTGCCAAAAAACCTAGTTTGTTTGGGTCTAAAATATGTAGAAGGATTTCAGCCAAAAATGCGTCTATTTTTTGCAGTTTTTCAGTCGTAACTTGGTCAAAACAAGGCGCACAGCTGAAAGACAAACTGTTTTGAGCAGCTAACAACCTAGGCTTCCGATCCCCATTACATTCCGGGAAATTTATTTTTTGACTAAATTTCACTTTTTTCATAAGGGGTAACATCGTCTATTTTTGCGAAAATCGGTCAAAAATTAAATTTTCCGGGTTTGGGAATTTAATTACGAGCTCAACGAGGTATGACATTCCCCATTCCGACCTTATTTCGCAAAAGTATTGCCAAAAAACCTAGTTTGTTTGGGTCTAAAATATGTAGAAGGATTTCAGCCAAAAATGCGTCTATTTTTTGCAGTTTTTCAGTCGTAACTTGGTCAAAACAAGGCGCACAGCTGAAAGACAAACTGTTTTGAGCAGCTAACAACCTAGGCTTCCGATCCCCATTACATTCCGGGAAATTTATTTTTTGACTAAATTTCACTTTTTTCATAAGGGGTAACATCGTCTATTTTTGCGAAAATCGGTCAAAAATTAAATTTTCCGGGTTTGGGAATTTAATTACGAGCTCAACGAGGTATGACATTCCCCATTCCGACCTTATTTCGCAAAAGTATTGCCAAAAAACCTAGTTTGTTTGGGTCTAAAATATGTAGAAGGATTTCAGCCAAAAATGCGTCTATTTTTTGCAGTTTTTCAGTCGTAACTTGGTCAAAACAAGGCGCACAGCTGAAAGACAAACTGTTTTGAGCAGCTAACAACCTAGGCTTCCGATCCCCATTACATTCCGGGAAATTTATTTTTTGACTAAATTTCACTTTTTTCATAAGGGGTAACATCGTCTATTTTTGCGAAAATCGGTCAAAAATTAAAGTTTCCGGGTTTGAATGCCAATCGATTGGGAATTTGATTACGAGCTCAATGAGGTATGGCATTCCCAATTCCGACTTTATTTCGCTAAATGATTGCCAAAAGACCTAGTTTGTTTGGGTCAAAAAATAGAAAGAAGGATTTCAGGCAAAAATACCTTTATTTTTTGCAGTTTTTCAGTCGTAACTTGGTTAAAACAAGGCGCACAGCAAAAAGACTAACTGTTTCGAGCAGCTAACAACCTAGGCTTCCGATCCCCATCACATTCCGGAAAATTTATTTTTTGACTAAATTTTACATTTTTCATAAGGGGTAACATCGTCTATTTTTGCGAAAATCGGTCAAAAATTAAAGTTTTCGGGTTTGAATGCCAATCGATTGGGAATTTAGTTCCGAGCTCATCGAGGTATGACATTCCCAATTCCGACTTTATTTCGCAAAATGATTGCCAAAAAACCTAGTTTGCTTGGGTCAAAAAAATAGGTAGAAGGATTTCAGACAAAAATACCATAGTTGTTTGCGGTTTTTCAGTCGTAACTTGGTCAAAACGAGGCGCACAGCTAAAAGACCGACTGTGTTGAACAGCTAATAACCCAGGCTACCGATGCCCATCAAATTCCGGGAAATTTATTTTTTGACTAAATTTCACATTTTCGATAAGGGGTAACATCGTCTATTTTTGCGAAAATCGGTGCAAAATTAAAGTTTCCGGGCTTGAATGCCAATCGATTGGGAATTTAATTCCGAGCTCATCGAGGTATGACATTCCCAATTCCGACTTTATTTCGCAAAATGATTGCCAAAAAACCTAGTTTGCTTGGGTCAAAAAAATAGGTAGAAGGATTTCAGACAAAAATACCATAGTTGTTTGCGGTTTTTCAGTCGTAACTTTGTCAAAACAAGGCGCACAGCTAAAAGACTCACTGTTTTGAGCAGCTAACATCCTAGGCTTCCGATCCCCTTCACATTCCGGGATATTTATTTTTTGACTAAATTTCACATTTTTCATAAGGGGTAACATCGTCTATTTTTGCGAAAATCGGTCAAAAATTAAAGTTTCCTGGTTTGAATGCCAATCGATTGGGAATTTAATTACCTGCTCAACGAGGTATGGCATTTCTTATTCTGGCCCTGTTTCGCCAAAATACGTAGACATTAGATCCAGAGATTACCAATGTTTTCGTTGCCTACATCTAGGCGCTTCAGGAATTTAAAATGAAGGAATTTTCCTGACAAAGTTGATCTGCACTTGCGAGTTTCACGGCTTCTTTCTTGATCTTTGGCACCAGGCCAACATAATCCGTAGCAAGTGACTGCCGGGCGGTGAAAAATCACTCATTTACTTCAACAAATTGAAAGGCTTTGTAACGTTTTTTCATATTCATTTTCATTCAATAAAATTATTAATATTCATAGACCCATTAAAAACACGAAACAGTTTTAGTTTTTGCCGGCTTTTATTTGTCGCATCGTTTTGCTTATCGCTTCCGTTTTCTCTTTTCGCTAATTATACAATCAGTTAGGTTTACGATTTTTGCTTACTAAATTGTTACGATTCCGATTCTTACACAGCTATTGAACTCTATCATATACATGTATCGATCGATTCATTTGATTCACTTGAATTGAATTTAGTTGCGTTAAATGTAGTTAATTAAATTTAATTTAATTTATTAATACCCTCTAATATCGCGACGACAAAAAAATGTTTTCGAGTATATGCTTGTGTATATATAACAACAACGGCACACAGGACATATGCGTATTATGGAAGGAAGAGCGAATGCGAATTAGAATAGTTTGGGATTGGATTGGAATCAAAAATCGAAACGATTACGCAAACGAAAACGAGGGGCAATGGATAAGGGGCAAAGGACAAAGGACAAAGGACGAGACGCATGGAATCCAGTAAAGAAATGAGTTAGTTTTACAGTTAGTTCTTGGGCTTACTTGCTAGGCTAAGCGAACAGTGATCAATATTGAAAAATCTACGACATAACCTCAACATCCATAGCGATTATGCGTGAGTTGTGTTTGTGTTGTGGGGTATCTTTGTGTGCTTTCATATGCTCTGGTACACAGTTATGTAGTCTAAGTAGTTTTCGATTTACGATTTACGATTTACGAGTCTTACGTGGCTAGATCGCTAATTCTAAACATTTGTTTCTCCACATTAATCCACAAGTTATGCATATAAATATTGTATATTTATCAATTAGTTAATATTAGTAACTACATACATATAATTCATATAAATATTCAACAGACGAGTGCATAAATTTAATAATTCTTATACCTTTACACTCCCTCGCTCTATAGCTATCTCATTCTCACTTACGGCTCCTTGCCTTCTTTTCTTCAACTTTCTATGCTAACTTTACCGTTATGCGTCGTGTCCCTCTCGGTCTGGGTGTCTGTGTTTGTGTGCTTATGCTCCTGTGTGGTGTGGGTGTGTATGTTTGTGATGTGAGTGAGTGAGAAAGTGTGTAAGGTGGGCTTTAAAGCTCAGCTGCAAGCTTGTAGGAGTCTTCGTGCGAAAGGGAGAGAGCACCTTCGGCATTTGCCAACACTGGACATCGCTTAATCACACTAGGCAACAGAAAAAAAAATTATAGTACCAACCTCATTTCTTCCGAAACACTAAGGATCATAAATGACTGAAAAACCAAGTTCTTCAAGGAATACATGTAAAACTTAAATTATTTAGTACTTTTTTTTGTTCAAGTTCCGTTTTTCACTTTCACTTGTAGTTCACAATGGAAACTCATCTTTAATTAGGGTTTTAAACACTTCAGGTTCGACATTTCAGATTTAACGCTATGTACTCTGAGCTCATATTTCACAAACAAGCTTAAAATGTCAATTTTGAAGAGAAAAAAAGCGAAAGTGAAAATCAGTATATAAGAACCGAAAACAAAAACATTATTTTTTAATTATTAAAATGAATTAATAGGCAAATTTAAAAGTTTCGTGTACATCTTGTTTACAAAACTCCGCCGGAACCCACTAGATCAACGATATAAAAAAGCTTTTACACACAACACAAGAAATAAACATTAAAATATTGCAACATTTGACGTACATCCTAAAGCTGTTTTTTGTTTTGTTTTTGTCATTTACGATCTCATATGAATCAGAAAAGGAAGTTGTACTCTTAAATAAAAAATTTAAATATTGCTGCCTAGCATTTAAGATCCGAAATGTATCTCTGCGTTCAGGACTCGCGTACAAAACGATTGACAAACATATTCGTAGACTATTTAAGTGATTTTACAATTAGTTCGCTTTTTGTTTCTTGTTTGGTATTTTTGTTTTGCTTTCTTTGTTTTCTCTTACAAATGGAAAGAAGAACAGCCTAAAATGTTATACATGTACAAAGTCTAAATGTTCTTTTCTACTCTTCTGCTAGCTCCTTTTCGACGTGTTTTTTAAAAACCTTTCTCAAAATGGCAGTGCGTTTAGAGGGGGGCGTGGTGGGTGGGGTGGGGTGTCACAGTGGGCGGTAACTAAGTATTTACAGAGCTTTGAGAACTATACAAAACAAATGGCAGGAATCTATGCGAAATGCACAACATTGCATAATCATAATAATCGGTAAAACGTAAATAAGTTTAAACAAAAGATGCGTTTCTTGTTGTAGGTTTGTTCTTTTTTTTTGTCGTTTTTGTGTTGGTTTTTTTGTTTGCCTTTGCTTAGAAACACAATTGCCTAAGGTCTGGCAATATGTTTGTACAATTTTAATAGGCTCACTATTCTTTGAGCAGTGTTGTAAAGACTAATAAGCATCAAAATAATAATAGTAATAAGGTAATCATAAAAACATTTACATTTCAGATATAAAATTAACTTGAAATAATAAAAGTTTTCGGGAGTGGGAGTTACAAGGGAGGAGGAGAGATGGCGCATTATAGTTTCTAGGAAAATGGGAGTTTTAGCTTTTTTTATGTTGCTTTTTTTTACAGTTTGCGCGCATATTCACTTAGTAATATTAGCGTAAGAAATGCGCGCAGGATTTCCGTTTTTGTTATTTTTTTTTTTGGGTGGGGGGCATGGAGGGCGAATTTTTAGTTTACAAAATATTTGCTTAAAACGTAGAGCATTTTCGAAACTACATGGTACTTTACAATTTATAATGCGCGTGATCATAGGGGTAAAACGGGGATGGGAAGATGTGGAGCTCTAGAGATATATAGAAACATATGTTTGCGGACCTTATGTTAGCAGCTAATTTCATACTTCAGTTTATCGCTCTTTTAAACCATTACAATCTAATTATGAGTTTACATTTATATTTATACCGTTTTTATCTAATATATATCTATATATATATTCTTTTTTTTGCTTTCATGTTTATTTTAGAAACAAAATGAAATACATTTAGCGAAATCAGAGGCAAAGTTCCTAATACTAAGCTTAATAGGTTTTCTTCGCTCCTCTAATTTAAGCGAGACAGCAATGTAAAATAAAGTCTAAACATTAGTTTGTTGGGCTTATGGTGTAGCAGGGAGCAGGGAGAAAGGGTAGTTGGGGGAGCAGGGTCGGGGTATTAATTAGAAAAATGCAGCATAGTTTGCAGTTAAACCTGAGAAAGAAATATAATCCATAAATATTGCTAACTTGTAACTATCTCTTTCTCTCTCACACATTCACATTCAGTATCACTTCCTATATCCTAATCCTATCGCTCATCCCGCTCGTTCTGCTGCTGATCCTGCCCGGATCGCGAGGAGCTGGAGCTGCTGCTGGCAATGGATGATTCTGAGGATATGGAAATGATTGATATGGCCGACGACGAGTTCACCAGCGTTCCCCGCAGCGGCGGCAGTCGACTGTTGTTGTTGTTGCTGCCGCTGGTGCTACTGTTGCTACTGTTGCTGCTGCTGTTCGACGCATTGCCGGCACTGATGGTCGGCGATCCGCCCACCGATTTCTGGTAGCGATTGCCGCCGCCCAACCGCAGATGCTGCGGCCGCTGCTGGTGATGCTGCTGCTGGTGGTGATGCTGCTGCCGGTGACTATGGTTGCTATGGTTGCTATGGCTGTGATGGTGCTGCTGGTGATAGTTGGAGGAGGAGGAGTTAGAGTTGGACTTGCTCAGCTGCTGCTGCATCGGCGGTGGCACGTAGTACTGCTGGTGGTAGTAGCCGTTGGAATTGTGGTTGCCCCGCTGGTTGTAGTTGCGTCCACCACTGCCGTCTCCGCCTGCCCTGCCCGAGGAGCCCGATCCGGAGCCACTGCCATGACCACCGCCTCCGGTGGAGGCACTAACTCCGGAAGTCTCTTGGTGATGCTGCTGCGGTTGATCCTCCAGCTCTGGGTCCATCTCCTGGCCAGCGATGTGAACGATTTCCGGCTGTTTTGGTGGTGAAGAGGTTATACATGTGTTCATGCTGCTGCTGTTGCTTCTAGTCATGCTGGCTGCAGTTGCTCCCAAGGTCTTTGGATGAAATTTTGTTTGCACTTTCGGTTTCAAATATAACCGGGACTCAACTGCGGCCAGCATGGGAGCATAGCCGACCACCTGATGCCTGGGCATTAGGCAGCCGGCCACCACCAATCATCATGTGTCAAGGCGGGGGATTGTGTGCATTACCGACGAGCCCGTTGATGAGCTGCTGTTTCCGTTTCCGCTTCCACTACCGCCGTTGCCAGTCCCATTGCCATTACCGTTGCCGCTCCAACTGCTCGACGAGGGCATGCCCACGGCGAGCAACGGCAGCGGCATGGTCATGGAGACCAGGCCATTCGGCGGCGACAGCGTGATGTCGATGATCTCCGGAGCACCCGACGTCGTCTCGACCACATCGCAGTCTTTGCTGTCCTCGGAGTCATTTCCCGACGAGGTGCTGCCACGTCTGTGACGCGACTGCGATTGGTTCTGCGACTGCTGCTGCTGCGCATGGGAATGGCTCGACGCATTCTGTTGCTGCTGCTGCTGCTGTTGGGCTCCGCCGGCTGACACGCCCACGCCCACCACCGCCGCCGTCGTCGTCGTTGTCGCGACAGAGGCGACAGTCCCGGTCACATACGGCTGGCCGCCAACCAAATGGCCACCGGGATGCGCGTGCCCGTGACTATGGCTGTGCGCATGGCTGTGCCCATGAGCGGTGGGCACCTGCACCGGATGGTGGTACAGCTGCTGGACAACGGCGCCCGAGGGCATGATCACATATTTGGGCGCCCCATTCGTGGCGGCGTAAGCAGTGGGAGCGGCAGTGGGCAGCGGCGAGATGCGGTCCACCACCACCAGGTGCTCGAAGTTCTCGCGGATCCATTCGCGGTAGTCGATTACGTCGTCGGTGATGTGGATTATTCGACCTGCGTGGGAGAACAAAGAGAACCATTACAAATCCAGAGCAATTGGCACGAACTCGTGTGTCTTCAATAATATGGTTGTTATCACCGATGCTGTTCAATGTGTCAGCAGTAAAATTTGCTTCGCTAGTAGTTGCTTTCGAATTCTTTGTAGTCAACTTAACTATAAAATGCTGTGTTTTTAGTTTATAAAGTTTTCTAGCACTTAAATTCTATGTTGTTTCTTGTCCCCTGACTTTGATATTTCCCACTCCTAATGAATAGTACTCTTAAATCGACTTAAAGGTTTTTAACACAGAAGTAGAATGAATAGTGAATGCTGCCCATTGAAAAAATAAAATAGGGGAACACCAGAATATATATAGCACATGCAAGCGATTTATAAGGTGGACATTACAAGTTCCAAGTTTTTTGATATATTATAGCTCTCCCTTTGAACACTGAAGAGTTGAAGAACCCATCATTACTCACATAAAATAATTAAACAGTAAACATATATTTAATATATTAATCAGTAAACAGTATGAAACCCCCGATTACGAGTCATAACAGAGCATTCATCTCTATCCCAATCTGTGTTTTCAAGACTTACACGTTTGACGGTAATAATCACTTACCCAGTATGGAATCCACGCGTGGATCGATGCCGAGGAGGTTAAGCGGACTAACGGCGAGGGCGAGCACGCGGTAGGCGCATTTAAAAGCCTGTTGGACCTGGAAGACACCGTAGCTGCTACGTCCGATGTCGTTGCCCGGCGTCAGCGGATCCTCGATACACAAAAGCGACGGCCGATGCCCGTCGACCATGTCGCGCTGCAGCTCATCCTTGGGCATGTAACGACCACCGTTCTTAATGGAGATTCCGATCTTCATGTAGTTAAACCGACGGCCGTAAAGCTCGAAGAACTCGAGGAGCAGCACCCCCAGATTGGCTGTGTCGTGGTAGATGCCGCGCGGATGCATCTGCAGGAAGCTGATGCACATGAGGATCAGCGAGTAGGAGGAGATGCCACCCGTGAACACCTCGTTGAGATCGCGGAGCAGTAGGAACTGCTTGAGCACCAGCACAAGCTTCCCCAACACTGGATAGTCACGCTTAAACTTCTTAATAAGCTCCGCCGACTGCACGCCGCTCTGCATATTGAACGATATGTCTACCTTCACCTGCGTTTCCCGGTCCGTCAGCTTGATAATGGGCACGGATGCCTTGTCCAGTACACGCACGGTGCAAGCCTCGGCGATGCCGCGGCTCACCAACTCGAATTCCAGCGTGCGCAGGGGCAGTTTCTCCCACAAACCTGAAGTATACCGAAAATAATAGGATGAGATACAACTTAAAAACCTTTTCTCAAGGGAGCCATTTAAAATGTAGTTTCTTAACTTACCTAGCACAACGAGATCAATGTCGGAGGTGGGCAAAAAGAGGCCGGTACGGAAGGAACCAAAGATCTCGACCACCGCCTGTGGCCAGATGGAATGGACAACGGCCTCGATGCGCTTGACCACCTCGTTACGGATGGCGTGTTCGCAGGGCGTGGGTAGGACGTATTGGTAGAAGTGCTCAATCTCCTCGTGCAGCCCGATAACGCCCTCGCCATAGGGATAGTCTTGTTTGCGCCACGGCTCGCCCTTGTACTTGGCGATCATCTCCATGTGGTTGTTCATATAGTAATGGGCGCCGCCGGCCTTGTTCTCCGGGCGTTTCTTGCGCGACGGATTGTAGTAGATGCTGTTCGTGCGGCTGGCGGGCGTGGTCGTTGTCTGTGGCGGGTTGTTGCTGGTGTCGCTCATACTGGTGGCTGGACCAGTCGTGGTCGCGGCTGAGCCTGCCGCTGTGGTGGCCGGGCTATTGGTGACGGTTCCTCCTGCTCCTGCTGTGCCACCTCCTGTTACGGGTCCGTTGGTTGAACTGCTGTTCGCGGGTGAGTTATTGTCCCGATTTGTGGTGGAGTCAGCCGACGAGCTGGTGGTGCTGCCGCTGTTGTTGTTGCTGCTGTTGGTGCCGCTGGTGGTGATGTTGCTGCTGTGACGCTGCGTGGTCCCGTTGAGTTGCTGCTGCTGCTGCAGGACCTCCAGCGAATCCGCTCGGAAGTTGAGCACCCGGTTTAGCGAGCTGTTGGGTCGCGATAAGTAGGGTTTGCCCGTTGAATTGTTACCAATATTGTTGGTCGAGTTACTGCTGTTGTTACCACTGCTGTTGTTGCTGCTGCTGCTAATGCTGCCGTTGGTCGTCGTCGCCTGCTGTAGCTGTTGATCAAGCAATGCGCCCATCTCCTGGGCATTCGTCTCCCAAATCTTTAACCATGTGCGCAGCGATGGTCCCTCCTGTTCCTTCTGAAACCAGCCAACAAATGGATCCATTCAAGACGGTTTCACACTGCTGTTGGCTGGGCGGGAAACGAGAGGGGCGCGTCTCTCTTTCGCTTCGTCCTTCCTTCTATGTCCACTGCGTCCTTGTGTACAATATATAGATTTTCCTCTATATCCTATATATAGATCCGATCAAATCTGTGGGCTGTGTGTTCCCCAGGGGAAGCGAGTTATCGTCTCCTTCTAGCTGGGACTTTACACCTCTTCTAGTTTCTCAGCATTCGAAAGCTGCAAAAAAAAAGTTACAAAAATATGTTTTAATCCGATTTTGTCTCAAGTGGTAACTCTCACTACTAAAGCTGAAGAAACACCTGGAGAGTCTGTCGATTTTCAAACATCATTACTGACATTACTGTCAGTTTAATTCATATTCAATTTAGATCTTTGGTATTTTCCATATCTTTTTCGTCTTTCAACATAAACCAAATGTAACCCTATGTTTTAAATGTTGTTTATGTTATAACTAAGTAACTACAAGTTTATGTGAAAGTAAAAACTACTAAAAATTTGCATTTGCTATGTAGCTGTAAGGGGAATTCAAATGATATAATTTTTACACACAATAAAATGGTATAGCGACACTATTTTTGTGGTTTTAACGAAATGCCTATATTTTATTTATATGAGGTCTTCTCGAAGATGAAATACCCTACTTTCTTTAAAATGGCTAGAAAAAACCTTGGTATTTAAATAAAAATCTATAAAACATTCCAAAGTTTTAGCCAACTTGAGATCTTCCATATATTGCAACTTTCTTTACTTATTCCACCGTCTAATAGGAATTGTGCGGCATTTATTGTTTATGGTTATCCTCCGGAAAGATCAATAAAACACGGCCTGTATATGTTTGTAATTGGATAAATCTCTTCAATGGCAACCTACTGCCACTGATACCGATACCAAAATACCGATTTCGATATATAGGTTAAGCTTGGGAGATAAATAAACAAAGGAAAGGAGGCAGAGAAAGAGAATGGAGAGGGGAAAGAGGGAAATAACATTAAATAGTGTTTGTTGTTTTTGGACTGCCACTCTCCAAAAAGGCGTTTGCATGCATTTCGCTCGAATGGAAAGCGTAAATGGCCAACTATTAAATTATGCGCTCTTTTCTACAAATAGAAATGCCCCGCTCTCCCCTCTCTCCCACACCTTTCTCCTCCTCTCTCCTCTCCCTCTTTCTCCTTTTTGCAACCAATTGCAGCTGAAGCGTTTAAAGGCGCCAGGCGAAAATTGTTTTTCAGAGCGCAAAAAAATAACACACACTGGCAAGAAAAGAAAAACCAAAATGGGCCACAACAAAAAGGTTTTTCACATACGAAAAGCAAATATATAAAAAGAAGAAAAAGCGCTCACGAGACTCCGAGGCCCGCAAATAAATGACTTCCAAAGTGATATTATATCTCGCACCAATACACTGATGGCTACTCTAGTTTTGTGCACTGTGCGTGTGTGTGTGCAAGGGCGTACAGGTGGCCGTAGTATGGGGGTGGGAGTGGGACAGCACACATGCACATGTACCGAAAGGCGGCTTCGATTATGCAAAAAAAAAAAAAAAAAAAGTAAAGAGCACCAAAAATAGACAACGAAAATAAAGTAAAATCCAAGCAATCCAATGCCAAACGCACACACTGACAAACTACACACTTTACCCGATCCGATCTTCATTTGTTGGCTGAATTATCCTTAAAAATTAAGTTGCATTTGGCAGAGGAAAACTCCCGCACACACACACACTCATGCAAGCAGGCCAGCGCGCACATGTACTTGTACATTTTAGGCAAATTAACACTTTCTTAATGCTGGTCAGTGTTGGTTAACGACCTAAGGTGGGCCACACAGAGAGGGCGTGAGGTGATAATAAAGACGGAAAGAGAGGGAGCGCGTGCTTTTCTATTGTTTTAACCGGCAAAACTATGCTGGGCTTAATTTAGGCTGATTAATTAATTGCAGATGCTATCGATAGGCCAATAGGGTTGCCACCTGGCTGCGGAAGGCTGCTTTACAGCACTGGCCGCGGCAAATGTAAACATTTAATTTATGCAACCGCTGCAGTAATTAAGCGAAAATCAATTAAGCAGACTACTTAAGTCGCCCGCTCCCTTTCTCGCACGCACACACGTGCGTATCTGGCCCGCTCTACACATGACTTCTCGCGTAATTCCGTTGGAATTTTTCACACACAATTCTTTTTTCATTCTTTTCTATTTTATTTTTTTGGCCGTTTTACCTTGACGAGTTTTGTTCTCGTTGCGATTGCGTTGTATTTCAAGTTTATCACACATACGTATACGCACGCACACACGCGCACGAAACGTGCACAAAATACACATGTTGGCCATAAAAAAAAAGCTAAATTATAGTATGACAGTTGGTTTTTTTGCAGCTCAAAACCCGCCCAAAACTTAATGGAAAATTACAGTTGTTGTCGGCGTCGCTGATGCTTCTTCTGCTCTTTATCATACACGCTCTCTCTCTCTTTCTCTGTCGCTCTCTCCCTCCTCGCTATATATCCTTATAAGCACTAACAATTTCTGCTTCTCGCTCACTTTCGTTGCGCTCCCGCTGGCGCTCTCTCTTTCGCTCCTTGCCTCTATGCCTTTTTATGCACACCACACACACACACACTCGATGGCAGCGAGACACTCGCACACACGCACACGACTGGTTCTTTCGAGAATCGAATTATTACCGAAATGTATCAAGTGCAATAATTGCTACTTGCAGTGCAAGTTTGCATTTCCTGTGCAGATCGCAGGCCTCAACCGCGTGCGATTGTCCCTCGCCCTTTTGCAGCGCTCCCTGTCAATTTCAGTTAATTTAAAAACGACAGCAAAATTGCAATTTGTGTGCGAACACGCGACTACTAGAGGTGGAGAAACATCGATGCTTTTCAAACATCGGTAACATCGATGATTGGCAGGGCGCTATCGATGTTTTTTAACTTTTATTTATTCCCGTTAAGTATTATTTTGGAGGGACTGCAAATAAAAGTTCAGTTCAAAATAGAGGTGGAGCAACTGGTGTGGGAAATGTTTTCGATGTCATAAAAATCATCGGTGAAATATCGATGTTTTAAATAAATTTACTTATTTGTTGCATATTAAGTAAGAAAATTATAAAAACCGAAAATTAACTTACTCCAAGAGATCAACATGTTCTAAGAGAATAGCTTCTCAGAGATCAGCTTAGTAAAAACATTTTTCTTCAGTCCTGGGTGACGATCCAACAGGATCTGCTTAGCCTCACTGAAGTATCTCTTACGAAGTCGCTTCAAAGTAACCGTCTTAAGGGGCTTGTAAGTATCTGCACTCGCCTAAAACAAAGGTTTACCTTTCAAAAATGTAGTGGGTTGCAGATAATCGGTATTTAACATCGATATTTCTGTACAAAATTTAAAAACATCGATATTTTATCCTATCAGCTACCAGTGTGACCGTTGAGCAATGGAGCGGAAACGGCTACTGTTGGTGGGTCGGTTCTATCGATATATGGGCTACGATAATACTTGCCGTTGGTGGGTGTTCTTGCTAAATGAAAAGGGGGCGATAGTATCGTAATTCAATTTTAATATTATTTTTAAAAATTGGACAAATTTGTTTTCCTTAAAACTCGGTTAAAAGGTATATCCTACTGTTTAGCTTATCCTGGGAACAAATCATAAGAATACATTTTCAATATATCCGACAATAAATTTGAACCAATGTACAGTTACTTTGCCCGGTCAGCTGGTCATCACTGATTCATCATCCCTGTTTGTGTTTTTGCTTCGCAAAGATGAACGATGAAACATCGCAAAGTTCGGAGGAAACTGTAGAGCGTCTGTATTAGTCCTATTAATATTTGTACCATGAAGGAGGAGTCAGAGCCGTTCGAGAAAAGGATTCGCATCGACAACGTGCAAAGTCTGGGCACAGAAAATGATTTGTTGATTGCCAAGATATGCGGTATGTTGACAGTAATTGAAGATTCATCAGCACCTGTAACACCGAAATCCTTTTAGACCTCCAGACAGAAGTTTTAGCCCAGCGCGCAGAGATCAGGCAATTGACGAAGGCCGTAACGACGCTGACGACTTTTGTGAAGCAGTCGATGAGATCGATCAAAATTAATAATGTGACGCAAAATTGTGACGACGATTTCCCAATTAATTCTGAGGCGGAGCTACTCGAAGTGGATGAGAAGATAAGCCGGGACCCCACCAGCTATGTGGGTTTTCATTTCCTGCCCTGAAACACAAATAAAATTTTCATATTAACTCATTTTTAGGTCCATGCCATGAAAAAACTGTTGAGCCAGGGAAGGACGAGCCGCTCTATAAGACTCATCTTTTGCGACGACATCATTTTAAACTATAATATTGACGGAGCGAAGGATAAGAAAAGACTGAAAGATTATGCTCACTTGTTTCGTGCGCTGATGGGTACGTTTTTTAAGCATGGTTTACAATATTATTTAACAATCGATCCTTTTGCAGATGCCATCAGTCAAATTGAAAAGTCGCTGCCCGCCGAAAGAGTTCTATCCAAAGCGCTAAGATGCGTTAAAAACTGCGCAGCGAAACATAAGGGCAAGAGCAGTGCCGAGGATCCTTTGGGCTTTTTAAATATGGATATGGTATAATTAGTTAAAATAAATGAAACAACTACTTGAACCTTTGATGAATCATTGGGGAAGCGACGAAAGCTGGCAAATTATAAACTCTTTAATATTTAGCAGGTAGGGATTAATAATAAAGGTCTTTTCACATCAAGCTCTGTGCATGTGCTATAAAAAATGCGTAGTTAAATATAATTTTAGAACATATTTATTAATAAATATCGGTTCTATCGGAAGGCCATCGCTAGCCGCTAGCGGCGGCTGACACTAAACTATCGTTGTGATGTCATCCCTAAATTGCGGATCATATTATAACTTCAATTTAATTTTCGTTAGAAGAACTGCCCACAGGTGGGCGACGTGACTCCATTCGCCACTGGCTGCATCGTGGAACGGGAAAGGAAACCATGGCGCTGGCCATCAAGAAGCGCTTCGGCTCCTACGCGGAAACGGTGGAAGGGGCGCCGGTGGTGAAGAAGCTGCGTCTGCAAACACTAGCCGCCGATTCGAAGGCCGGGAAAGCCGGAAAAGCGGGAAATGCGGAGCGCAAGCTGACGGCACTCAGCCAACTGGACGTGTATGTGGGCAATCTGCTGCCGTCGGCCCTGCCCCCTGGGCCACCGACTGCTCCTCCGGCCGCCACGCCTTCCGGCGCCGCCGTCCTTGGGAATCTGCCCGCAGCGACAGGAGGTCCCACCACCCAACAGGCGGCCGGGAATAGCAGGGAACTCCTCGAGCTCCTGGTCAAAATCACCGACGAGATATCCTACGAGGACGTGGAACTGGCCGAGCTAAAGGAGGTGGCCAACAAGATCTTCCAGCTGTATCAGCTGCAGGAGCGCGACAGCGACACCTCCATCCGGGTGAAGCTGTTGGAGCTACTGTCCGGACTCGGCTGTGAGTGTGCCACCGAGCAGGCGGTGACCATGATCATCGACTACTTCATCTTCCTGCTGAGGAAGGAGGTCTCCCAGAAGGTGCTTGCCCAGGGCATGATGTGTCTCTTCCGGATCGGGGAGCGCCGGAAACATCTGGTACCCATCTCGTACAACACCCAGGTGGCCCATTTGGCCAAGGAGCAGCTGCGCTCCGGCTCCACGCACACGCAGAAGAACGCTATGCTGGTCATCGGTCGGTTCGCCACCAAAATGGAGGGCGAGCGGCACTACGTGTGGAAGCTAGCCTTCTACATCGACTCGCAGGACTCGGGCGTCCGGGCACAGGCACTGCACGCCCTGCTAACCCTCGGCGAGCGGGGATCCCAGCTGCC
The DNA here is from genome assembly GCF_014743375.2 of Drosophila subpulchrella. NCBI lineage: Eukaryota > Metazoa > Arthropoda > Insecta > Diptera > Drosophilidae > Drosophila > Drosophila subpulchrella. The sequence goes on along the minus strand of NC_050613.1, from coordinate 28,513,618 downwards.
TGCGGTGCTCTACAAGCGTGCCGTTGAGGCCATGAAGGATGACTACGAGTGCGTGCGCAAGGAGGCCCTGCGCCTGGTCTTCATGCTGGGCAACCGGCATCCGGACTACGTTATACCCTCGGACCGCCAGCAGGAGGAGCTGCGCATGATAGACGCCGCCTTCAGCAAGGTGTGCGAGGCCCTGTGCGATCTCTCGCTGCAGATTCGTGTGCTCGCTGCGGAACTGCTGGGAGGGATGACGGCCGTCAGCAGGGAGTTCCTGCACCAAACGCTGGACAAGAAGCTGATGAGCAATCTGCGACGCAAGCGGACGGCGCACGAGCGGGGTGCCCGCCTGGTGACCAGCGGCGAGTGGTCGTCTGGCAAGCGTTGGGCGGACGATGCGCCGCAGGAGCACCTGGACGCCCGGAGCATCTCGATCATAGCCAGCGGAGCCTGTGGCGCCCTCATACATGGCCTGGAGGATGAGTTCCTCGAGGTGCGCACAGCGGCCGTTGTCTCCATGTGCAAGCTGGCCCTCTCCCGTCCGGATTTCGCGGTGACCAGCCTCGACTTCCTCGTGGACATGTTCAACGACGAGATCGAGGACGTGCGGCTGAAGGCCATCTACAGCCTGACGGCCATTGCCAGGCACATAGTGCTGCGCGAGGATCAGCTGGAGATCATGCTCGGCTCGCTCGAGGACTACTCGGTGGACGTGCGCGAAGGACTTCATCTCATGCTGGGTGCCTGCCGGGTGTCTACACAAACGTGTCTGCTGATGGTGGTGCAGAAGCTGCTGGATGTGCTGTCCAAGTACCCGCAGGATCGGCACTCTACGTACGCCTGCATGCGCAAGATTGGCCAGAAGCATCCGCACCTGGTGATGGCCGTGGCCGTTCATTTGCTGTACGTGCATCCATTCTTCGAGACGCCCGAACGGGATGTCGAGGATCCGGCCTACCTGTGCGTTCTAATACTCGTTTTCAATGCGGCGGAACACTTGGTGCCCATCATCAGTCTGCTTCCCACGGCCACCCATCGGCACTACGCCTATCTGAGGGACTCGATGCCGCATCTGGTGCCCCAGCTGCCCATCGAGGGGGCGTCCTCGGCGAGTGCCACTCACAGAATCGATTCGGCCCTGCGACAAGCGGGCAGCTCGGCGGAGTACCTGCAGATGATCCTTAGCCACATCGAGGAGATCTTCACCATGGCTGACGAGCGTGTGGAGCTGCTTCAGACGGCCCAAACCAATCTGCAGGTGGGTACGGAACCCCACGGGGTTTACTTTTACTTACAAATAACTTGAACTCCTGTGTTTTTAGCGCCTGGGAGCCATCGATGCTGGCATGTACGGCACATCGAACTTCCTGGAGACCTTCCTGGCGGCCCAAATCCAGATCGAACAGATGCAGCGCTGCGCCAGCACGCAGCGGAGCCGGGTGCCGCTGAAGGAATCCCTAGCGGCACTTATCCGCAACTGCCTCAAGTTGCAGCACACGTTCTCCGGCCTCAACTACGGCGATATCCTGCAGGTGAAGCAGCTGCGATTGAGGGCCTGCGCCCTGCACTTGGTCCTGGTGGTCAGGGATCGCTCGCAGAGTGCCTTGGGTCCCTGCCAGATGCTATTGCAAACCGCCGGTGATATCAGCGAGTTCATCAAGGCGAATACAAAGGACGAGGAGGATAAGCCGCCGGCGGGAGTCTTGCCATTGCTGGAGACCGAGCACTGCAAAAAGGAGCCGGCACGAAGGGATGCCCAGCCGGATAGCTTCACCCGGCAGTTGCTAAGCAAACTGGATGGCATATCGGATCCAAAACCGGGTCGCGTCTTCCGCGAGATTCTGCCGTTGGTCCAGCAGGCTCCGCCGCTGGCATTGCCACCCGCCAATGAGAAGATACGCCGCTGTGTGGCCAACATCCTGGAGCCGTGTCCGCTGCAATCGCAGGATAATGTGATCAAGGTCACCGCTGGCCTAATAGCAGCCGTGCCCTTTGTGGCCGAGATCGATAATCTCCTGGAGTCGCAGAAGGCGGACATGAGGATCAAGATCAAGTATCCGGACCAGCACGTGCACACGGTGGTGCCGAAGCGGAGTGACTTCAAGCCCATCATGACGGAGCAGGGGGAGCACGAGACGAATGTGCGCCTGCGCACCACCATTCTGCTGTCGCACAGCGTTTGGACGGAGTCCTCGCTGGTGGAGATTCAACTGTGCCTGGCCGTTCGACCCGGCAGCGAACTGGAGCTATGTAAGCCGGCCAAGGTGCTGTTCGCACCCAAGCCAGTCAGGCGGGGCATTTAGCCTGACTCCCCGGGGGATGGGTCAGATGGAGTGGCTGTAGGTCCGGATCTAGAGGCGGAACCGGTCGTTGGGATCGTGGGTGAACGGCGCCGGCGGCGGAGGAGCGTATTGAAAAGCTGACAAGGCCACACAGCCGCTGGAGCAGCAGGAAAATCGGTTTGCCTGGCAACTGTTGGTTAGAGGCATATCATTGTCTAGGATAACAGTTGAGTAGCACATGTATTTCTTAAATCCAATTAACAGATTGTTTGAGCATAAATTGTAATATAATAATCGGTTTGCCTAGCAACTGTTGGTTAGAGGCAAATCACTGTCTAAGATAACAGTTGAGTAGCATATGTATTTCTTAAATCCAATTAACAAATTGTTTGAGCATAAATTGTAATATAATATATGTAATATAAATTTTGTCAGTTCAAATAACAAATTATGTATAAAACAGGAGAAAACGCAGTCGGTCTTCCAGCTGTGCGCCTCGTTTTGACCAAGTTACAATTGAAAAACCGAAAAGTAGGGGTATATTTGTCTAACATTTTTCGACTCAAAAACACTAGAACACTATTAAATTTTTCAACGCAAAAAAACATGAGGTCAAAAATTATATTTTTTTTTTGGCAGCCATTACTTTATTTAACAATCATAAATCCGAAATACCTTATTTGCTCGTCGACCAAATTGTCAAATTGCTAGGTTTTTTAACTTCGGACACCAGGCGAACATAAACGTTTAGGTGGAGAAACGATCAGCTGATTAGTTTAATATAAGCTTTCTTAGAGATGGCGTCATGATTGCTTCCTTTCGGCATATCGTGACAGGCTCGTGACAAGCTCGTGACAAGATTGTGACAAGCTCGTGACAGCTTGTGACAGCTTGTGACATGGACATGGTTGCTCATCTCTGGTCTGCGCTTGGCTCTCAACTAACGGATCCTTCCCATGGAGATCAATTCCTATTGGTCAGTAGGGGGAGGGGAAATATGGTAAGGGCGGCCATTTTGAAAATAACGGTCCTCTAAGTAAAATCATAGTAACCAGCTGACACTTGCTAAGATTTCTGTTTGCCTGGTGTCTGAGACCGATAAATCCAGCATTTTGACTGAAAAAACGTAACGAAGCCCTTCAACATGTTGAAGAAAATCGACGATTTATTAATTTCAAGCACCAGGCGAACATAAACGTTTAGCAGGTGGAGAAACGATCAGCTGTTATGTTAAATCGAAGCTAATTAGAGATGCCCTCGTGGCTGCTTCCGTTCCGCATATCGTGACAAGCTCGTGACAAGGTCGTGACAAGAACGTGACAAGCCCGTACAAGCTTGTGACAGCTTGTGACATGGACATGGTTGCTCATCTCTGATCTGGGCTTGGCTCTCAACTAACGGATCCTTCCCATGGTGATCAATTCCTATTGGTCAGTAGGGGGAGGGGAAATATGGTAAGGGCGGCCATCTTGAAAATAAACAGCTGTTTAAGTTTACTTTTGGCTACCAGCTGTCACTTGCTATATTTTCTGTTTGCCTGGTTTCTGAGACCAATAAATTCATCACTTTGGCAGAAAATATGTTACGAATCCTTTCAATTTGTTGAAGCAAACTAGCTATTTTTCAATTTCAAGCACCAGGCGAACAGGAAAATTCGTAGGTGGTCAACGATTTGTTTTTAAGGCCTCACTAGAGGTGTGCCACTTCCAAATATGTAAGGCCTTTTGGGGACGACCAAGCGAAAGCTCACCTCTAGTCGACTTATACTAAACTAACGGTTTCCTTCCAGTAAGAAAATGTTAGCGCCCAGCACTCACTTGCTACGGATTATGTTGGCCTGGTGCCAAAGATCAAGAAATAAGCCGTGAAACTCGCAAGTGCAGATCCATTTTGTCGGGAAAATTCATTTTAAGTTCCTGAAGCGCCTAGATGTAGGCAACGAAAACATTGGCAATCTCTGCATTTAATGTGTTCGTATTTTGGCGAAACAGGGTCAGAATAAGGAATGCCATACCTCGTTGAGCTCGTAATTAAATTCCCAATCGATTGGCATTCAAACCTGGAAACTTTAATTTTTGACCGATTTTCGCAAAAATAGACGATGTTACCCCTTATGAAAAATGTGAAATTTAGTCAAAAAATAAATTTCCCAGAATGTGATGGGGATCGGAAGCCTAGGCTGTTAGCTGCTCAAAACAGTCGGTCTTTCAGCAGTGCGCCTTCTTTTGACCAAGTTACGACTGATAAACTGCAAAAAATAATGGTATTTTTGTCTCAAATCCTTCTACCTATTTTTTGACCCAAACAAACTAGGCTTTTTGGCAATCATTTTGCGAAATAAAGTCGGAACAGGGAATGCCATACCTCGTTGAGCTCGTAATTAAATTCCCAATCGATTGGCGTTCAAACCCGGAAACTTTAATTTTTCACCGATTTTCGCAAAAATAGACGATGTTACCCCTTATGAAAAATGTGAAATTTAGTCAAAAAATAAATTTCCCGGAATGTGATGGGGATCGGAAGCCTAGGTTGTTAGCTGTTCAAAACAGTCGGTCTTTTAGCTGTGCGCCTCGTTTTGACCAAGTTGCGACTGAAAAACTGCAAAAATAATGGTATTTTTGTATGAAATCCTTTCTATTTTTTGACCCAAGCAAACTAGGTTTTTTGGCAATCATTTTGCGAATTAAGGTCGGAAAAGAGAATGTCATACCTCGATGAGCAGGTAATTAAATTCCCAATCGATTAGCATTCAAACCCGGAAACTTTAATTTTGGACCGATTTTTGCAAAAATAGACGATGTTACCCCTTATGAAAAACGTGAAATTTAGTCAAAAAATAAATTCTCTGGAATGTGTTAGGGACCGGTAGCCTACGTTGTTAGCTGTTCAAAACAGTCGGTCTTTCAGCTGTGCGCCTTGTTTTGATCAAGTTACGACTGAAAAACTGCAAAAATTATGGTGTTTTTGTCTGAAATCCTTCTACCTATTTTTTGACCCAAGCAAACTATGTTTTTTGGCCATCATTTTGCAAAACAGGGTCGGAATTGGGAATATCATACCTCGTTGAGCTCGTAATCAAATTCCCAATCGATTGGCATTCAAGCCCGGAAACTTTAATTTTTGACATATTTTCGCAAAAATAGACGATGTTACCCCTTATGAAAAATGTAAAATTTAGTCAAAAAATAAATTTTCCGGAATGTGATGGGGATCGGAAGCCTAGGTTGTTAGCTGCTCGAAACAGTTAGTCTTTTTGCTGTGCGCCTTGTTTTAACCAAGTTACGACTGAAAAACTGCAAAAAATAATGGTATTTTTGTCTGAAATCCTACTACCAATTTTTGACCCTTAAAACAACGTATTTTGGAAATCATTTTGCGAAATAAGGTCGGAATATCGAATGCCACACATCGGTTAGCTCGTAACAAAATTTCCAGTCAATTCGCGTTGAAACCTGGTAAATTTAAAATTTGAACACTTTTCGCAAAAAAACGTGATTCATGTGAATAAAAACACCAAATATTTTCTTTTATATAGTTTCTATTGTTTATTTCTCATTATAGGTTTACAGCTTACACGTTTTCTGATCGTTTTGGAAAGCACTTTCTCCGTTTGCTCATTTTGATTTTCCTCGGCAAAGATTTTTGTCCTGCTTTATTCTGATCCCGTTGATGTTTTTATATACGCTGCTATCTTTTCTGCTTGTTTGTTGTATACGAATTTATTAATCTTAAGTTTATATTTGATTCGCTAAAAACTCATTTTAAAAAAGTATTTTGTTTTCTTGTGTTTTCATTTGCTTTCGATTTTGTTCTGCATAATATTTAATTTGTTGTTAGGCCGTTGGTTAGCAATGATAATCGTAATAATAATATGCAAGTAAATTGTTCAAGTTGGATATTATTGAGTGGTTAGATAAGTAGTTCTTGTCGTAAACATTTTCAATATGCTGTGAAAAATATACAATACAAACACATCAATTTTCAAACCACACAAAAGTCGATAAATAATCGTTTATCGTTAATTGTTCATTGTGTCTTCTTGTTTCTTGCTAGGAATCACAGTGTTGTGCAAATTACCTTTATTAGTTTCGAAAATTGTTTGCATGGGATGTCTGTTTGCTGTTTAGTGTGTAAATGTTTATGATTCTGTAAATGTTAATGTAAAATAGAACCCGACACGGCAGTGCAGTTGTTGTTGTTGTTGTTGTTGTGGCTCCCTTGCTATCGCTATCGATAGTGCTTCCTCTGGCTCTGTCATCGAAGACAAACGATTATTTCGATAATTCCACTGATGAACACTTTAGTTTTTTTTTGTTTTCATACAAATACGACAAAAGAGGAAATATTAGTTTAGTTAAATCGTTTTACGTTTGCCTTTTCGGGTTTTCACATTGTTTTTGACTATTTTTAGTTTTTATTTGGGGAAATCACAATATCTATGCAGAATCTTATACATCTCTCTATATGTTTTGTATATATATATATATCGCTTTGTCGTGAACATTAGATTTAGATCGTTGTCTCCTATACTGTAAATATATATCATATATCCATATATATATACGTTTGCATAGCAAGTTTTGTTTGTATTGATTTATGTAGTTCTTTTGTCTTTTGTCTTTGTTTGCTGTACTTGCAAGTCCTTGCATGTCCTTTCTGATCTAGTTTCCGTTTCCGTTTCCGTTTCGGTTTCCTACTCCCCTCCGCTCTACTTTCTCCTTGTATATCTGTTATATCAATCGTTGGGATATGCGTGGTGCAGGTGATTTGTGTGTGGATCTGTTGTCTCCCAATTGTGGTGTGGGTTCGGTTTTCGGGGAGGTCTGGGTGTTGGGTAGTGGGAGTCGATTCGATTCGATTGAAAACTATGCTGAAGCCGGGGATTATAGTTCGTTACAAGTAGCTAATTGAAAAAACAACAACAGAACGCAGTGCACAAAATATGAGTCATCAAATTACACGCCTCTCCCTTTTTTTATGTTTTTAAATCTAAGCAAAAATTTGACTAAGCAACCCTGTATGTTCGTTTAAGACCAAATTATCATAAGCTTATATATCCACCTAACGTACTTAATATACTGCCTAATTCGCAAATAAAACTAAACCGATTTAAGTTAACGTCTCAATAAACGGAGTCCGGTGCGGGTGTGATTGTGGTTTTCCGGTTTCGATTAAAGCGCAAATACTAATTAGTAGATATATTCGGATCGAGTTTCTTACAAAGCTCTTAGCATTTCTTCTCTCAAAGCGGCAAAGATTTTCAAAAACTAAAATTGTGTGTTTTTTTCATGTTTTTCATTTTATTTGTTGAATTGTGTTGGTTTCTTTAGATTCTAATGCCACTTTGTGTGTTTTTAGTTAAAAAAAAATTATGAATACATTGTTATTATTACAGATATCTGGATTATATCTGTATAAGTAGAAACCAGAGACTCAAATTGCATCTCGGGGGTTTTAACATTTTCATTAAATAATACATACATTTAGGGGAGTACTGTGTGGAACAATTATAGCTGCATATTTTATAATAGGTTACAATGCCCGACTCGTTCAAGTGGGTCATCAACTAATTTGTTAATTAACTAATTTGCTTTACTTAAAGAATTAATGGACAAAATGAAAGGATTCTGTTTAAACACTATACGCGAAAAATTGCATTAGACTATGGACGAAAATCGGAACTTATACGATACATATATACGAATTGCCGACGAAGGGAATACATCTGCCGGTTTTAGCTTCCCTTGATTTCTTGACCTGGCGTTGGAAAATCTGCTCTGCCCTTGAAGTCTTTGATTGTGGCGAAAAGTACTCGAGGTCAAGTTGAAAATTTGACTTGCTGCTAATTGAACACATCGATATTTGGTTAGTATAGCAGTTCTGTATAATTGATTGCAAAATAGTCAGGGCATTTTCTTCGCAATTCAGTCAATCATTGGTCGAAACTGCCCGATGGTTCGTTCTTATTTGGTTTTTGTACATTTTGAACAGATCTTAGTTTAGATTAGCCTGGAATGGATATATCGTGCATACCTGTTGCTAGGCCTCCACATTCCCTCTCGATCCTTCGGTTCGCAATTTGCTCACTTTGGTTTACAAAACCATCTAGACAATAATCCTCGTGCCACTAATAACTAAAAGGTATTTTAGTACAAAAAAAAGTATTACACAAACAGGCATCATCGTTAATTGTTCTTCTCAATCGCCATACATATTTTAACGTTTACATTCATTTTTTGTTTTTGTTGGCGTTTTTAAGCTACTACACAAGTTTTTGTTTGGTTTTTGAAAAGGCATTCAACTGTGTGCTAGAATATTTGTATAAGCCAAAAGAAGCAAAATTATATGCTTTAAATTCATGCGAGTTTTTCTTCACTTTACAATTGTTTTGTTTTTCTTTTATATAATTATAATTTGGTTTCCTTTTTTGCAGACACTTAAAGCAGTTTTCGTTTTACACATAGAATTACACAAAGTTTTTTTTGGTTTTTTTTCGGTTTAGGGGGCTTTTCAATCGTTTTTTGAAGAAAATCAGAAGAACAAGGGGCAAATGATGAATAATCCCAGCCACGCCTCTTAGACGTAGGTGGCCACGGCTCCGGCTGCAGCTCCTCCGTTGCTGGCAGAGGCGCCTCCTGCTCCGACTGCTGCCCCTCCGGACGAAGATCCCGATGTTCCGGCTGCTGCCGATGCCGATCCGGCTCCCGATCCGCCGGCTGTGGGCGCCGCCTGGTGCGCCGCAGCGGAGTTGTTCAGCGGCTGTGGACTGACCGGCGGCTGAAGCTTCCCGGGGACGTACTGGCCAATGAAAGAGCCATCCTCGGTGAATTGTCCTGGGGTGAGAAGATAATAATAAGATCATTTCTGTTATTTCCGCAGTTTCTATAGTTGTTACGGTGAAAGTATGGTTTAAGTTCTTCAACTTTTCATATCATTATTTGGGGTTTTTTTTAAATTATTAAGAGTGCCACAGAAATCCCTCTTCTTTCATTTAATTTTATTATTTATAGAGATTGCAGTGGCTTTCCTAAGGCATTATGATAAAATTAAAAATCATTAAAATATCGATATAAACTGGTGCAAAATGATATGTAAAAGTTATAAAAAACAACATAAAACTGTGTTTTCTCTTGGTTAGTAATCATATTTATATTCGTAACCACAACCAACACCAGTGGAATTTTTTATTTTATTTGCGTTTTTATATTATTATCATTCATTGTTAATTTAGTTAATTTTTGTCGTCGCGATTTTTTTAAGGATCAGGGTGGAGGCTGCAGGGAGTTTGTTAAACTAAAACTACTTTGGCAAGCAAACTACAAATACGAATATGTAAATAAACAATAAATACTTTAAAATTAACTCAACTTTACCTTGCAAGTTTTTCAGCTCAAAGTGAAGATTAGCCAAAAAAATAAACCTAAATTCAATGGAAAGCTTACTATGACATGCACGCATATTTAAATATAATTCCAAAGTCTACACAATTGTCGGTGTTTATTATTCGGTTTTCTTTATTTCAATTGATTTTCTTTCTAATTTAATATGCGAAAGTACATCAACATATGTAAAAAAAAATTATATTTTCATATAATCATGATGTTCTCTTCACTCATTCTTTAAAATTAAATACACTGAAAAAATAGACTTCTTTTTGTTGCTGTTCCCGGAAAACTAGGAAAACAAACAGAAACACTGTTTCACTGTCCAAAATCAAAGCAAAATTATTAAAAGTCATTACACAAACTAAAAAAATAAAATAAAGAAATAAAAACAAAATACACACAATAGGCTTAAATAAAGTAGTAAACATGTAAGCTACAAGGGTTTCATTTCGATTTACGGCCAATCTAAAACAGAGATTTTACATTCGAGTGTGGCTTTTTTTATAAAAAAAAATTAAAATATAACTTATTTACGCTTCATATTTATAAATATATATGCATTACAAGTAAAATAGGGAAGAGAGCGGGACAGAGATATACAGAGTGCCGGGCGACAGAGTGGGACAGGTATACATGTGCGCAATATAGAGATTTCAAAAGCGAGCTTCATTTTCCTCATGGTTTCTTAAATTTTTAACAAAAAATTACACGTAGCAGCTGCCCGACGAAGTCCAGAAAACTGAATGAATTTTTTTCAGTGCTTCACATGCATTTTCTTCTTCGATTACTACTTCTTCCGATGAAGACTTGTATTTTGTTAATAGCCTTTTTGCTGCATCCTCGTTGTTGTTATTTTTGTTGCTGTTGTGTTGTTCATGTTGTTTGGCAGTATTGATTTGCATTTGTTGCCTTAACGTATTTTAAAATTTTAATAGCTATATATAAAACCTTTAATTTTATATATACTTTAAATTACTCGTGGTTTTTGCACTTAGTCAAATACAAAAATTAGTTGATACCCATCAGTTGGGTAGTATTTCTTTAATGGGGTCCCATTCGTTTTTCTTTTTCTGCTGTGATGGTGTTTGGTCTTGTTGGTTTTTGGGGTAAGGGCTCGGTTTCGATATGTTTTGAGTTGCTGTTGCGGTGCGCTGCTTACTAATTAAATCAAAGTCCTTTGCGTCCATATTGGCCAATAAAGGATCCATCTTCGTTCATGCCTGGTTATTGGTTGGCGTTGTCGATTTATATTGTATGTTTTTTAAAATTGGTTTACGTGTTTAGAAAAAAGAAAAAATGATACAAATATAATATAAATAATATATAGTGCAGTTACAAATAATAATAATAAGTAATATGAAACATATAAACAAAGAACACATAACAAGGAACACAAAATATGTAAATTGTCTGAAGTTAATTTTTCGTATCGGCGATCAAAAAAACGTGCGCAGAAAAAACCGATTTCCATCGATATTTTCGATATTTTTGTACCACTTATGGAGAGCAAATGAATGAGGACATTTTTTTAAGAGAGTGGTTAGTAATGAAAGAGAACGAACAGTCAACGTCGTGCAGAGATCAATAAATCTATCAAAAGAGAACAAAAGCGCAGGGGCTCTCTTCGGTTGCCTGGAAGGAGTTGGGCAGAGCCTTGAACGTCATGCAGCATCTTGGAAGCGGCAAAAAACTGAGAGAGTACGACACTAACAGCTCCGATCAAAAGTTTAGCACTCAGGAAAAACAAATATAAACATTAGGTCCTTGCTCGCACACTTAAGTAGGCTAGACCTAGGTGAGCAACAAATATATATTGTAAGACTGGTCTTAAAGTATCCTTACATATTACTCATACGACAGGTATGCCAGAATATTGTCAACAAAAGAAACATTCTTCTATTTCTAGCCTTGTCAACTAATTGCTTTCGTTGGAATAATTGTTAAAGTAGGAAGAGCATAAAAACATATATTTGGTTTAAATCTAAGTCAGCAATGTTAAAATAAACTTTTAGTCGAGGCATCAGTATTTTGAAGCCAACATGTTCTAAGTTTAATCATTTTCCTCTTGGTCGAAAGATGAAATGTTTACAATTAGAGATACTAAAGATCTATGTTAATTTGAAAACAAATTTTTTTTCACTATAAATAACTATAAATAAAAAAAAATAAATATTTCATAAGTGCTATTCAAATGACCATCGCTGTATTGGCATTAAGCTCTCGTTGAAGCGAAAAGGAAACAGGACAGGCAGCTAAACGAATAAAGGAAGAGAGCTACCTGACTGATTGGATAACAACAACGTCGGACAGTGGGGGTGGGGGGAGAGAAATGGAAAAAGGAGCTTTCTTTCTCTCTCCTTCATAGTCCCACACTCTCATTTAGGCTTTGCGGTGCTCCGCATCCGCCATGCACAGTTCGTAGGAGGGCGGGGCGGCCGCGGGGTTGGAGATGGAGTTGGAAGTGGGAGATGGAGATGGAGAGGGCGAGGAGAGCGATTCGATCAATGGAACGGTTGACGCCGACGTCGACGGCGACTGAGGCTGCGAAGGACTTTGCTGTTGTTGATTCTGCAGTTGCAGCTGTTGTTGTTGTTGCTGCTGTTGGGCGGACGTCGACTTGCTGCGGGCAGCGGCAGCGGCGCGAGCAGCGGCAGTGGCCACAGCTGATCATTATCCATTAAAATTTATCCATTTTTCATTTTCACATCCCAATCGTCAAAACACCAAAAACAAAACGTGGCAAAAGAAATCAAGAGAGTGAAAAACAACCAAAGAGAGACAACAAAAAAAAACAAACATAATGTGGTGGGGTGGGGTGCTATGTTTAACCCAAGAAAGGACACCTCTTTCTGATAACCCCAAAAACGGCAGCGCAGCGTCTTAACCTAATAAAATTATATTCCAGATTCTCTCCTCTTAATCCTGTACTCTAAAGTTCACCATGCTTCTAAATAATATTTTGGGAGCTTATCTAAGATCAAAAACTATACAAAAATACATGAAAATAAAAACGTTTTATCTAATGTTACCAATGCAGTGAGGACCAAATTAAAACATTCCAAACGCAGCGTTACCGTTTTTAAGGATAATCAGATAATAGAGGGGAAGGGGCACTAGACAACGCGTATGATATATGGATCGCTGGTTCGATATATATGTATTATTATTATATAATTGGAAAGGACTCTAACCTGTGTCACCATCCCCGTATTCGGCCATCGAATCGGTGTCGCTCTCCACGCCAGGTTTGTTCGCTGAATTTACGGATTGGCGACCAGCGCTCTTGTTATCCAACCTGTAATTAAAAACACATAAATCAGTTTGTTATCGAGCATAAAAGCGATTATGAATTTTCGATAGGTTTAAATGCTGCGTTTTTACTTTACACAAGATGGATAAATACGAAAGTTTTCTAAGGACACGGTTAGGTCAAAGAACCTCAAAAATATTGGCTATTGTATGAACTGATTTTTAATGTAATGACTATTCCTATCATGTTCTGATTAATGTTTTCTGATAACATCATGGGAGATTAGATACTTTTTGGACTTACGGTTGCGAGTACTCGTGGAAGCCGCCCTCTTCGGGATAATCGCGCCGGCCGTTGGCCAGCTCCCGATCGTGGACATCGTACTTGCCGCCCCGGTTGCGCCGGATGATGCAGATGATGATGAACAGGATGATGATGAAGGCCAGGGCCAGCATCATGCCTATGAACCATCCGGCATTGGCCACCGCCTCGTTGGCCACCTTTATCGGTCCCTCAACGGTGTTCGTGTCGATCTCCTGCGCGGCACTCGGCGTGTTGAAGTGCCCATCCACGGAGACGACGCGGAACTCGTAGGCGGTCTCTGGATCCAGACCGCTGACTACCTGGTAGTCCAAGTTATTCTCGTGTTCTGTATTCACCCACGTCTCTACGCCCTTGATCCTGGATTACACAATAAAGGTTTTGGTTAGCCCAAAGTCCATGGGATACAGAATCATAGTATCATCTCACCTGTACTGTGTGAAGAAGTGAGTGCCTGGATGACCCTCGGTACTTGGTAACCAGTTAACGCGGAATTTGGCCAGTCCATTATCGGAGGGCAGTTGTTCCCAGGAGAAAGAGGGCGTGGCCGGAGCCACACTGATGGCGTCATTCAGCGTCTTCTTCTCGATATAGTGTCTGCGAGAGGTACAAGATATAGATATATATTGTATTATATTAGATAAGATAGTTATAAACACTTACTCGGATCCCTCGCCCATTTTCGTGGTGGCGGTGATGGAGATGCGGTACTTGGTGTTGGGCTTCAGGGCTGCCATCTTCATGCGCGTGACCCTGGGATCGGTGACGTGGGGTTCGTACTCACGGCGTGGCTCCACATGGCTCTCATGGACCTCTTCGAAGTAGATCTTGTAGCCGGTGAGCTTGCCATTGGGATACAGCGGCTTCTTCCAGTGCAGCATGAAGGCCGAGGAGCCCAGGGGATAGGCGTCCAATCCCTGGACCGGCGACGGCACACCCTCGGGCGTATCGAAATCGATGACCGCGCTCGGCGGGCCATTGAATCGCCCATTGTAGGCCAGAATGCGGGCATAGTTCTTCGAATCGGGCTTGAACTGGGTAACCAGAGCATTGTGGGTATCGCCCTTCACATGTATCTCCCTCAAACCCTCCTCGCCCTCGTTCTCCGTCCAGGTCTGGATCTTGTAGCCCTTGAAGTGTCCCCTCACCGACTCCTCGCTCACCGGCGTCCAGGCCATGTAGCCACTGGTCGAGGATGTGATCTGTCGCATCGTAAAGTTGGTTGGCGCGTCCAGGGGACGATCCTCCCCGGAGTAGCCAACCACCTCCTCGGCGGCCACATTGGACTCGCCCTTGTCGTTGATGGCCACCACCTTGATCAGGTACTTGACGAACGTCGGCTGATCGGCGATCACAATGTTGTTCTGTCGCCAGTCGAAGATGTTGTTGTTCTCCCACGAGGCGGCCGGGATGTCGCGCTTCCAACTAACGTAGTAGTGGAAATTGGGGGCATTGTGCTCGATTTCCGGCATGGGTGTCCACGAGATGACCAGGTTGTTGGGCTCGGTGCCCTGGCCGACGACATTGTCGGGATTCTTGAACGGCACATCCGGCTGGGTAGTGCAACTCTCGCTGTGCGGCGATGGCGGCGAGGGTCCGATCTTGTTGAAGGCAATCACGCGGAACGTGTAGTTGGCCCATGGTGACATCTGGACGACGAACGAGGAGTCCGTGTTGGGCACCTTCTCGTAGGCCGCATCCCAGGAGGCAGGCGTGAAGGAGGTGTTGAACTGGATGGTGTAGTGGAGGATGGGCGAACGGTTGTCGCCCTGGGGCTCCCATTGAATCTCCGCCTTGTCGGCCTGGCAGGTGATGCCCGTCAGCCGGGGGGCATTCGGCACATCCTGAACGATCAAGTTCGCCCTGGCCGTCGCCTCATCCAATTTCGTCCGGGCCACACACGTGTACTCGCCCGAATCCAGCTCCATGGTCTTGGCAATCGTCAGGGAATTATCGTTGGTCTTCACGAACCTCGGCTGGGCCTCAAAGTCAATCGACTGGCCGTCCTTCCACCAATCGATCTCGATCTCCAGCGTATCGTCGTGGGCCTCGTTGCAGCGGAATGTGGCCGATTGTCCGGCGGCCACCTCGTAGTTCTGCGGCTCCTGGGTGATCCGCGTGTGTTCCATGACCGACAGCGAACCGTCCGCCTGGATCTCACCGAACTTGTTCTGCGCATAGCATGTGTATTTTCCGGCATCCGAGAAGGTTACATCCTGGATCTCCAGATCACCGTTCGCCTGGACATTGTAGCGACCGCCGGTCAGCCAGTTGCTGGCCCTCAGCCACTTGACCAGCGGCTTGGGGGATCCCTTCACCCGACACTTGATGGTCACATTCCGGCCATCCACACTGGAAACGGCCGATGGCGGCACCTCGATGGTTGGCGGCTCAGCCTGGACATTCAAATAGACATCCTTGTACACATAGCCCAGGGAGTTGGTGGCGTTGCACCCATAGTTGCCGGTATCGCCCTTGACCAGGTTCACGATGCGGATGGTGTTGTCGGTCACGGTTCGTCGGGGATTCGGGGGCGTCTGCTCGATCGGCTTGCCATTGTGTATCCAACTGATCTTGGGCTCTGGGACACCGGCGGCGCGGCACTCAAAGACCACCTCCTCATCCTCGGCGGCGGTCTGGAAGTCGGGTTCCTTGGTGAAGTACGGCACGGAGTTGACATTCAGGATGATCGAGAACGACTGGGCGTTGCCCACGCCGTTGGAAACGTCGCAGGTGTAGGTGCCGGCATCATCGAAGTTCGTCTGCCGGATGACCAGCGATTTGCCGTAGTGTCCCTGGGTGATGCGGTCGCTCCACTGTATCCGCTGCCCGTTCTTGCTCCAAACGGTCTGCGGCAGCGGCGTTCCACCGTAGATGCAAAACAGTTCCATGCGCTTGCCGCGAAGGGCCAAGGATTGGCGACGGGAGACATATTGACGCACAGGAGGGTGCTTGTTCTGGGAGGCACTCACACCCATCGACTTGACGTCGAGGAGCACCTTGTTGCCAATCTTGTATTCACTGCGGAACACCGAGGTGGCCGAGCAGGCGTAGTAGAAGTCCAAGCTGGCATCCTCGCGGGTGATGTTCGAGAACCACAGATTGCCCTCCGGATCGAGGGTCATGCGGGAGTTGTTGATCGACTTGATGCTGCCGTCGATGGACTCCTGGATCATCCAGTTGACGGTGGGGCTGGGGAAGCCGTCGGGTGCCGCGCACTTGAGCATGAAGGGCTCGCCCTCCACGGCCTCCAGGGTCTTGGCCGCCTCGTCCTTGAAGGCGTTCAGCTCCGCCTTGCGCACATACACCGAGTTCGAGGTGGCCGTGCCGAACTCGTTGGACGCGAAGCACTGGTAGTGGCCGCGATCCTCGTCCTTGGGCACGGTGATCACCAGGGTTCCGCGACCCGGCTGTCGCAGCATCCGGTCGTCGTACGCCTGCCAGTCGAACTTCTTGCCATTCTTGATCCAACTGTATCTGTTGGGCGGTAAAATGAGGTAGAAGGGTGTTAGCAAATGGATTTTTACTCTTGAATCAAAAGGATGGTTCCGTAAATTGTGCAAAGGATGGTTCTCTAAATTGTGCAAATTATTTCTCTAAAGGATCAGTCATAAAAAAAGTAAAATAAGAAATAAATAAAATTGGGACAATTCTTATCGTGTTCTTAGGTTTTTCATATCAATTCAGTTTTTATAATTTTAATTGTAGCATTATAAACATACTGAGCCTTATACCTAGGATATTATTTTATTGATATACTAAAAAATTAAACAAATTTAATAATAATAATGAATTAATAAAAGAAATATTCTAAAACATCTTGGTTTAAATGTTTTTTGTTTGACAACTTTTATGGATATTACAATAAGTAAAACCCTCAAGATAGGGCTAACAATAGTTGTCTATATAAAGTAGTTTAGCCACACTGAATTCCACAATGTGCTTACAATAAATCATTCAATCGCCGAGCATGAAATAGTAAATTATTTTTGCTTAATTTCACTTGCTTTGAGATACATTTACCAGTGGCCCGTGGGGTTATCTAATTCCTTTAATTGTTTTAGTGGACATAATCCCCATATCCCCCGTCGTTTTTCCGTATTTCCTCACTGGCAATCGACTCATTAAGATCGAGACACTCTAACAAGTTAATTTCCACATTTAATTTCGCTTAATCAACATTTCTCGAGGCGGCGGAGAGCAAAGAAGAAAATTAAGACAGTTTTTATGCACAAATTATGACAACTTGTTTAATTTCCAATTGCGAAAAATGTTGATTGAAGTGTGTGGAAAGGGGAGGGCAGGGGCGGGGTTGGGGCGGTTACTAGGGGGGTGGCAGATTTTTGCTTGTTTCGTGTCTCAAGTAATTGCAATCAAGCCGCAAAAGGAAGTCAACGAGCTGAGCCCATTTTTTGCTGGTTATATTATTCAAGTTTGTATCTCATCTGGCATCTTTTAGTTTCTGTTTGTAACTGTTACTATGCCAGAGATTATAGATATATATTTATAGGACAAATAAATTTCTAAAGGAAGGGGAATTTTTTGTTTTTACAGCCACTATCTGATCCTCATTTTGTAATCAATTTTAATTTTTCAAGATTTAACTACTAATTTTACCGCAACTGTGAATAGTTGTGCAATTTAGTACATATAAAACTCAAAAGCTCGAGTCAATTATGCTGGACAAGCCGCTCTGCTTGAGCTTGTTAAGCACATTTTTTATTATATCTTTTTCTTAGCCTGTCATACTTTACATAGCATTTTTTCCAAAGTATCCCCACACTTTTCAGCTCTTTTCATCGGTCTTGACGACGGGTCATGCAATAGGTCAATCATTTGAATTGTTTTTAAGTGTTGTAAGTTGAACTGTGAAGAGAACTCTGGGGAATTTGGAGTGGTGAGTGGGTTTGTTGAACTGCAGTGCAGAGCTAGCGAGTTAACAGATTTCATGGGATGCAGGCAAGTCAAGAGCATGGATTTTAATTGGGCACTCCTCTAGTTTTCGAGGCTTTAATTTAGTTACTCGCTTTAATAAAAAAAAACAGCGTGTTAATTTGTGTCAATGAAAAGTGAATTGTAACTCCTGGGCCAACCCTTTTTCCGGGTCAAAAAGTCCACCAAAATGAGACAGCACACACCAGGATTTCCCTATCAGACCACGTGTATCGAAAGTGGGAAAGGGAACGCCCTGTGAACGGTTACCAATGACACATTAAGGCAGGCCACCCCTGAACTATGCACCCAAGCGGGTCAATAAATTGCCAGCCAAATGGCAGACCGAAAGGAGTAGCAGGATGCAAGGATACCAGGATACCAGAATAGTGGCCTAGGCAGTCAAGCGTTAAAGCACCACGTCTGTCGCCATCGCTCGACACCATCAAAACTTTACCCACACCTTTCACCTTTTTTCCCCGCTTTGCCAGCCAGCGAAACGGTCACCTGAAACGGTTGCCAAAGACAACAACTAAATGGCCAGACAACAGCTGCTCGGCCACGCCCCCACCACCGTTCCGCCCTTCGCGACGCCCACATAGTCACGCCCCCAGGAATTCGACGATTTGCAAGTTGAACGATTTGTACATTTATTCTTATGACTTTTTTACACGGTATCGCTACCTTTAAGGGGTATGCAGGTTTTTCGAAACCTACCTATCTTAGCTCAGGTAAAATAATAATAATTACTTTTCTAAAATTTATAATATGAAAAGTTATTGTAATTTTTTTGAAATGTATTAATTATAAATGATATGATATGATACTTTGAATAAATAATGCTATCATAAATAATTGAAACCAGACGGACCATCGATCCACTCTCGAAACCCAAATCCCAAGTCTTATATCTTCGCATTTATTGGTTAAATTATAAATAATTACTAAATGACTACGTTTTTAAAACTCAAGCCACCAATTTTATATGTAGACTAGGGTTTTCCAAGCAGCTTAACCTGCATTTTTATTTTACTTTCAGGTCGGTTTTCTTTTTCAAGCAGCTGTTCGCAAAGATACTTTATCTCACTCCTTTTCCCAGCTCGACTCCACTTAACCCCAAAGTGCACTGATAGTTTTAGGGTTGACTTGGCTTCACTTAACTTCACCGCCCCCTTTTGCCAGTGCAGTCACCCCCGCCCCCTGCTGTCTTTTCTCTGGGTCCGCCTCTGCCTTTGCCAGCCCTTCATGGCGATAGAAATCTGGAGGGAAAATGCCCAAGAAGTGCCAGGATATGGCTGTTGATGACTCATCAGCCAGGCTAAAACTGCTTTGCATAAATGTGGGTGGGGAGAAGGGGGTGAGGGGTGTGTGTGTGTGTGTTTTGGGAGTAGGGTGGGGGGTGGGGGTTTGGCGGTTGAGCTCCATTTCTGCATTATATTGGGGTTGCAAAATAACAAAATGCCGTAGCATACTTTTTTGCGCGCTCAGCGACGAAGGAAAGTGGACACAGCGAGGGCAGATATATATGTATATGCACATGTATCTATAACCCAGTTATATATATATACCTAGCAGACATACACATGAGAGCACTTCACTAGGAGCTTAGCCGAACATTATTATAATAAATAACTCTATCAATTTATTTCGAATTTATTTATATAAAATAACTAATTGTTTAAATATTTATTCGGTATACTTTTGATATTTTATCTGATGTAACTTTGTTATAATATTTATTGCTTAAGTATTTATTTGTTATTTTATCTGTTATTTATTTTAAATAATATTTCATATAACTTAGGGATTTTGACCCCAAGCTCTATTACTGTGACCTCAATTGTGTTTTTTTTAGAAGCCAGAAGTAAAGAAAAGGAGCCAGGCCAAAACCGCTTTTAGCCAAAGAGAAAAGCTCTCAAAGAGGGGGAAAACGTGGCAAAAGGGGGGCGGGACAGACGACGAGACAGTGGCCGGAAAGGGGGGTCAGACCAAAGTTAAACAAAGGGACCCAAGGAGGGGCCAAAATGAGTATTAGGTCTAGGAAAGCCGCATCCTGCACTTAGCCGCAAATAATTATACCCTGAGTAGCATCAACAGGTTGGAGGCGGCTTTTTTATTAGCCATCAAAAAATATTGATCTAACAAAATGAGCAAACACCCCAACTACGAAAATATACCATTAAGACATCGGATAAGCCATGGAGTTGTGGCCTAATAAGCTGGGTTTAAAACATTCCAAATAATAGAACATTTGATGAAAATACTATACAATATTTATACCTCATCAGCTATGGATTTCGCATAATTAGTTTGCACCTTCCTACAATTGCATGCATTTATTTAAGTACATACATTTTTGATGGCTCTTGGGGGAATTTCGCTTAAAACATTTAAATTAGTTAGCCATTTCTTGTATTTCATTACCCAAATTAGTCACGTTTTCCACAGTCCCAAGAGTCTTTAGGGTACATTGCCTTTTCGCTTGGACTTCATTCGGAATTAATTCCGTGAATTTTGTAGGCGGCGGTGGCCAAATGGCGAAAAACTTTAAATGGCCTCCGGGTTTTTTGTTTTTTTTTTTGTTTTAGAGGGGGTTGCAAGTAGAGGAGCTGCCGACAAGGGTTGGCCCAAGGACCGTTCATTTTTTCTTTGACCCGCTTGTAGAAAACAGCAGAAAGCTCTTTCGGCTAATACCAAATAGTGAAATCCAACAGTTCGCAAGAAATTGGGCGTTTTTGCCCAACGTCGGCGTTTTTGTTGACATTTTGTGCGTGTCAGACTTGCAATGATACCGGAAAAGAGTACAGTAGCGCTTCTGGAACTTGAACAAACATAAAAACTCGCATGTACCAAGTGTCAGCCCTCGGATATTGAATTGTACCTTAAGAATTTTATAGGTGGTCCTTTGAAAACCCTATCTTTTTGGGGGTATTACCTGTGTTTCGTTAAAAAAAAAAGTAGGGCGGAAGTAGGAAAAGCGGAAGCGTCTCCAAGGTATCAACATACTATAACAACAATACGAAACACGAAAATAGGACATTCGGCAATCTGAAACGGGGTAACCACCGCGCATTAATGGCCGACCAACATGCAAACACTACAATGTTTTTATAGTTCGATGGAAGGCCCGAAAAAGGAGCAGCAGGAAAATGCAAAAGAGGTGGGCGGCGGAGGGGGAGCAGGTGACACACGACCTGTGACCTGTGACCCCTGGCCTGGCAACAGTTGATGGATGGGCCCAAAGGAGCGAGCAAGTACAAAAATTAGGTGTGACAACGACCCCGAGGGAAAAGAAACAACCCAACAAACTGAGGAAAATCTCGTGGGTCCTGTGACCCACCCTAATAATGTCCACTCTAATAATGCTAACTAAATCATTCCTCTTTTGTATGACAAATTAGGTAACTCCACGAAAAAATTAAATACTCCCCATGCGAAATCCGGATATTTTGCAATTTTGTTAATTAACTATACCCGTTACTCGTAGAATAGAAGGGTATAATATGTTCGTCGGTAAGTATGTAACAGGTAATGTATATACATTCTTGATCATATCCAGCTTTTTTTCAAGTTGTAAAAACTACACAGTGAAAATTCTGACGTACTCATCTGAGTTGAAAATGTTCTTAAAAATAGAACGACATTTTTAAGTTGAAAAAGGTTTTTATTTTGCTCGAATCAAGTACATTGTATGTACAAATAAACTATTAGTTCAGTTCTTAGTGTATACTTATCAAATAGTTGTTAAATAAACCCAATTTAACTTTTCTCCTCTCACCATTTCGTTCTTATATTGATACCAAAATGTACTTAAACGGTTTTTAAGAACGAATGTTCTCAATTCAAGAACAATGTTCTTAGATAGTTTTCTCTGTGTACTTAAAAAAACAGACTAAACTAGAGCAAAGAAATATGTAAGTTTAAAACATTCTGATATCATGTAAGTGCAAACTTTTCGTGCTCATTTTGCTTTTCTTGTGCTTTTGATCAAGCAAAAGATTGAGACAAAAAAAACAAGGAATGACATTGCCGTGACCTTCTGTTGGTTGCCCAATCTGTTCTGTCCATCAGCCGAAAATTACAGCAAGTGAAATAAAGTAAAGTTACAACAGACACGCAGTAGCATTGAAGATTAACATTGGAAGACTGAAACCGACTGAATCACCGGAACATTGGGGCAATCATCAGGCCAGAGAGTCGGACGAAATTAGCTGGTGGCGATCGGAAGCAATTTTTCAGTTCTGTTT
The DNA here is from genome assembly GCF_014743375.2 of Drosophila subpulchrella. Lineage (NCBI taxonomy): Eukaryota > Metazoa > Arthropoda > Insecta > Diptera > Drosophilidae > Drosophila > Drosophila subpulchrella. The sequence continues at coordinate 28,491,216 of NC_050613.1, read as the reverse complement.
CATTTCGTCGAGGTTGCTCAAGTTCAAGTGGACTCCCTATTTATTATTATTCCGCCCTCGCAATTCCCACTGACTTGATTTTACTCATCGTATCAACGATGTCAAAAGTCAGCTATGAGTCTTTCAATGCGTTTTCAATTGCAATTACAGCACATTAAGAGCTCTAAAGGGTGACTAGATATACACAGAGAAAATTGAATACAGTATGACTATATTTTGGGATTACAACTTTCAATCGTTGTGAATTTTGGGATGTGAGTAAGTAATGTCATAATATAAGTGCATACCAAAAATAAATAATATTACTTGCAAAATAGGCGACTTTATTTATACTCTATGATACGTTTTCTCTAAGTTCTCCTGTTGTATTGATTCGCAAAGCGAACAAGAGAAGCGAAGGGAGGCACAAAACCAGATAGAAAAGGATTAGGCGGGAGCAACAAACGCTTTTAGCTAAAACAAACAGCAAAAGAGTTGCCACGTGCCGTTCTCAGAAAGGGGGTCTTCTGTCCAAAGGGGGCTTTGATGGCCAGGAGTTCGGAACGGGGGAGACGGGGAACGGGGCAGGACGATGACTCATCCAGCCAGGCATAACTCCACTGACTGAATTGAATGAAAGTGCAGCCACCAAAGGGGGGCTAGCAATGTATATAGGGAATGGTGGCACACCAAAGTTTGTACTTAACATCTGACATGAAAAACAACACGAGGCTCAAAGCTCCTAGTACAGTGGAAATACATTAGATCATATTATATATCGGAAAAAAAAAGATCAAACAATATGTTACCAACAGAAAATATTTTGCAAAGGAAAGGTACAAGTTTGTCCTACTTTAAAATAAATAATTTTTGGAATACCAAAACATATCCCTACTGTTCGATACCACTGTGCAGGAGGAGAGAAAAGGAATTGGTGAAGGGGATTCCCCTTGAAGGGTTGCACCCGCATTCCAATGCACACACACATACTTGAATCGACTGAATGGAGTTCCTTCCTCCTGAAGTTGGTTTTTTTATGTTGCAGCAGGATGCCGCAACATCTAGTGAGGGAATGAGTTTGAGTAGACGTCTAACGACTTGCAAATATTGTCTGTATGTTGTACATATTTAAAAAGCCGTTTTTGGTTTTACGAGCTATAAAAGATGATGACGGTGGTGCGGATTGTGTGGGAATTTGGGAGGAGGCCTAAAACTTTCTGTTTAAGAAGGCGGGGGAGTTTTCCCTGTGGAAAGTTGAACCAGCAAAGGTTTTGAGTTTCGGGTTTAGAGAAATACTTTGAATATTTCTTTACTAACTTAGAGTACACACAAAATACCATGGCTAATTTTCCATAAAAATATGACTAATCCTAAAGCATAGGGGTCAAATGCCTAGCATATGTACAATGTACATACAATACATATATGCGTGTTAGCCAGTTAACTACTATTTAAGCCCCCAAATTTCGATAGCAACAACGTATTACGCCCAAGGGGCATCCCCCAAATACACACATGCTATCCCTTTTGCACACAAATCGATGGCTACCTTTTTGTTGGCAAAGGAAATGTGCACTGAAAAAAGGCTCTATAGGCAAATTAAATACATATTCAAAAAGTGCTTATATAATATTTGGAATTTCTGATGTACAGTACAGTTCTCAAATAATATTTTTCTTGTCAATATTTAATATGGAATAATATTACCTTCTTTTGCATGATTTTCCCCTGTGTGTCTCTTGTTTGTTTTGTTAGGATACCTCTGTTTTTGACAGCGAAATCAATAAACCAAAACATTTTGTTATTCCAGCGGAAGAAATTCGTGTGCGAAAAGAAGAAAGATAAAAACAACGGGGACAGACGGCTGAGGAAGACACCTGTGGACACAGGCGGCAAACACCTGAACCGGAAGTGGCGAGGTCTAAAAATATGTTGATATAATTTTGGGTTTCCATATATTTAAATATCCAACGTTAGTGCAACGTCATTAAAGTCACGGAGTCCAAGGAGGAAACAGAAACCCAGAAACCACTCATTCCGTTCGTAATTGTTAGTTGGGTAATGTTTTTTTGTTTTTCCCCTTCTTTGGGTCGGTTCCACCGTATAAAACCATAAAAGGGTTAAAGAGCGCTCGAGCCACCGTTAGAAGTCGTCGGCAGAAGAACACAAGAAGGCCGGAGTGGGGAATCGTGATTATGAATGCAATACGCAACGTGAGAAACTTTGGGGAAAAAGCTACAGAACTTAGTTCTTAACTTGGTTTTTACTCCAGTTCAATCTTTGGCCGGAGATCTGAGTGCAAGTTTTTATGATTTATACCATCGTGAGGGGAATTTCGACTGCAAAATAATGCCGAAATGGAGCAGATCTCAAGATCTGCCGAATTACTCAAGCAGTTTTACGTATGACAGATTCATGTCGAGGATTAACTACAGAAGGTATAATGTTCTTGACGGTTTTGTGTCTTTTACCATGTATTATGTTCTGGAGGATTTGGTTTTTTCTTTTCATATATAAGCACACATCTCTCTTCAGATACGGGGCTTTTATTGTTATTAAATTAAGGTGCTTAAGATCTTTGTGAGGAATTATCGCAATTGCTTTCAAAGTACATGCCTAATTTATTACCCCTGAACAATAAGTCATATAGGGCTTGCTAAATAAATAAGAAATATTTCTCTTTACTTTCCACCCTCCCGAGAAATACAAATGATATTGTAAGGAAGCCCCACTCTCACTACTCGTTATGTCTTATTTTTTCCGCTGTCGCAGTTCATCGATTTTCTTGAATTTGGCTGCATTAAATATGCCAAAAGATACTCCTTCCGATTTCCTTACCCTTCTGCCTCGTTCCTCGATTATACGTTAATTCTTTATATGCGCAATAGCCGAAGTAAGACGGAAAACGAGGGGAAGAGGGTCGCATATAGAAGCCGAATAAATGACGAAATGGCAACTCGAGACAACAACACTGAAACGTGTCGTCACCACCCACCGCCCACTGTAACCTTTCACCCCTCAGTTTCCCTTTGTCCTGTGTCCAAAAAGTTTGATTGATACGTATGAATCATGCTTTTCCCCGCCAAGGGAAGTACAGTCAAACTAGGCTAAATTGAAATACTGAAATCAGAGTTGCTTTTCAGACCAGCTGAGAAACAGATGAGTGTGACCATGCCAAAAAAGGAATTCGTTTTGCATATTTTCTCACATCTAAAGTAATTTCTATAATATTATTATTCCACAAGTCCTCTTTAAGTTTTTCATAAATATTTCGGATTATATTTACTAATTTTGGTTTGTCCTTAGAGAATTTACTGTATTTGCCCGCCTTGTATTCAGAAATTTGATGACTCCATTCCTTTGGGGTTGAAAAGTTCCGGATTTTAATCGGACTACTTAACAACTGAATTGTTCAGTTGCAGTTTTTTCCCTAATTTTTTTTCTGCCCTTTTCCCTTGATTTTATTTTTTCGGGGGTGGCAGAAGCAAAGTTGGCGCCAAACTGACGAGACAAAATCATTAGGGAAACATGAAGCTAAAATAACAAATTAACGAGGGCGAGATGGAAATTGCGAGGAGGGTGGGCCCAGTGGTGGAAAATAACATTCAAGGACATGAACTAGTAGGGACAGCTTCTGAAGGACTTTGTGTAATGTGGTGTGAAAAATCAATGGGCCTTCAACTCCACTCTCGTGATTTGTATCTCTATCTAGCTTCCAGCAGCTGTTGAGGTCCTACACTGCGTATGTGGAATATTCTGGGATCCAAAGATAACATTCCTACTGCCTGCTTTGAAAAATAGACTATTTCTTTTAAAACTAAAAATACAGCCTTAAACATTTGTTGCAGTGTGTATAAAATAAACACCATCTTATAGCTTTGCCTGAGTTTTGTGTCTTTTTTCAAAGCTTCAAACAAATGGAAAACCAAGTATATCTCTGTTTTTAAGTTAATATGATTGTCATGGCTCCCACACAGGCATGAACAAAAGCCAAAACCCACAAAACTAGTTTTTCTGCATAGTTCGAGCAATCAACTTTTCAAAACCAATCAGCGTAAGGTTTTTTATCTTCTTTTCTCTTAGAGCCTAAACCTCTAAAATTCAAGGGCATCTAGAAGAATATTTAATTTTATTTTACATGTTTAAAGTGTTTCGAAAACCGAATTGAACGGTTCAGATAACTGAACTTTAACCCGACTCAATTAAACTGCTTAACCCCGACTGCCACTTAAAAGGGAGAAGAAAAGACGAGGCACAAACAATATGGTAATAATTTAATTTTGAATGAAAACACAGAAAAAGAAATTGGAAAAGGGAAAGTAATACGCCGATATAATCATATATTTCCCCCAGGGGAAACTTTGTAAGACTAAGCGAACGATAAATGATTAGAAAACACGTTTTGGATTTCATTTCGCTGTATTTTAATACTAAACCTCTTCTGGCACATTCTCCATACGGATTAATCATCTTCCGATGCGTCAGATGGTTCTGTTTTGTACTTGATGACTAAATGTATCTGCACATAATATTAAATGCAACCAATTGAAAGTGTATAGCTAAATGTTGACTCACTTTCATAAGGTCTTAAAGCAGTTGAACCAATATAAAATTAAATTATAAAAAAAGAACGTTGGCGAGATATTCCAGAACAGGCATTTCCGTAGTTATGAATAGGCCGAGGAAGTGAAATATTTTTAAAACTGAGAGATCTTTGTAAATAAAAGAGTTTTAATTGGTTTATAAAATTGTTTATCCAAATATCTCAAAACTGGAAGAATTATCTATCCAACAGCATAAATATGATGATCGTAATTGAGGGATAAAAATCGTTAGATCGTTTGATCATAATCAGTGGGTTGATCTCTTTGTTTTGGAATCTAAAAATAACTGCGCACGCATTGCATTATGCATTTTGCAGCAGCAACAGCAACATTTTTACGGCAGCAACATCAAGAGCAAAGTAGCAACTGAAAAAACGACAAACGCGACACCAGACATCGGCCAATGACAACAATAAAAGTATGTCAGGCTGAATCACGGAGGCGTATAGATAGATATAGATGTGGCCGTATAGATAGAATGCACCACACAAAAAAGCCCAGATAGGAACAAGAAATAAATAAAAATAGGAGAAAATTAGGCGCGCGACTGATGTAATGCAAACACAGAAAAAAAGTAAATTATGAATATAATTTATGCGGCCTAAATTTAGATTTGGTACACGTAAAATAAAACTTAAGGTATAATAATACAAAGTAAATAGGAAAAAAAACAAAATACCTTTTTAAAAGTTAAAATTGTTTCTAAAATAAATAAAATCACGAAAGCAATAAAAGTATTGCTAGTAAAATTTTCTCTTTGTGCACTTAAAGCCAACGCAATCCAACGAGCATAACCAAATAGTTATGAATTAAAAATGAAAAGAAAAAATGCCTGTAATTTGGCTTATTACATGCCTAAGATAAAATATGAAAATTGGCCAGCAATTTCCGTTTTAGCCCCGCGATGTTTGCTTTGTAATATACATATATACATATATCTATTACAAGACCTAAACTATTTTGCTATTACAAAATGTCCACAGCCTTTCTATTGATTTAATCGAGATTAAAAACTGGAGTAGGTTACATTTGTGGCTCAATAATGTATTATAAAATCTGTTAGATATGATCTTTCAAAACAAATACAGTTTGTATATAACTCGAATAATATTTCTCTATTATCTAAATAAGGAGTTTCTAAAAACATTAGAATTTAATTATTTATAATTATCCTATGGTCAATAAATTCAGTATTTTATTATTAACTGCTAGAACTAGAACCAATATGCCTTACTCATTGGGTAATTCTCTTTAATTTCTCTGAAAAATTTGTTTAAAATTGTCCCGTAAAATTACGTAATGCTGAGCCGGCATAGGTGAGTTAATTTCTTCTCTTTTTCCCCCCATAATTTGTTTCCATTTCGCTTTGGTTAATATTCTCAACGTGCTTGACCATCCGGTCAAACTGGTTTTTTGTGATATTACTGCTTTGAGTCTGATACTTTTTTTTTATATTTTTCTAACACTGTACCTGAACCACTTGCTGTGAAAGAGAGGGAGAGAGAGAGAGAGGGCCTAAGGAAAAGCGCACACATTTCCCACTATTAACCCATTTTAGTTTTGTACGTGTAAAAATAAACAACACACAATTTTCACATTCCCATTGCTTCTTTTTCTCTTTTTTTTCTTATTTTTTTTTCTTGCACATTTCTCACGTTCTGGGTGTGTGTGTGTGTGTGTGTGTGTTTGTTTGGGTGTGTGTGTCTGGCATTCGGCCATCTGTTGCTGTTCTGCCGACGCCAGCAGCGCTGCAACTGCACTGCTTACACTTGTGTTGTTGTTGCCAATTTTTTATTAGAATACAGTAAACATTCATTAGCAAGGTTAAAAAATGTAAAGAACTTCTATGTGATGCAAAAAATATTTAAAAAAAAAAACCTTGCAATTTTCTAGCTACCTTTCTGTTTTTCATATCTTAAACCTAAAAGTGTATCTATTAGGTTTTATAAATTATATCTTATATCTAGTAATACCAGTTTGAAGGCATTAAATGAAGGCCTTATGTCTAGAAATTATGTTTCTTTAAATTTTAGTTTCTCAGAATAAAAACGTGGACAAAACTATTTATCTTGTATATTCTTTTTTCCAACACAAAAATATTTCACAGATACTTTGGAATTCTTTCGTTGGCACAATGCTGTTCTGTTCCTCTCCACTTTTGTCCACACCCCCACCCTGTTCTTTGGCAATGAGGTCATACCATCATCATCATCATCAGCCGCTGTTTGCCCTCTGTCCACAGCATTTTTAACTTTAAATTCCGCATTTTTATACCGAATGACTCAATCCCCCTGCAATAGAGCCCAAAGTACACGCTCGACTAAAAAGAAGTGATCAAAAGCCTACATATGATCGAAACAACCGAAACGAAACGTGTTTAGGAAACAGGTTCAAATCGCTCTTATGGGTTATTGAGAGAAACATATATCACTGACTTCCTAAACGAGACTTGCATCATCACGAAAATAAAAAAGTAATAGGAGTCAGAGCCAAATCAAAGTTATAAATACATTTCAAAATATATTTTTGGACAATTCAAAACAGCTAAGCTAAAGAAAAACCTTATGAACATGACACAATATTTGGTACTCGGTATATTTAATAGCCTTGTAAAGTTCAAACCAATTGAAATCTTTCATATGATAAAGCATTATTTATATCAGAGCTCTTTTAAGCACCGAAACTATTTTTCAGGGCAGACTGTATCAAGTTCCCTTAATATGTGCGTCCTGCTGTTCTCTAGTGAATTAAAAATACTTGTAACGACGCAAAATATTTCGTAAAAAACAAAAAGTCTAGAAAAGAAACAACAAGGCTGAAGTAAACAAACAAAAAACTTGGTGTAGGCTGCTCCGATTTGATTTATGTGAATTAAAATAGAGGGCAGAGTACATAAATGTATAGCCAACGAAAAGATATAAAAGAGATTTAAAGCATTAACCATAAGATATTTTCACGATTGTCTAATTTTCGAATTATTTTCCCTAAATTAAAGATTATACTTCTCTAAGCCTAAGAAAACTTACTCTGGTTCGGGTATTGCATCGGCTTCGCACTCGATAATGAATGGGTTGTTGCTTTCCTTATTGGGTTGTGCTACTTTGAAGAGCAGTTCTCCGGGTGCCGGTTGCTTGGTGATTCTTGGTGGGGAGTTGCCTAAAGATATTACGGAAGAAATGGAAAAAGATCGATGAGCTTTGGGTCGCGAGCACACTAATTGAGGGCATAAATTGAATACTTCCCCCCACAAAACTCAGAGTATTTTTAGCATTGACTAGTTTTTAAGAACAAGGCGTTTGGGGAATACACTTAAAGGCCATTTAGGGTTTTAGGAAATCTCAAGTGATCTATGAGTTGCTCTAAATTCTATCAGGTATAAATAAATCCCAGTGGATTTTTTCATTCAGCTGGATTTACTTATAAATGTCGTTTTTAATTTCACTTACTTCTGATTGCTGCACAGCCCGTAATAAGAGCCACTAATAACGCGGCCAGTATCGTTGACTGCCGCCACATTTTCGTTGTTTGGCACTCCGCTCGTGCCCTCGAGTGTGTTTCGTTTTGGTTTTAACTTTTATTTTTTCTACTATTAATTTAGTTTGGAATGTGTGACAGTCTGTCTACCGCGGCTGCTGCTGCTCTTGATTCGGTTTATTCGTCGGTTGCCTCTTAATCATCAAACAATTTTCCCACTAATGAAAATTGCATGCGAGCCGCGCTTTTATTCCTTGCTGCTGTTCACTGCAAAAATAAGATTATGACAACAACGATGATACTGGGGTGTCTAGAACTTTACACTTTTCAATTGCGAAAATTGCGAAAATCGCGACGCGACACGACGATGCGACTAGTGTGAGTGCGAGTGAAATGGCATTATTAAAAGTGGGCGGTGGGCGGGGGGCGTGTGGGTGGTGGCGGTAAAAGTTGAGCACGTCTCTTGTCTGCAAAGAAAATGGGGGAAAAAGAAAAGGAGTCGTGAGTAATGCGGTTATTTAACTTGATTTTAACGAGAAAAGTGTTTACTTAATGACTACCAAATGTGGCATTTAGAAACTATTCTTTGTTCACGGGAAATTCCCAATTGACTTATTAAGTACTCTGTTATTTTAACCATATGGTAAATTATTGAAAAACTCATTGATTTTAAAATTCTTAACTATGTTTTAAGTTTTACAATAAACATTTTGTATGTACGATAAATGCATCAAATTTAATATATCTTCTAAAAAGTATTATAAACATTTCAGATATCCTATGATATTATAATACCTTTTTGTTTTTATATTTAAAAAAGTTGATGATGGCTTATTTAGCAGCACTAAGAAACGCTGAGATTTCCCGAGATTTGTAGAGTTATATCATTATAAAATGTCCAAAATGTATCCAAAAGAATTTCGCCCATTTCATATAAGACCCACTTCATAAACCTTGACCAGCGAGAGACCCCACAAATTCGATATCGAATACTTTTAGCCATTTCGAAGCATCAAACGCACGCAAACAAACAAATAAAAAAAGCCACAAAACAAGAAAAACAGAGGGAAACACAACCGTAGACAAAACGAGAATCGATTATTGTAAACTTATTACTTTTGCGACGATATTTGCCTTGGGATAGTGAAAACAAACGCGGAGGAAGTGGCCAAGAGAACTGAGACAATAGGTGAACCAAGTGCAACGGAGAACCGAAAACCAGACGCAGAACCGCCAATGAATCAATATACATGTTAATATATATATCTATATCGATGGGTGTAGGGGGTGTTCGAGGTAACGTCATAGACCTGGTTAGAAAATGTGCCAGGGCAGTTGGAAGTTGGCAGAGGAAGCACAAAAACAGTGCAGAGGAAGAAGAGGTAAGACAAGTAAAAGCTGTATGCCATAGGGTGCTACATAGGAATTACCCATCTATTAGAATTCTGTTAGGTTTTAATATCATATGTTATTAGCGATTCTCTGATTCTGGTCATACTAAACTTTGTGACCTATAAAATCTAAAGAGATTTGACATTTCCTTATAAAAGGTTCCATAAACTTTAGAAGACCTTTTAAAGACCTTTCCCTTCTCTAGAGATTTCTGCTGCACCCCCGGGGGATAGATTGAAATACCCAAGAAATACCCCGTACTTGTACCAAAACAAAGGGTTGGAAAAGCCCCCATGTGCTAATTGAATTAGCAATTTTCCATTGACAGGTGCCAGTTGCCACAGCCGTAGTCCGTGTTTTTCTTCGCTATTCTCCGCCGGAGCCTCTTCAAACTGGCTAAAATGCTGAACTGCAACGGACGTTCCAAGTTTTTGGTTTTCAGTTTCGGTTTATTGGATATATATCCCCAGATCTAGTGGATATATATTTGTTCGCTGTGGTGTGATGAGCCACCAGCAGCAGCAGTTCCATCATTACCATCATCACATCCATCAGGTGCAATCGGAATCGCAACTGGAGCGACGTAACTCCCCCGATTTGGAGCAAAATAGGACTAGGAATACGGATCGCATTGGCTCCTCTATGGATTTTCGAAACCTATGCCAGCGCATCGATGTGGATAGTTTGAGAGGTGAGTTGCTCAAAAGTATAACTGCGTTTCCAGACCTTACTCTTCAAGGTCTTTTGAGGAAAATCAGTATAATGTACAACCAAGTCTAAAGTTGTAGTACTGGACTAGTTATGTCGTTTTAAATTTGATAATATTTTATAAATGGTTTTTGGTTTGGGCAACAGTTTCTACATTGATTCTTAAAATTTTAAAACATCTAGGTAGAAGATAGTACCCAATATATAAAAAAGATATTAACCTATAAATACATTTCTTTTTAATACCCTTATTTTGATAATAACAATTTTCCTGAAATATTCCCCCACAGCCAAGTTGCCCCAACTGAAGTTGCCCAAATCGCTGCCCAAGTTGCGTGGTCGCAAGATCTTTCGCAGCTCCAAGAGTGGAACAGATGCAGCAGGCCGATCCTCGAAAGATGCTGGAGGAGGAGGAGGAGCACCGCAGCAGTCGCACCTCCAGGTGGCTGGTGCCCAATCGCAGCAGTTCATCAACAGAACGCCCCAGAGGATCTCCACGATCAGTTCGCTGATGTACGAGGGCGAGCAGGAGGAGATCCGGGCGGGACAACTGGGAAGATCGCAGCCGGGAACGTACAGAAGTGCAGGAAGTCTCGATGACGACTACTATGCTCCTGGCAGCGCAGACAGAGCTTCGCGACCCATTAGTCCCATCAAAATACCAGATGATCCACCGCCCACGGGCAGTACGGGGACCTCCACGTTGACCCAACGATTGCAGAGAGGCTACAAGAGCCTCAGCGAACTGAGGCTCAAGCACATCTTTGCCAAGCAGACGACGGTGAGGAGGGACAACATCGAGGTGGATCGCTATGTGGAGCAGTACGAGCGGGAATTAAAGTCGGAAAAACTGGCCAGGGAACGTAGGGATCGAGAGATAGCCGAGAACTATGATATCAAGATCAGAACTTTGGTGGCCACTCGGCAGAACACCTTCGATGAGGACGAGGTGGAGCACGAGCAGTTCGAGAAGGGCAAGAGTGCGAACCATGAGACGGATGAGAGCGGGATGGAGGCCACCCCACCATTGCCGAGTCGCCGGAAACCAGGTATAGCTGCCACCAGATTCGCCAAGGTGCGCAAGCCTCCCTTGGATATGGAGGAGGCTGGGAAGGAGCTTGAAAATCAGGAGCCACCACCAGTTCCACCGCGTCCCAGTAGCTATAAGCAGTTGCTCAACAAGTTGCCCCATCATCTGCCAAGTCTACCGAATCTCCCGCAGTTCTCCAGGAGCAAAGAGGAGGCCTCCCTCAAGACCGAGGAGAATGCTGGAGCCGGGGAAAATAATCCAGGCTCTAAGTTGGGCATAAGGCAAAACATCAAGAGACTTCGAAAGTCCATCAAACGTCCGGCCAAGATTAAAACCAAGGCCACAAAAGCAGCTGTGGATTCAGATGAAGAAAGGGACGGAGAAGAGGAGGAGCAGGAGGCTCCCAAAGATCCACCCGGCAGAAGCTCCACATCCAATCTGCGCGCTCGTCTCAGTCGTTTTGCGTCCACGGAGCAACTGCAGCAGCGTTGGCGGAAAAGCTTCAAGGAGCGTGTCCCGAAGGAGCCCAAGGAGGGAACAAATGTGGATCAAACTGGAGCCGCCACTGGGGCCGCCACTGGAGTCCTAGGAGGTCTCCTTCTTGGCTCCCAGCTGGAGAAGACCCTGGCCAAGCTTAACGAGAAGATGCACCAGCTCAAGTTTTTTCAACGGCACTCCAACGCCAATGAAAACCCAGTTAAATCAGAGCAAGGACCCAAACCGAATACCGTGGGTCACGAACCGGTGGAGCTCGATGATGATGAGGAACTGGCGACCACCTACCATCGCAGCGATAGCCTCGAGGATGAGGATGAGCAGAACGACGACAGTGGCGAGGATATATCCGCTGAGGAGGCATTTGGCCAGATCCAGGAGGAGAATCAGGAGGAGGATGAGAGGGGAAAGAGGGCATCCCTATCGGGAGCTGCGGCCACCCACGCTGCTCGCCAAATGGCGAAGCTGGCGGAGATTCAGGCGGCGTCAAAGGGCGGAGCAACCGCCTGGAGCAGTGAATCGCTGGAGGAGATGGCCGAGGAGGACTACCCGCGGGTGCTCATCCATCAAGAGCACTCCGATGCGTACGAATCCACGCTGATCATAGCAATGTCCTCGAAGGCCGGCTCCGTTTCCCCGTATCCTGGCCTCAAGACAGCCCCCTCCACCGGAAGGAAAACCTCTCCCTACCCTGAGATCAAGATCTCATCTTCCTATTCCCCCACTCCGAGATCTCCATCGCCGGAATTCAAGACCCCAGCCGGTGGAAGCAACGTTTGGTTGCCCAACGAACGGATCATCGCTGGCTTCAAGGAACAGACCTCCTCATCCTGGCCAGCTCCTGCTCTGTACAAGCCCAAGAGCATTGACATATTCGAGGCATCGGCTGGCGGATCATCGGCTGCCTTCGCCGACTTCGATGAGGCACTGCGGAATGCCCCAGTTCTGAGGATCAGTGCTGGGAGTAGCATCGATACCAGTGGCGAGGAGGCGGACGACAGTAGTTCCCGGGTGACAAGGATACGGGTGCAGAGTCCACAGATTGGGAATAGTAGAGAGAGCCTTATGGCCCAGGAGGAGGAGGAGGAGGAGGATCGATACTCGGATGAGGAGGAAGCGGAGGAAGAGGAGGACGAGGAGGAGGAGGAGAGGGATGCATCGGAGCGACCTCCATCGGAGTCGCCACCACCGCCGCCACTCCCACAGCGACGTCCGCCACCCAAGCGCCCAGCCACCCCTCCCATTTACGATGCAGTGCCTCCGCCGTTGCCCATCAGCAAGCCACCACCGGCTCCTCAGGCCATAACAGCTCCGCTGGTGGCCCCTGCTCCTGTTCCTGCTCCTGCTCCTGCTCCTGCTCCTGCTCCTACTCCTATTCCTGCTCCTACTCCTGCTCCTGCACCTGCTCCAGATTCCACTCCCACTCCCATCAGCAGGGGTATCCCCCAGAGAAGCGCCTCCATGTCGAGACCGGCTAAGCCGCTGGTCAAGACCAGCTCCCTGCGACTCACCTACAAGGAGCAAGTGCGTCCCGGTGACGTGGGCAAGGTCAACAAGCTGATATCCCGCTTCGAGGGCGGCAGGCCACGCCTTTGCCCGCGGAGGATGCACAGCGAGGGCGAGGAGTCCCAGGAGGATGTGCCGGAGATGGAGCAAATCCTTGAGCTTCAAATAACCGAAAAGAGAGCCGTGGACTCGGTGACCCCAACGAACCGAGCTGGGGTGGTCATACCACAAATAACTCTCAACAATAACAATAATAACAACAACGAATCCGATAGGGACGATGAGGTGGTCACCAGTGGAAGGAAAAATAAATCCATGGAACTAGCTCTGGACCGCCAGAACTCCAACTGCAGCCGATCCGAGTACGGTTCACCACTTTCCTTTCCCGGCAGCCGGCGAAGTTCTACGCCCACGAATCCCACCACTTCCCTGCCGAATCTCGGCTCCGATTCCAACCAGAATCCGAATCCCAACCAAGTTCTGCAGCATCAACGACGCAGCCGACGATCCATGACCCGCGATGATGATAATTTCTATAGCTTCGACAGCGACGAAGGTGAGTTTCTGGTAATTTCCAGTAAAAATCTTAGAATCCCATAGAGTTCTTGGTAATAATACCTTATAGATATATTTAAAAAATCACTTAACAGATCATTTAAAAACCCTAAACTTTGTATCGTCTAAAGATTTTTCAAGAAACTAAAAACCAAACTTAATATATTTTCAGAGAACAGCTACTACTCCATAAGTCCCTCGGGCAGCAGTCGCTATGTGGTGGAGATCTAAGCGAAAAAATAGGATTAAATATAGGTTAGGGTCCTGAAAATTTTAGTGCTTTCAACACAATTTAAAGAAAAACCTGTATTCATATAAAATGAATAATGTATTAACTATTGAAAAGTTAAAAACAAAAGATTAGTTAATTAAGAATAGTAACCAAAATTTTTTTTATACCCAATATTCAATTTTTTAAAATCAAAAAAAAAGAACAATGCTTTCAATGTTTATCCAAATTAGCGACCTTCAATTTTTTTCTTTAGCTTAAGCTTTTATTTAACAAATAAAGTACAACTTGTATAACTTTAAAAATATAAAAAAAATAAACAAGCGATATAAATATCGTATACATACGAACAAAAAATGCTAGCTTTATAACTAATTTGAGGAAACTTTTCGGAAGAAGATGAAATCCAGCTCGGGCTGTTTTTTTTTTGATAACAGAGGGAGTGTTCCTAAAAGGAAGTTGATTAATAGCGCCGAAATGCATCGGGCAAACGGAGGGCTGAAATAGGTGCCAGCTGACACTCCACCATAGCACCACCATATGTATCTGTACATCTGTATTATGTATACCTATGTTCCATGTACGTAGGTCGGGGGGTGGTTGCAGTGATCCTGAAAACAGAACCTGAAATTACTTCCCCTATCGCTTTCGGCGGCTGGCTCGAATCGCTGACTGAGCGCATTTTAATTGATAATTTATGCTAATTAATTAATTTGGAAATGCAGCCAAGGGTGGAAATGGAAATGGAAATGGATGCATACATCCCTACATGCATTTTAGTTTTGGCTAGTTGCATGCAACATATGGCGGCTATAAGCTAAAAGGATAATGCCCCGATAGCCGTAAAATGCGAAAGATCATGTGGAAACTTGTAACATCTGTTGGTTCTCCAATAGTTTGGTTTGTAGTTTTAATTATGATCCTAGATTAGGTCCATTATTATTATATATATTACATGGTTGTTCAATTTAAATATTTTTGTCCATACATTGTTTATCCTTATCAATTTTTAATATGGAAGTGTGGTTATATTGGGTTGGCAAGAAAGTCATGTCGTTTTTTTTCAATATTTTCAAAGATGATTTATTTATATCAGGACTTATAATTAATCAATTATGTATTGGCCGTTTTGTTCGACCACTAATGACCATCTCTCGGGCAGCTGCATAATTCCGCGCTCGAAGAACTTTTGGTCTTTTCCAGCAAAGAATCGAGACAAGTGGTTTTCGACAGCCTCATCTGAATCAAAGTTTTTACCATTCAAAGAGTTTTGAAGAGAGCGAAACAAATGGTAATCTGAAGGTGCTAAGTCCGGACTATAAGGTGGATGTGGTAGCACTTCCCAATTCAGCTCCGTTAATTTTTGCCGAGTGACCAAAGATGTGTGGGGCCTAGCGTTGTCATGGTGAAAGACTATACCCTTGCGATTAGCTAGTGCCGGCTCCTTTTCTTTAATTTTTTCCGCCAAATTGGATAGCTGGCGACAGTACACATCTGAATTGATGGTTTCATTCCGTCCCAGCAGCTCAAAGTGCACTACACCCTTCCAATTCCACCAAACAGACAGCATAACTTTCCTCTGATGGATATCGGCCTTTGATGTGGCTTGGGCTGGCTCATCTTTCTTGCTCCATGATCTTTTTCGTTGGACATTATTGTAAACAACCCACTTTTCGTCGCCAGTAATGATCCGCTTCAAAAAAGGATCGTTTTTAATCCGTTGCAGCAGAGAATAGCAGATGTTGATACGCTTAGTTAGGTGAATTTCCTTTAAGTTATGCGGAACCCAAACATCGAGCTTGCTTACGTAGCCAAGTTTCTTCAAATGGTTTTCAACCGTTGTATGCGACACACTGAGCTTCTCTGACATCTCCCGCGTTGAATAGCGCCGGTTTTCATCCAGCAAAGCCTGAATTTGTTCGTCAAAAACGGCCGATGGTCGACCAGAACGTGGGGCGTCTTTAACTCCAAAATCTCCAAGCCTGAATTTGGCAAACCAGCGCTGACATTGGCGATCACTCATGGCATCTTTACAATACACTTCGCACAATTTTTCGCGAGCTTCCACCGCTTTTTTTCCTTTTCGGAAGTAAAAAAGCAAAATATGCCGAAAATGCTCACTTTGGTCCTCCATGTTTAATTTGCTATAGCTTCCACAAATGTTATCGAATAATTACCAAATTTTCGTCGATAGTACCTAAGACAATAAGCTTTAAAACGATACTAAAAAGTGTGACCCTGGTGCTCGATTAGTCGTAAATAAATTAGATTAAAAACGATTACTAAAAAAAACGACATGACTTTCTTGCCCACCCAATATTAATTAATTTGTTTTACTCTATGAAACTTCAGTTTGAATTGATTTTCAAACTGTATCCAACCTAAGCCCCTTTGAATTTAAATTGCAAAAATCAGAAACAGATTTGTCCTTCAAACTCATGTTTGTTTGCCTTTTTGGCTTGGATTTTTAGTGGCCTTGGCCCTTTGAATCGACTGCAATGCAGTGCCATATATGCACCCATTTACCCCACCCGGCTCTCCTTTCATTTTCGCAGCTTAGTCATTTTATGGGGCTGATTCATTAGGCGGCTTAGAAAGCCCCTCCCCCGGCTCGCCCATCCGCCTTTGTGCCCATTGCCTCATCAGAAGTGAGGAAAATGACTCTTGCGGGGTCACTTTAGGTCTTTAATCAGAGCAAATTAATAAGCACACAGCTACGCAGACTCTGGTCTGCCCACCCCACCCCCTTTTGATTAATTAAACTTTGCTTGTGGTGAAGACTCATTTTTTATTGGGTCCTACCTAGAGCATCGTAATAGCTGCATTCTCGCCCTCATGCCATCGCATTAAATGCCAATAAATTCTATAAATTAGGAACCAGCTACCAGCATTTCCCAATTCTAATTTAAGAACTGTTGACTTTCGGATGGGCAATTAAGAAAGTGGAAATTTAACGGAGTTCGGAGCCCCGAGCCCAAAAGTAAATAAGTGCAAAATGTTGGTAGCAGGCAAACAATGGATCGGTCACATATACGGATATATGTATTTTCCACCCCTCGGAAAAACAGCTGCAAGCGAAGTTATTTGACACGCGACCAAATGCCAACCAGTATGCAGCCGAAAGTATCTACAAAGTTGCAAAGATACGGATACACACGCTGTTAGCCCCTGGTGGTATCCGATCCGATCCGAAAATCCAAAGCCACCCCAATTAATGTGAACGAAATTTTATTTTCCTTTTATTTTGGATTTTTGTGTGTGGTCAGCATGGGAAATGGATTGAATGCCTGAATGAATGAATGAATGACAGACGGACGGCTGACCAAACATTATCTCATTTATATGATTTACATCAAATGTGCAGAAAAAAGTTCTCATTCGTTTGAAGTGCATTTATTATTTACCAGTTTCAAAAGTAATAAAGTGAAAGTGAAAAAGGTATATTTTTGATCATTAAAATACATAAATATATATATTAACCAACTTGATCACTTTAAAAAGTATTAACTCTCAATCAATCAATCAAACAAATTTCCCCTCTCCATTGAAAAGGAAAAGCGTGTGCGGAAAATTCAAAGGAAGTGAGCAAAGCCGGGGCAAAAGTTTTAACCAGAAGGCTGGCTGGCGGTTAGTCGGTTGGTTAGTTGGCTGGCTGGCAAAAAGGGGGCACATTTTCCACTGGGAGTTGCTGTCAGGTTTCCGGACCACAGACGAGGAGTTCAATGCTCCTCTGGCGGTGGCAACTTCACTCCACTCCACTCCATTCCCCATTTCCCATTCCCCACTCGCAACTCGCCGGCAACATAATGCAATTTATGAAACGAGAGCTCGGCTTACCAACTTACTTGCCCCTCCACATCCACAATTTAACCACATTTAAAGCGGGCCAACTAACGCACTAAACGGAAGTTTTAGGCCCACAAGTAGCAGTGCAGGAAACGAACTTTAAGTCCCTAAAATACTCATTAATCTTATGGATTTCTTAGGAACTCCAGTAGGTCGAGGGAGAATTGTTGGGCTCAGGAAATATATATCCGTTCTAAGTTGACTTTCAAGTATGAAATACATTTATAAATTAATAAGGGATAATCTGATATCGTTTCTAAAGTCAATATAAGGTGAAGGTATTTTCGTTATGTATAAGTAAAAGCTTATCATTCATAAAATAACTTTGTTAGTAGGTCACCATAAAAATGCCCCACGATCACGTATATTTGGTATACAACTATTATTTTATAAATCTTATTATCTTTTATTCTTAAGTAAAATAACTGGCAAACATCAATTGTACAACTTAATTTCCCACCAAAACTGAAGAATACACAAAAAATAGAAACGAAAAGGAAGGCTCAAAGCTTGTCATACATATTTTTTCTCACTGGGCGTGTCCGATAATATAGTATCTAAATAACTGAAAAAACACACCGGCAAAGATACAAGCTTGAATTGGCTTTGAGTCACCACTGGGGTCTGGAAAAAAGCTCCCAGATCCGACAAAGCTTTATTTTTTATTTGTTTATGGCAGAAAACCAATTTAATGACAACTTGGATCAAAAATAAATACCGATAAAGAAT
This sequence comes from Drosophila subpulchrella, assembly GCF_014743375.2. NCBI lineage: Eukaryota > Metazoa > Arthropoda > Insecta > Diptera > Drosophilidae > Drosophila > Drosophila subpulchrella. Next base: position 28,472,669 of record NC_050613.1, on the reverse strand, counting down.
TGTTTGCATCTGTGGAAATGTGAAACTCGATCGCTTCGAGATCTTGCAAAAAACACTAGAGTAAACAAAGATAAACCCCTTTTATTGTGTTTTTAGGTGCAGCTTGTTGATTGATCAATTAAAAGGCAGTCGGAGATTGTCCGAGTCCAATAATCTGTAATCTTCGATAATTTTATTTACGTATTGCCAACACAGTTATGCTCACAGCAGTTAACCTATTTTATAATAGTTTGTGATCGTTTGTCACTGAAAATAAATAATATGATTGCAGAAAATAAAGGAATTGGAGTTTTGAATATTTTACTATGAATTTCTTGAGTATTGGCAACCAACTATGAATTTTCCTCTGTCTAATTAACCAAAAAGCCATGCCCCTTATTTTTGCGTTTGCACATTTAACCCAAATGATAAGAGGGCTCAAAAGTAGCCCCATTGGGCGTGGAAAACGGAAAATGTGAAAAAGAAGTTGGAGGTGACTGCACAAGAACTAAAACATAGCGAAAAGCTAATGCAAATTGCAGTCGCCACTCCTGTCTGCCTGTCTCTGTTCTCTTTCTTTTTTTTGGGCTGTGTGCAACTGTGCCACATGGGGTTTTTCTCTGCCGGCGTCTTTGCCGCTTTTCCCGCTTTCCGCGATTTCCCAACCCGAAAACACTTAAAAGTGCAATGCACTCGACGCCGGCAGAGCAACGGTACTGGCACCTAGAGCAGCCGCAAAAACGGATGATAAAACAAGCGAAACTAACAAATGCACTGCGCGAAAAATATATCGCAAGCCGAAATCATTTTGAAATTAGTTCCATGATAAGCATTCATAAAAATATAGCCCGAAACTGACTTAAAATGTTTAAAAATGGGAATAGGATACGTTTCTGAAGAGTTTTTCAGGCTGGATCCATTAAACAAATGATGTGTCCTAAATGGCTAGCAATATTATGGCCTTTCAATATTATGATATATTAATGATCTACAAGTATCAGGTATAAAAGGAAACTGAAAATATGTATTATATTTTCATGTCATAGTATTATTTAATCCATGTGATTTTAAACATGCACATAATATTATATTATTATCATTTATTAACTTAAGATATTATTAAAAATAGGATAGACAACAGGCTAAAGGTAAAGATTTCAGAAGAGCTTTTCAGGCTGGATCCATTAAATAAATGATTTGTCGTAAATGGCTAACAATGGTAGTTCCCTTTCGATATTATGCAATTTTAATGATCTATAAAAGGAAACTGAAAGTATGTAGTATATTTTCATGTCATAGTATTATTTAATCCATCTGATTTTAAAGATACATATAATATAATATTTTTTAATGGAAAGAAACTAGTATAATTTTTTCGCTGTTTAGGTTAAAGCTAGACAACAACAGAAAGATAAACAAAAGTAAAACAACAGACAACTAAGTGCGGTTACCGCGAAAACCGCGATCCCGCATCGAATCCCCTTAACACTTAAGATGTCATATAAAAAAAACCTAACATGTAAAGGCTTTTCAATATTTTATAATCCTATTTAGAAAAGTTTATTATAAAAAAATCACCAAGTACAAAAATAATTTAGTTGGCACTTTCGTGGTTTCATATTTTGGAAAGTACAAATTATATACTCAATTTCCAATCAAACAAGGCTATTTTTATGGACAAATTTTGGATTAGCTACGCTAGCAGCGGAGCTCATCGAAAACCAAATCGTTGAGGAAGCAAACTGGAGAGCTGTTCCGTCGAATAAAAGAGTGACAAAACGAACCGAAAACCAAATTGAAGGCAACGAATGATGACATCACGCTGTTTTTTGGCCTTTTCTGTTTGTTTTCAGAGTGGCAGAAAAATACAGAGTTTCCTGGCCTGCTATTGATTTTGCGGCCGCAAAAAAAAGTAAAGGATTTTTTTTCGCCTGCGACATGCGACATGCAACATCCTAACGTGACATCATAAAAGGATTTTGCTCATGGACAACGAAATTGGATTAAAAACTGGCCGAAGACAGGCAGTAAAGCCGAATAGAAATGACGCAATCGCCAGCTGTTCGAGAGATAAAAGAAAGACTAAAAATGAGATCCGAGAAGTCCACATGGCAAAGCTCCGAAAAAGATACAGATCGCGGCAATGATGATGATATCAATAACACAAACACACATTCTCTCGCACCAGAACTCATAAATTTATAGGTATATATATATGTATATATGTTCATTTAATAAATATACTATCCACTTGGAAAGCACACATTTTTGTGTTTGCGTTCCTAAATTCACCCAACTTTTCGGGGCGTTCCATTTTAATTATAACAAATGCCAGGCAATTGCACACCAAAACAGAAAATATCAACATAAATCTCTTATAAACTGAGCGCGCTATGAAAGAGGTCGAAAAAGATATCGATGATATCATATAATGTATATTCAGCAGCCGTCAGAAGTGACAAAAGCCATCACGAAAAAAAACTACCAAGTGTGAATAAAAAGTGATCGACCCAAAGCGAGATAACACAAATTACAAAAGCCCCGGGAAGATTTGATAAATAATTGAAGAGTGCCCTTGTGGTGTTCAAGAACAATTCAATTACGCCGGAAATCACCCAAGATCAGTGTAAGTTTTTTGAGCTTTAAGAGCCGAGCGATAAGAAAATACTGGGTAGCATTAGAAATAAAAAGCAAAAATTGTACTCATGGGAACAATTTGCAGGAACCCCCTCTAGAGAAAAAAATTTCCTTTTACAAAACATTGGTGGCGAACCCCTATATATATTATATTATACCATCAATTTCTTAGTTTCTACTTTATCTCACCGATGAATGATCACAAGTTTTATGGCGACTCCTAACCCGCTATTGCTGACAAACTGCAAATGTATTTTCCAGCGAAGAGAGAGATCGGAAAATCGCCAGAGAAGTGACAGTAACAAATAGACGAAGCGTGACCAAAAAAAAACAATAAAATGATGCTCTGTACATATTCAAGTGGCCCTGAGTGTGATTCTCCATTTCAGTACCTACTCAATAAATGAACTGCTTTAATTATGCTTGACTTTTCCAATTGTTCGTGGCATAAATTATAGGGGATGTTGGTTCTCTACCGATAAACTTTCAATGTCCCGTTTCATGTTCCTTTGCTCAGTACTTTCAATGAAAATGATCCCTTGAATTGGGGTTATCTTTCACTGAAGCGTAAAAAACTAAACTCTATATGCTAAAATAATATGTACAAGGCGCAATCAGGAATTTAAATGCAATCTGAACATTTTTTGGTGGAGTCAAAGGTTGCAATAAGTATGCTAAAATAAATATTTTAATAAGATGATCTCATTAGCTTAAAGGAAATGCATACATATGTGTATTAAGCTGTGGTTCCAATCAGCAACTAGATTTTTTAATTTATTTTTGAATTCGCGTAAGTAGTTTAATTTGTTTTGCGGCACGGCGCAATCAGAAATGTATATGCAATCTGAACATTTTTTGGTGGAGTCAAAGGTTGCAATAAGTTAGCTAAATATTTTAATAAGGTGATTTCATTAGCTTAAAGGAAATGCATAGAGCTGCGATTCCATATCAGCAACTTGACTTTGGAATTTCTTTTTAAATTCGCGTAAGTAATTTAATTTGTTTTGTGGTAACAAGTGGTAACAAAACAGTTGATAAACATGCCCATATTTGTTTATCTTTAAAAAATACAAGCCTAACTAAGTATGTACTGGAACTTTGCCATATATTTTATGCGTTATTTAATTAAAAGCGCAAAACTTAAAGTCCAATGTTTTAAAATAAGAATTTGATAAGCTTTCAAATAAAATTGGAGCTTACAAATGTTATATATTAATTTTCGTATGCTTTCATTTAGCTTAAAATACGAAATTTGTATTTAGCTTTATGACCCCTTTCCAACAAGGGCATTTTATTAACCAACTGACAGGCAATTTGTGTGCTTCTTCAGTTGGCGTAGTTTCTGTTATTTCTTTATTTATTATTATGTTTTCTTTTTTGGGTCGATTCGGGGCGAGGGAATTGCTGGGGCGGAACGAACCACCACATATATTTACTATTCACAACGATGACGTCGTCGCGATGACCGCATGGTCAAAAGCAACAGCAACAAAAATAGCGGCGAGGGGCAAAAACAACACATCCACAGTCGAACTTGCTCAATTTAAATTTCCTTTAACTTTTAGGGACTTTGTAATCGAAATCTTTAAAGATATTCAATATCAAAAGGAATACTAATGGGGTTTTTAAGGATTTTATTGAATTCAAACCGTTTAGAATATTTTGTAACTAGTTAGAGATCATTACAAAAATTCCTTTTCAGTGGCTAGTTGGAAAGTTAGTAATTAGTGAAAATTTTGGATGCGGTAATCTCTACTTTCTGTATGATCGATAGAATTTAGAGAGAAATCGCTTTCAATATGGAATACCCATACCTTCACCTATACCCATACATGTGAAAACGCCAGAAGAGCGCCAGAGAGCTCAAAGTGATCTCTTGAAGCTGCCCCACCTTATACACACACACACATATGTAGCTGTAATTCGCGCTCATTGTCTGCGCTCTTCTCCTACATCTTTGCTAGCTGCTAGAAAACCTGTTTTAAAGCCTCTAAAAACGGTGTGTGTGACTTAGGATTACGCCCTTGAACGAAAAAGTGGTACACAAAAACAAAAGGATATGGGGATAGCTTACCTCTAAGATATATACCAAAAGCCAGTGACAACAAGTCAGGATTATGCCAAAAAAAAGCGCTCAAGAACCCAACACTCAGGTAAAGAGAGTGAGAGAGAGAGCAGCACTCAAAACTCGATTACGAAGTTTTGGCTTCGTGGTAAATACAAATACATACATACAAAAACAACAACACGGCTCAGCGTTAATTTTGAGTTCCTGAGCGCTTTTTTTTGTTGGTCTTGTGTACAGTTAATGTCGCTATTGTTGTTGTTGTCTCTGTAATATTGTTTTGGCGTCCTCCTTCTGCTTCTCCTTTTCTGTTGTCATCGGGTGCTTCGCACTTGGCGTGAATTTTGCATTGCCTCTGTGGCTGCATTCGCCATTCGTTTGAGTTTGAGAAAAAAAAAAAACTATTAACTTTTTTTCGGGGTGCGGCAACGTGAAACAAAAAAAGGTAGAAGTAACGCAGGGAGACTAGCAATTTTGTTTTCGCTTGGCGACTTATGTCCGAGTGCCAGCTGCCAATTTTAAAGAATTCCCAGACAAGCACACCCGCACACTGACACACACTATAAAAAAATGATGGGCGAATCTAATTTATATATGCGAAGTAAATAAGACAATTTTACGGCGTCAGTCAACTTTTTTTTTACTATTTTAGTTCCCGGCGCACACACACTCACAGCGCGCAACGAATTGTTAGGGAAAAGAAGTAAGTGTTTAGGCATCCACACACAATATATGTTCGGGCGCATTCGAATATGTATCGCGGCAACGGGGCTCGAGTCGAGCG